>NC_134406.1:60065117-60409117 GCF_038048845.1 Mixophyes fleayi
ATTGACATGGAAGCACAAGTAGAATAATATAGTGGACAGTACTACAGAATGTATCCTATCCTGGAACTGCTTCTTCTCTGCTTACTTATCTCTGCGTTACTAGAATAACCATTGGTGTGCTGCTCTGTGGCACTTCTATTGTTTGACTGGCTTTGCTGTTAATTTGATAGCTTTTAATGAGCCAACATGAGAATACTACTTGGGCAACATTTGTAGAACAGCTCCAGAGCTTCCACAGAATTTTCTTTCACATGCCCTGTGAAGCTTTGACAACCTTTATATGAATTACAAATAATGCTTTATTGGTTCATTAAAATACAGATCCTTGTTCCCAAAGGATCAATAAAATGTATTACAGTTCATCTACAGTAATATAAGCTTTGGTGTAGTAAATTGCCCTTATGTTATGTCTGTGTGGTGGGAACTGACTAATCTAATCCACCTCTGTATAGCAAGTATGATTCAGAAGAAAAAATAAAATATCTTTCCTCTACCCTGTCATCCAGGACCACATTGCCCTGACTATTGGAGTAAATAGACAGTAGTTCATGGACATTTGCGCACTGCGTCATGCATCACAGTGCTTGGAAGACAAAATCTACCTTGTGGTTTTTTCCATAGAGCACTGGATGGGCACTGTGGGTGGACTCACCTGATTTTCAGTATCATTGATCTGGATATCCAGAGTGCTGTAGCAAAAAACTTATCCCAAAGGTGTCTAGTGAGCCATTGGTGGATGAATACAGGATTGATAAAAAGATAATACTATCAATACTTTCACAAATAAATAATTTATGAAACCAAAATAATGAAATACAAACAAGGTGTGCATACTCTTCAGTTGTTCTCATATATTATTAGGGTTTGTACAGTACATCCAACAGCACTACAGGTGTCATGGATGTCAACAATACATATATATATATATATATATATATATATATATATATATATATATATATATATATATACATTGAGCATTTAATTATGTGTTAAGAAAATTAAGGGAAAGAAGAGGGTGAGAAGATGGTAAGGAATAGAAGAGGAGGTGATTAAGCCAAAGCAAGCGAGGAGGAGGAAGTGCAATATGACCATAGATACCAACATAGTGAATGTTATGTGACATAAGAGGAATATGAGACTTATACAAGTTTCACATTTGAACAGCAAAGAAGATGATTGTTGAGTTTCATTGATTAAACGGGTGACTTGATCGATAGGGTCCCCCCATTCTACCAAAGGATATCCCAGAGTTATTAAGAATGCTGGACATATAACTTATTTTATATATATATGCCAAGTCCTGTTAATTATTATTGGAGTTTCTGGGGTTTTCCAATCAGCTGCAATTTAGCAGTTATCTACGTTTGAAATATGGGAGATTAGTTATTAGTTTTACAGTTGGCGCCATATGTGCAAGGGGAAGGGAGCTTTGGGCAGTCAGGGACTTCCATTTGAGTGGCTTTTTAAAAAAGTTTAATTCCAAAATACTTTAATCTTAGGACATTTCCACCAGATATGGTAGCCTACCCTTTTGCGAGCACCCACTCCAATATAGGTCCAATGTCTCAGAGAACATCAATTTTAATCTAGCTGAGACATAATACCACCTAATATTACTCTTGAGGATGTTTTCTTTCGTTCTGATGCATATGAAGCTTTCATGTATGGTAAATCTAGTGTATGGTCTCTGGGGGGTATTGAGTTTGATTGTGTGGTAAGAATTTAGAATTTAATGGAATTGTACACCTTATTTTTATTTAATTATTTTGGATTAATTATTTATTTCTTAGCTTTATTTATTTATAAACATTTTTAAGATCAAACACATATTCACCAACCAATAGCTCCCAAAACAAGTTTGGGGCAAGTTTTTTGCCATACCAGTCTGGACATCAAAATCAAGGAAATCCAAAGCAATGTGACTCTACACACAAAGTCCGTAATTAAAGTGGAATCCATAGAAGGGATGAGATAAAGTAAGCTGTCTTAATGTCTACCCATACTTTATTTTTGGGGGGATATTCCCAAAATATTCACTGTGAGATTTGAGAGGCAACATAATATTTCTTAAAGCTTGGAAGCATTAGGCCTCTATCCAAGGGTTTTTTGGATTAAAGAAACTGTGGTGTGAGTTTCTGAAGAGTCTGAATGGTGTTGTTCAGTTTTATTGGTAGCTATTGAAATAAGACTAAAAGACATAGGGGTATTCAATTAGGTTTCCGGTCCGTGGTAACCCGCCGGAGCGGGCCGCAAAGGCAATCCACAGTACCGTAGTAACGTGGATTTTTGTGCGCACCCCATAGGGTTGCGAAGGAAAATCCACGTTATTGCTGTACCGTATTACCGTCAATACTGCGCACTTTTCACGGTAACGCACATTACCGCAGATCGGAAACCTAATTGAATTTCCCCCATAGTAAGACGTTAATTTTAACTGTGGAAATGCACAACATCAAGTAGATGATCAGTCTGTTCCATTTCTTAAGTTTTGATTGCTTCTATCAATGCTTATATAATGGAATACCTCTATAATTATAATGGAAAGTCTTATATAATGGAATATATTTAACAAGACAAAATATACAAATGTATTTGATTGTATGTTTTTGCCACTTGAAATCGAAATATCTTTCCAATTGGTTGACAGGGAAATACTAAGTTGTAGTATTTCTGATTTATACGTGTTGAATTTAAAGCACAATAAGTTCAATATGCTTGGATTTCATTGAATAAGTTAGGCAAATAGGTAAGAGGATTCATCAAGATCATTAAACCACCAACTGGCTCTATGACAAGAGTAAATATTTGCAGGAAAATTGCACACCCCTAAAGCCCATCTAGTCCAGAGTATACATCATGAAGAGCCACTGAACCCTAACAAATGCCCTTTTGGCATCTTGTGCTAAAACTAGCGCAGGTGCTTTGCCTTTATTAGTTACATGGATTAAGTTGATTGTGTAACACATATTCTCTGGTATTTGGTACCTGGGAATAAAGACCACTTGGAGTGGATGGATCAGGGCTGACAGGACTGCACTCAGTCTGACCACTAACATATTTGCAAATAAGTTTAGGTCAGAATTAAGAAGGGAATTGGGCATGTTGCTAGAGCAGAGCTTAGATCCTTATCTGGTTTAGGAATCAGTATTATTCTTGATCCAGATATGGCTGGGTGAAAAGTAACTGCTTTGAGTACCAGGTAATGCTAATTTCAGGACAAAAACTCCATTTATTTTTTATAGTACTCTATTGGGAGCACATTATGGCCTGGGGCTGCTGAGGACTGCATTGATTTGACTGCTTAAATTATCTCTTAAACAAGCAAATTTCTATGTAAGAGTGCCTCCCTGTAAGCTGAGATCCTAGGAAGTCTACTGGAGTCAAGTTAGGACTCAACGGTCTGACAAAACCCCTCTAGACCGGGCTGGACTTGGAAGATTATACGATGTGTAAAATGTGGCCACTGTTTTGTTAGGATCATACACATGCGTCCCCAAGGGTCCCTAACAGTGTTTATCCCCAATCCTGAGCTTTTGAATCTAAGCTTATTGGAAAGCAGAGTGTCCTTCCTTTTCATAAATCCTCTGTTGCTGCCATTTAAGAGTTTTGGCTGCTCTTTCCGATCGGGCTGTATTAGGCTGGCTTTGGATGATTAGAACCTGCCTGTGTAACATAGGTGATAGGTTAGTTTTATGTCTAAAGGAGAGCAAATATAATAATATAATATGATTGTTGATGAGCTCTCTTGATTTCTTTATTTTGGTTGTATCCTTATGAGCCTCATATACAGTGGAAATAGAAACTTCTCCTGGTGTATTCAATTCAAATAATTCAGAGATTTTTATACCCATGGCCTGAGGAACATTAAACAGACTCATCAAATTGTCAGTTCTAGTGTGAGGTGAGGGTAGGTTAAAAATTAATTTAACTATCATGGCTGCATGTTCAGTCAATGGGAGGGGGGAATCTCAGGATGGGGTGCATATAGATCCTTAGAACTCTATAGATTCAAAGAGAAAAGGAAATACAATAGTGAACTCTGAGTGATAAATATTGTTTATATCACCATTACTTGTAAGCAATATTGCACCAATGTCCACCAGTGATTGCGAAATGAAACAAAATCTGGATACAGTATACAGTTCGTCAGAAATCTATTTACCTTGGTTTCTCCTTTCAATCAGGTTTTCTTGTGACTTCAGACAAGTCAGCTGTTTGTTTTTTTTGTAACATATTTTATTCAGTTTTTCAATGATATTTAAAGGGGTTGTGGGTACAGAAGAGAATAGGGCTTTTGCGTGGCGGATGAAGGACTGTCCTCATAGTGCATGGTCCAGGGGAGCCAAGTATTGGAGAACTAGATGGGACGATTATTATACTGGAGATCATAGGTTAATAAAAATACTTACCAGGACAGACGCCTTAAATCTATCTTTCAACAAAAGGTCTCAATAAAAGGGGGGCAATTCTGTATTTATATAGATGTATTGTATACTTTTGGTAACATGCATTTTTTTTTAATTAACAATATGGATCAAATACAAATTGTTTTTTATCCTATCAAACAGACAGATAGGAATAGACAGTCCGAGCTAATAGGGGATTGAGGTTACACCTGGATCATCTCAGTTAGGATTGGTTAAATGTTGTTTAAATACAGTCATGGCAAAAAGTTTTGAGAATGACACACATATTATTTTTCCACAAAGTCTGCTGCCTCAGTTTTTATGATGGCAATTTGCATATACTCCAGAATGTCATGAAAAGTGATCAGATGTATTGCAATTAATTTCAAAGTCCCTCTTTGCCATGACAATAAACTTTATCCCAAAAACAACATTTCCACTGTATTTCAGCACTGCCACAAAAGGACCAGCTGGCATTAAGTCAGTGATTCTCTCGTTACCACGGGTGAGAGTTTTGACAAGGACAAAGCTGGAGATCACTCTGTCATGCTGATTGAGTTAGAATAGACTGGAAGCTTTAAAAGCAGGGTGGTGCTTCAAATCATTGTTCTTCCTCTGTTAACCATGGTTATCTGCAAGGAAACATGTGCAGTCATCATTGCTTTGCACATCCTTGCTTCACAGGCAAGGATATTGCTGCTAGTAAGATTGCACCTAAATCAACCATTTATCGGATCATCAAGAACTTCAAGGAGATTAAATAGTTGTTAAGGAGGCTTCAGGGCACACAAGAACATCCAGCAAGCGCCAGGACCGTCTCCTAAAGTTAATTCAGCTGCAGGATCTGGACACCACCAGTGCAAAGCTTGCTCAGGAATGGCAGCAGGCAGGTGTGAGTGCATCTGCACCACACATTGAGGTGAAGACTTTTGGAGGATGGCCTGGTGTCAAGAAGACCAGCAAAGAAGCCACTTCTCTCCAGGAAAAACATCAGGAACAAACTGATATTCTGCAAAAGGTACAGGGATTGGACTGCTGAGGACTGGGGTAAAGTCATTTTCTCTGATGAATCCCCTTTAAGATTGTTTGGGGCTTCTGGAAAAACGCGTGTCTGGAGAAGGAAAGGTGAGCGCTACCATCAGTCCTGTGTCATGCCATCTGTAAAGCATCTTGAGACCATTCATGTGTGGGGTTGTTTCTCAGCCAAGCGGGCTCACTCACAATGTTGCCTAAGAACACAGCCATGAATAAAGAATGGTACCAAAGCATCCTCCAAGAGCAATTTTTCCCAACCATCCAAGAACAGTTTGGTGACGAACATTGCCTTTTCCAGCATGATGGAGCACCTTACCATAAGGCAAAAGTGATAACTAATGACTCAGGGATCAAAACATCAACATTTTGGGTCCATGGCCAAGAAACTCCCCAGACCTTAATCCCATTGAGAACTTGTGGTTAATCCTCAAGAGGCAGGTGGACAAACAAAACCCCACAAATTCTGACAAACTCCAAGCATTGATTAGGCAAGAATGGGCGGCCCTCAGTCAGTATGTGGCCCAGAAGTTGATTGACAGCATGCCAGGGCGAATTGCAAAGGTCTTCAAAAAGAAGGATCAACACTGCAAATATTGACTCTTTGCATAAACTTAATGTAATGTTAATAAAAGCCTTTGACATTTATGAAATGCTTGTAATTTTACTTCAGTATACCATAGCAACATCTGACAAAAGGTCTAAAAACAACTTTGTGAAAACCAATACTTGTGTCATTCTCAAAACTTTTGGCCATGACTGTACAGGTGAACCCACATGCCTTGATAAAGATTGTTTTAATCAAAATGCATCGAATGCTGGGGTGCAGACGCAATGAAAGTGTGATCCCTACATAATCTTGCAGTGAGGATAAGTGATGGCTAACCCGATTGACATCGAAAGGGTCCATCTTCACTTGTGTCGCAGAGTTTTTATGTTGTTTTATGGGGATGATTCCCCTAATATTTCATTTGGATTTTTTTAAAATAAATGTTAACAGTTAATGAACCATGAGCATGTTTTTTGTCTATTCATACAATTGACATGTGGAAATGAGAGGATTTTCTATGGAAGTCTGATTTACAAGGAACACTCCATAAGTGCATTCACATAGAGGTGTGGAGTACTTCACGTGGTGCAGATATTCAATAACACATAATTGTCAATACCCGTTCTTAATAGGAAGAGAACATTTATATTACCTCTAGAAGTGTGTTTTTTCATATACAGAGTTGCACTATGGATTGTTTATTTTTTGTTTTTTACATATACATGATTTCTGGGAGGCGCTATTAAGGAAGTTTCATGTTTTGGATTCTAGGATTCTTTCAAGAAGTTTAATTTTTAAGTGAAGAACAATAAGAACATTTTTTTTACAAGTACTTTATGATATTTAATTCCCCCACAGAATTTCTATCGGATGTGTTGGATTTTTGAAACATTAGAATTGTATATCAATTTTATGTCTATAGCGCCATCTCTGTCCCCATATTTTATTCTTATTAGTGATTGCTGGGCTTATATACAGATGGGGCTGCTTTAGCTTGTTTTTGTAGATCTATTTGTAATCTTTTTTTTTATTATTACACTGGTGATATGCTCCAGTTTGTGGATTTGCCAGATTTCGTGGGGTTTCTCTTTTTTCCAGTTAAGAGCTATGAGACATCTAGCTGTCGTGAGGATGTGCCCTATCAGCATTTGTATGTAATGGTTATGATTAGGTCACAAAATTCTTTACAGAAGTTTTTAAGTTTGTGGTAGGTCCATCAAATATTGGACAGGGTGCCCTCCACTCCACAGCTGCAGCAACAGGAATTGGGAACCAAGGGGTTAATGGTGCTGAGTTTTTTTGGCACTAGAAACCAGCGGACTAGCAATTTGTAAGAGTTTTCCTTTATCTGCGTACAAATTGTGGTCCTAGCAATCAGGACCAGTCCTCCGGGCTCAGGGACTCACTCATGTCCAGGGGTAGGCTGGGCTGGGGGGCATTCACCCCCCTGGCTGATCCCATAATGGGCTACCTTAAGCTGGGTCACTGGGCCACCTGCATTTTTTTCCTTTAAAATAGGCTGCTGAGTGGAGTATTTTTTCCCCGGGCTGAAATTCGCCAGCCCTCCCCTGGTCATGTCTTTCTCCCAACGAAGCTTTTGGAGTTCTTTGGTCCCTCAGATGTCTGTAAAGGACTTTGAGATTGATTTTAGGCCTTCTGGAGGCCCAAACAAAATGGGTGACAATACTTTGAAGGTCTTTGAGGAAATTGAAGGGGACCCAGACTGGAAAGGGAGGTATAATTTGTCATAACACTTGGTTAGGTGAATTTCTAAGTATTTTAAAGTTTGCTGTTGCCATTTAAATTTGAAATTAGTTTTAAGTAGTTGTAACATTTGTTTGGGAACATTAAGGGGGAGGGCTTCAGTCTTATCAGTATTAATTTTAAAATTCAATATCAGCTCATATTCCTTTATTTCATCCAATATGATAGCAAAGAAATATAAGGAATGGATAGTGTAAGGAGTAAAGGGCTGGCTTATGATTCCGAGAGCCAACTTTAATTCCCGTTATATTGGGGTTATTCTGGAGAGTAGCTGCCAGGGGTTCCATGGTCAGGGCATAAAGGAGGGGAAACAAAGGGCACTGTTGTCTGGTTCTGTTTTTAATTGGGAGGGGGGCGAGGTGCAGCTACACAAGGACCAATGCTGTGGGTTGAAGTATAGCGCAGAGACGCTTCTAAGAAAGGGACTGGTGAAATCCTACCTGGTCAGGGTGTAGTAAAGATGGTATGGCCATGGACAGCCTGTTAGCTAGAAGTTTTGTGAACATCTTGAGGTCTACTTTGGGTAATGAGATGGGTCTGTAACTAAAGTAAAGGCTGAGATCACAGCCATTTTTAGGGATGACTACTATGTCTGCTTTGATGGTGGGCCTGTTAAACTTCTCACCCTGGAGAATGGAGATGAACAAGAAGGAGGGGTTTGAGGACTGGGGATTTTTTTTTTATATAGAACCTGCTCCCCGCCGATGTCCTCTTTGGCACTGAGTGCCTTGGGTCACCGCTCCCAACTGCCATCCCCAGTGGTTACTGTCTATCCGCATACTATCGCATTCCTCTATCTTGCCTAGTTAGCTATTCTCCTGGTCTGTTCTCTTGGACATTTGGGTTCTCCCTATTGGTCTCACCAAGCATTCTCTCAAAGGACAGTGACCTTTGGTGCAAAGGCCGAAAAGTCCATATCTCCTTGCAGGGGTCCCTGACAAATACCATCTGTCTCGTTAGACTCTGCATCTCTGGGAAGAGTATTACCAAGCCAGGCAGATCTGAAGGACACCTATACTAGTTACCAGGTTATTGGCTATTGTTTGGCATCATAGAGTAAATTTCCCTTAATATCTTTGTTGGTGATTATTCTGTTTCGTACTCTCTTTGATTTAAGCTTTTGAGCCAGGGTGAAACTTGCCTTGTTACCCCATACAGAGTCAAGTGGCTGAAAGAGTCCAGTGGCTGGAGGAGCTATTGAAGGATTTTGGTTGCTTTGGTTGATAAGATTTGATTGAGTTTACTACGGAGAGCTAGTAACTTAAGGATTTTCTTATGGGAGATCGATGAAGTTTTGTTGTGAGCAAAGCAATCACACCCTTAATTTTCCAAAATGGGCAACTTCAGTTGTTTCTTTCCACTACTGGCCAAGCTCATAACGGTTCCCTAATGGTGGCTTTGTGGGCTTCCCAGACTATTGGGGGGAACCTTCTGTGGACGAGTTGTGTTCACTGAACTCCACAATCGCCGGGGTGATCTGATCTTTATTTTTTTTTCTTATAAAGAAGGTATTCTTGTAATCTCCATTGAAACTACGTTTGGGTAGGAACTTGGAAGTGCACCTCCAGCAACACAGCTGAGTGATCTTACCAAGAAATTGGGATGCTATCTGCAAAACAATCTACAAGCTGCATGTCAATTCGCAAGTAAACTTGATGAGGAGCCGAAAAAATTAGTATTCTGTTTTGCACATAAGTTAAATACTGACCTTTTTTTCATGTAGCACACAAATACTTGATAGCTTATTTGTACACTGAAACTTAAAGTTGATATTTGTGTGCTACATGAAAAAACAGTCAGTATTTAACTTATGTGCAAAACAGAATACTAATTTGCACCCCTTGCATTGTAACATGGTTTTGTCCAGGAGACTGAAATAAGAAGTTTCTCAAGTTAAGATCCTTAATGAATCAGGCCCTTAATCTTTAGTAAATTTAGACACATTGGGCCTTATTAATCTTTGAACGCAATGTGAACTGAACTTGCATTAAAAAAAGATCTGCACGCACCTACGTATAAGTCCGCTCTGGCTATACCTTATTTCCATATGCAAACAGAAAGAACAAACTGCAGTATATACACTTGCATATGAGCAATTTCAAGTCCCATCAGAACACTTACAAAATTAAAATAAACAAGTCTTAATACTATAATCATTAATAAAAATATATGTTAAATTTTTTTAAAATTTTTCTTTTTTCCATGAAAAACATGAATCAAGATATCCTTAATGCATGCTGTACATAAAATGCATTTCTCTTCCTTGCAAATATACATGTCAGTCATCGCTATCAGTCAGCATTTACACCTGCCCTGTAGCTGATGCAAATCATACGGCTAAAACACATATATCTCGGAGATGTCCAGAGCTTTAATTGGGTAAATGTGTGTGTTCTCTGCTGTCTGAAGCGTCCTTTGCACTTGGACTTGGATGTAATCACATTCACTGGCGTAAGGCCCAAGTCTGAGCATGCAAAGAGCAATTTCATACAAGATAGGGCATGCAAGGGGATTACGTCCAAGGATGAATCAGGCCCTTAGTGACAGATTTAAATCAAAGAAGTTTTTCATTGACTTGTTGTTGAATACAAATGTAAACATTGTTGGGAAGTTTTAGGAAGCCAGATCTTATTAGCCTGGTGAGAAAGGTGAGGGGGTGCTATACAGGGGCGGATCTAGAAAATTATTTTACCGGGGGGAGATTTAGGGGGGTGCAATTTAGTCCCCGTCCCCTTTTTGACAGCTAAGGCTGCCTATGGCTGCACACTATGTGCAGGTCCGTTCGGCAGAGACAGGCAGGGGAGAGTGTGCTGCTGGCCGCTCTGATTGTTTTCAAAACACAATCAGAGCAGCCGGGCGATTTCCCCAATCACCCCAACCCCCCCCCCCCCCCCTTCCCCCCAGATCTATGAGCGTATTAGCTTAGGGCAGCCTGAACACTTAATCAGGCCCTGCTTATAGACCCATTTAAAATAAATCCCAAAGTCACTGATCCTACTTTTGTTCTCTTCTGAGTGTTAAACATGGTTTCCCAGCTTTTAAAAGTAAATATCTACAATAGCAAATCTAATGGAGATAAATTTACCAAGGGTTATCTCTAACCTCTGATACATAGAAAAAGTAATTTATTTAATTATTTCTTTCTCATTATTTTCCATATTGATTTCATGTACATTCATCTTTTTCCTCACTATATTTCATTTATTCATAGTGCTTCACATCGTATACAACATATTTTTTGCATTCAGTTTACTAATAATATTGATTTTACAACTGCAATATTTCAATACACGAAAGTTGCTCTCAGCTTCACTCTACACATCCAGTCCCATGTGCTGTCATGTTGCCTCCTCCTTCGAAACATTGCCAGAATACACCCCTCTCACATGCTATGCATTACAAAAACCTTTATCCATTCTCTCATTATTACCCTTCTACAACTTCTTACTATTCCCCTTGCTAGAATTAGTCATAAATACTGCACAGAGACTGATCTTCTCTCGCCACTGCACTTCCACTGCACCATTCTGCAAAACCCTACACTGGTTCTTTACTTCCAGAATCCAAAGCAAGTTACATTCAAGTTACATAGCGTCCAGGTTGCGCCCTCACTAGGCGCAACCTGGACGCTATCGACCCTACCTCTTTCTCCTCCTCCATTGAAACTCTCCTATCACCCCTTCCCTCTCTCGCCTGTCCCGACCAGGCGTCCTCTCTCTATAATCTCTCCCTCACTACTGCCCTTGACGCGGTCGCCCCGGCCTCCTCTATCCGCCGACGCCGCCTTATCCCCCAACCATGGCACTCCAAACTCACCCGCTTCCTCCAAAAGTGCTCTCGCACTGCCGAACGCCTCTGGAAAAAATCTCGTTCCCTGGCTGACTTCCTTCACTTCAAATTCATCCTCTCCTCTTTCTGCTGTGCCCTCTCCCTCGCTAAACAAACCTTCTTTAAGTCCCTCATTTCTTCTCAGTCCTCCCATCCCCGCCGCCTCTTTGCAACCTTTAACTCCCTTCTCTCTCCCCCCCCCTCTGTCCCGCCCTCCCTCTCCGCTTCTGACTTCGCCACCTTTTTCTCGTCCAAAATTGAGGCCATCAGACTGTACACCTCCTCCTCCCCTTCCCCCGCCACCCTTATTGCTTCACCTCCCCCCAACAACCAACTCTGGTGCTCCTTTTGCCCCACTACAGGTGAAGAAGTCCGCTCCCTTATTCTCTCCTCCCCACCCTCTACCTGTCCTCTCGACCCCATCCCCTCTCACCTCCTTCGCTCTCTCTCTCCCACTGCCTGTTCTTACCTCGCTCACCTCTTCAACTTATCACTCTCCTCTGGCTTTGTCCCCTCCTCTTTTAAACACGCTCTTATCTCCCCTATCTTGAAAAAACCCAATCTCGACCCCACCTCTCTTGCTAACTATCGCCCTGTCTCACTACTCCCCTTCGCCTCCAAACTTCTCGAGCGGATTGTCTGCAGCCGCCTCGCCAAACATCTCTCTGACTATTCCCTCCTTGACCCTCTACAATCCGGCTACCGTCCCCTCCACTCCACCGAAACTGCCCTGGCCAAGGTTACTAATGATCTCCTAACGGCCAAGTCCAAGGGTCACTTCTCTATACTTATTCTCCTCGACCTCTCCGCAGCCTTTGACACAGTGGACCACCCCCTCCTGCTGCAAACCCTTCTCTCTCTTGGCCTCTCTGGATCTGTCCTTGCCTGGTTCACCTCATACCTTGCTAACCGCTCCTTCTCTGTATCAACATCTGGCTCCTCCTCCTCCCCCCACCCTCTCCCTGTTGGAGTCCCGCAGGGCTCTGTTCTCGGTCCTTTACTCTTCTCGCTCTATACTTCCTCACTTGGTGCTTTCATCTCCTCCTTTGGTCTTCAGTATCACCTCTATGCTGACGACATCCAACTCTACATCTCTTCACCTGATCTTTCCCCCACCCTCCTCGCTCAGGTATCTGACTGCCTCTCCGCCATCTCCTCCTGGATGTCGGAGCGCTTTCTCAAAATCAACATTTCCAAAACTGAACTCATTGTCTTTCCTCCTCCCAACCACCCATCCCACCATGACCTCTCCATTGTCGTTAACAACACTACCATCTCCCCCGTCACACAACTCCGCTGCTTGGGTGTCACCCTTGACTCCTCTCTCTCTTTTGCCCCCCACATTCATTCCCTTGCCCAAGCCTGTCGCTTCTAACTTCGCAACATCGCCCGCATCCGTCCCTTTCTCTCTCAGGAGGCCACCAAAACCATCATACACGCACTCATCATCTCCCGCCTGGATTACTGCAACCTCCTCCTCACCGGCCTCCCCCACTCTCGTCTCTCCCCCCTCCGCTCTATTCTCAACGCGGCCGCAAGACTCATCTACCTCTCACGCCGCTCCTCCTCTGCCTCCCCTCTCTGCCTTGCCCTTCACTGGCTCCCCTTCCCCTACAGAATTCTTTTCAAACTCCTCACCACCACTTACAAGGCGCTCTCCCACTCTACTGCCCCTTATATCTCCAACCTCCTCTCCATTCACACTCCCGCCCGCTCCCTGCGCTCGGCCAATGACCGTCGCCTCTCCTCCACTCTGATCACCTCTTCCCATTCCAGAATCCAGGACTTTTCCCGTGCAGCCCCCCTTCACTGGAATGACCTCCCTCGCTCCATCCGCCTCTCTCCCACTCTGTGCTCCTTCAAACGTGCACTCAAAACTCACCTCTTTCTCAAAGCCTACCAACCATCCACTTAACCCCTATCTCCTCCGCTCATTCTCCCCTCTCTCCCATTGCCTCAACCGGCTCCTCTTGTGCCTGGTCTGTCAACCCTCCCTTAGGATGTAAGCTCGAATGAGCAGGGCCCTCTTCCCTCCTGTCTCCTCACCTGTTCTTCTGCTCCATGCTTATTGCAGCAGCCTGCCTGGAGTTTCTGAAGTATTAGTATTCTTGTTTATTGTTCTGTACTGTTTCACCCTGTATAGTCTACTGTTTGTACTGTGTACGGCGCTGCGGAAATCTTGTGGCGCCTAACAAATAAAGGATAATAATAATAATTCAAAGCCCTCATCAAGTCTGATCTCATCAAAAGATACTATCACCCTCTTATATCTGCCTATAATATGTGCATCATCTCCTCTCTGATAACCACCTCTCACTCCCAATACCAATACTTCTCCCATGCTGGGAGTGCAGACGCAATGAAAGTGTGATCCCTACATAATATTGCAGTGAGGATAAGTGATGGCTAACCCGATTGACATCGAAAGGGTCCATCTTCACTTGTGTCGCAGAGTTTTTATGTTGTTTTATGGGGATGATTCCCCTAATATTTCATTTGGATTTTTTTAAAATAAATGTTAACAGTTAATGAACCATGAGCATGTTTTTTGTCTATTCATACAATTGACATGTGGAAATGAGAGGATTTTCTATGGAAGTCTGATTTACAAGGAACACTCCATAAGTGCATTCACATAGAGGTGTGGAGTACTTCACGTGGTGCAGATATTCAATAACACATAATTGTCAATACCCGTTCTTAATAGGAAGAGAACATTTATATTACCTCTAGAAGTGTGTTTTTTCATATACAGAGTTGCACTATGGATTGTTTATTTTTTGTTTTTTACATATACATGATTTCTGGGAGGCGCTATTAAGGAAGTTTCATGTTTTGGATTCTAGGATTCTTTCAAGAAGTTTAATTTTTAAGTGAAGAACAATAAGAACATTTTTTTTACAAGTACTTTATGATATTTAATTCCCCCACAGAATTTCTATCGGATGTGTTGGATTTTTGAAACATTAGAATTGTATATCAATTTTATGTCTATAGCGCCATCTCTGTCCCCATATTTTATTCTTATTAGTGATTGCTGGGCTTATATACAGATGGGGCTGCTTTAGCTTGTTTTTGTAGATCTATTTGTAATCTTTTTTTTTATTATTACACTGGTGATATGCTCCAGTTTGTGGATTTGCCAGATTTCGTGGGGTTTCTCTTTTTTCCAGTTAAGAGCTATGAGACATCTAGCTGTCGTGAGGATGTGCCCTATCAGCATTTGTATGTAATGGTTATGATTAGGTCACAAAATTCTTTACAGAAGTTTTTAAGTTTGTGGTAGGTCCATCAAATATTGGACAGGGTGCCCTCCACTCCACAGCTGCAGCAACAGGAATTGGGAACCAAGGGGTTAATGGTGCTGAGTTTTTTTGGCACTAGAAACCAGCGGACTAGCAATTTGTAAGAGTTTTCCTTTATCTGCGTACAAATTGTGGTCCTAGCAATCAGGACCAGTCCTCCGGGCTCAGGGACTCACTCATGTCCAGGGGTAGGCTGGGCTGGGGGGCATTCACCCCCCTGGCTGATCCCATAATGGGCTACCTTAAGCTGGGTCACTGGGCCACCTGCATTTTTTTCCTTTAAAATAGGCTGCTGAGTGGAGTATTTTTTCCCCGGGCTGAAATTCGCCAGCCCTCCCCTGGTCATGTCTTTCTCCCAACGAAGCTTTTGGAGTTCTTTGGTCCCTCAGATGTCTGTAAAGGACTTTGAGATTGATTTTAGGCCTTCTGGAGGCCCAAACAAAATGGGTGACAATACTTTGAAGGTCTTTGAGGAAATTGAAGGGGACCCAGACTGGAAAGGGAGGTATAATTTGTCATAACACTTGGTTAGGTGAATTTCTAAGTATTTTAAAGTTTGCTGTTGCCATTTAAATTTGAAATTAGTTTTAAGTAGTTGTAACATTTGTTTGGGAACATTAAGGGGGAGGGCTTCAGTCTTATCAGTATTAATTTTAAAATTCAATATCAGCTCATATTCCTTTATTTCATCCAATATGATAGCAAAGAAATATAAGGAATGGATAGTGTAAGGAGTAAAGGGCTGGCTTATGATTCCGAGAGCCAACTTTAATTCCCGTTATATTGGGGTTATTCTGGAGAGTAGCTGCCAGGGGTTCCATGGTCAGGGCATAAAGGAGGGGAAACAAAGGGCACTGTTGTCTGGTTCTGTTTTTAATTGGGAGGGGGGCGAGGTGCAGCTACACAAGGACCAATGCTGTGGGTTGAAGTATAGCGCAGAGACGCTTCTAAGAAAGGGACTGGTGAAATCCTACCTGGTCAGGGTGTAGTAAAGATGGTATGGCCATGGACAGCCTGTTAGCTAGAAGTTTTGTGAACATCTTGAGGTCTACTTTGGGTAATGAGATGGGTCTGTAACTAAAGTAAAGGCTGAGATCACAGCCATTTTTAGGGATGACTACTATGTCTGCTTTGATGGTGGGCCTGTTAAACTTCTCACCCTGGAGAATGGAGATGAACAAGAAGGAGGGGTTTGAGGACTGGGGATTTTTTTTTTATATAGAACCTGCTCCCCGCCGATGTCCTCTTTGGCACTGAGTGCCTTGGGTCACCGCTCCCAACTGCCATCCCCAGTGGTTACTGTCTATCCGCATACTATCGCATTCCTCTATCTTGCCTAGTTAGCTATTCTCCTGGTCTGTTCTCTTGGACATTTGGGTTCTCCCTATTGGTCTCACCAAGCATTCTCTCAAAGGACAGTGACCTTTGGTGCAAAGGCCGAAAAGTCCATATCTCCTTGCAGGGGTCCCTGACAAATACCATCTGTCTCGTTAGACTCTGCATCTCTGGGAAGAGTATTACCAAGCCAGGCAGATCTGAAGGACACCTATACTAGTTACCAGGTTATTGGCTATTGTTTGGCATCATAGAGTAAATTTCCCTTAATATCTTTGTTGGTGATTATTCTGTTTCGTACTCTCTTTGATTTAAGCTTTTGAGCCAGGGTGAAACTTGCCTTGTTACCCCATACAGAGTCAAGTGGCTGAAGGAGTCCAGTGGCTGGAGGAGCCATTGAAGGATTTTGGTTGCTTTGGTTGATAAGATTTGATTGAGTTTACTACGGAGAGCTAGTAACTTAAGGATTTTCTTATGGGAGATCGATGAAGTTTTGTTGTGAGCAAAGCAATCACACCCTTAATTTTCCAAAATGGGCAACTTCAGTTGTTTCTTTCCACTACTGGCCAAGCTCATAACGGTTCCCTAATGGTGGCTTTGTGGGCTTCCCAGACTATTGGGGGGAACCTTCTGTGGACGAGTTGTGTTCACTGAACTCCACAATCGCCGGGGTGATCCGATCTTTATTTTTTTTTCTTATAAAGAAGGTATTCTTGTAATCTCCATTGAAACTACGTTTGGGTAGGAACTTGGAAGTGCACCTCCAGCAACACAGCTGAGTGATCTTACCAAGAAATTGGGATGCTATCTGCAAAACAATCTACAAGCTGCATGTCAATTCGCAAGTAAACTTGATGAGAAGCCGAAAAAATTAGTATTCTGTTTTGCACATAAGTTAAATACTGACCTTTTTTTCATGTAGCACACAAATACTTGATAGCTTATTTGTACACTGAAACTTAAAGTTGATATTTGTGTGCTACATGAAAAAACAGTCAGTATTTAACTTATGTGCAAAACAGAATACTAATTTGCACCCCTTGCATTGTAACATGGTTTTGTCCAGGAGACTGAAATAAGAAGTTTCTCAAGTTAAGATCCTTAATGAATCAGGCCCTTAATCTTTAGTAAATTTAGACACATTGGGCCTTATTAATCTTTGAACGCAATGTGAACTGAACTTGCATTAAAAAAAGATCTGCACGCACCTACGTATAAGTCCGCTCTGGCTATACCTTATTTCCATATGCAAACAGAAAGAACAAACTGCAGTATATACACTTGCATATGAGCAATTTCAAGTCCCATCAGAACACTTACAAAATAAAAATAAACAAGTCTTAATACTATAATCATTAATAAAAATATATGTTACATTTTTTTAAAATTTTTCTTTTTTCCATGAAAAACATGAATCAAGATATCCTTAATGCATGCTGTACATAAAATGCATTTCTCTTCCTTGCAAATATACATGTCAGTCATCGCTATCAGTCAGCATTTACACCTGCCCTGTAGCTGATGCAAATCATACGGCTAAAACACATATATCTCGGAGATGTCCAGAGCTTTAATTGGGTAAATGTGTGTGTTCTCTGCTGTCTGAAGCGTCCTTTGCACTTGGACTTGGATGTAATCACATTCACTGGCGTAAGGCCCAAGTCTGAGCATGCAAAGAGCAATTTCATACAAGATAGGGCATGCAAGGGGATTACGTCCAAGGATGAATCAGGCCCTTAGTGACAGATTTAAATCAAAGAAGTTTTTCATTGACTTGTTGTTGAATACAAATGTAAACATTGTTGGGAAGTTTTAGGAAGCCAGATCTTATTAGCCTGGTGAGAAAGGTGAGGGGGTGCTATACAGGGGCGGATCTAGAAAATTATTTTACCGGGGGGAGATTTAGGGGGGTGCAATTTAGTCCCCGTCCCCTTTTTGACAGCTAAGGCTGCCTATGGCTGCACACTATGTGCAGGTCCGTTCGGCAGAGACAGGCAGGGGAGAGTGTGCTGCCGGCCGCTCTGATTGTTTTCAAAACACAATCAGAGCAGCCGGGCGATTTCCCCAATCACCCCAACCCCCCCCCCCCCCTTCCCCCCAGATCTATGAGCGTATTAGCTTAGGGCAGCCTGAACACTTAATCAGGCCCTGCTTATAGACCCATTTAAAATAAATCCCAAAGTCACTGATCCTACTTTTGTTCTCTTCTGAGTGTTAAACATGGTTTCCCAGCTTTTAAAAGTAAATATCTACAATAGCAAATCTAATGGAGATAAATTTACCAAGGGTTATCTCTAACCTCTGATACATAGAAAAAGTAATTTATTTAATTATTTCTTTCTCATTATTTTCCATATTGATTTCATGTACATTAATCTTTTTCCTCACTATATTTCATTTATTCATAGTGCTTCACATCGTATACAACATATTTTTTGCATTCAGTTTACTAATAATATTGATTTTACAACTGCAATATTTCAATACACGAAAGTTGCTCTCAGCTTCACTCTACACATCCAGTCCCATGTGCTGTCATGTTGCCTCCTCCTTCGAAACATTGCCAGAATACACCCCTCTCACATGCTATGCATTACAAAAACCTTTATCCATTCTCTCATTATTACCCTTCTACAACTTCTTACTATTCCCCTTGCTAGAATTAGTCATAAATACTGCACAGAGACTGATCTTCTCTCGCCACTGCACTTCCACTGCACCATTCTGCAAATCCCTACACTGGTTCTTTACTTCCAGAATCCAAAGCAAGTTACATTCAAGTTACATAGCGTCCAGGTTGCGCCCTCACTAGGCGCAACCTGGACGCTATCGACCCTACCTCTTTCTCCTCCTCCATTGAAACTCTCCTATCACCCCTTCCCTCTCTCGCCTGTCCCGACCAGGCGTCCTCTCTCTATAACCTCTCCCTCACTACTGCCCTTGACGCGGTCGCCCCGGCCTCCTCTATCCGCCGACGCCGCCTTATCCCCCAACCATGGCACTCCAAACTCACCCGCTTCCTCCAAAAGTGCTCTCGCACTGCCGAACGCCTCTGGAAAAAATCTCGTTCCCTGGCTGACTTCCTTCACTTCAAATTCATCCTCTCCTCTTTCTGCTGTGCCCTCTCCCTCGCTAAACAAACCTTCTTTAAGTCCCTCATTTCTTCTCAGTCCTCCCATCCCCGCCGCCTCTTTGCAACCTTTAACTCCCTTCTCTCTCCCCCCCCCTCTGTCCCGCCCTCCCTCTCCGCTTCTGACTTCGCCACCATTTTCTCGTCCAAAATTGAGGCCATCAGACTGAACACCTCCTCCTCCCCTTCCCCCGCCACCCTTATTGCTTCACCTCCCCCCAACAACCAACTCTGGTGCTCCTTTTGCCCCACTACAGGTGAAGAAGTCCGCTCCCTTATTCTCTCCTCCCTACCCTCTACCTGTCCTCTCGACCCCATCCCCTCTCACCTCCTTCGCTCTCTCTCTCCCACTGCCTGTTCTTACCTCGCTCACCTCTTCAACTTATCACTCTCCTCTGGCTTTGTCCCCTCCTCTTTTAAACACGCTCTTATCTCCCCTATCTTGAAAAAACCCAATCTCGACCCCACCTCTCTTGCTAACTATCGCCCTGTCTCACTACTCCCCTTCGCCTCCAAACTTCTCGAGCGGATTGTCTGCAGCCGCCTCGCCAAACATCTCTCTGACTATTCCCTCCTTGACCCTCTACAATCCGGCTACCGTCCCCTCCACTCCACCGAAACTGCCCTGGCCAAGGTTACTAATGATCTCCTAACGGCCAAGTCCAAGGGTCACTTCTCTATACTTATTCTCCTCGACCTCTCCGCAGCCTTTGACACAGTGGACCACCCCCTCCTGCTGCAAACCCTTCTCTCTCTTGGCCTCTCTGGATCTGTCCTTGCCTGGTTCACCTCATACCTTGCTAACCGCTCCTTCTCTGTATCAACATCTGGCTCCTCCTCCTCCCCCCACCCTCTCCCTGTTGGAGTCCCGCAGGGCTCTGTTCTCGGTCCTTTACTCTTCTCGCTCTATACTTCCTCACTTGGTGCTCTCATCTCCTCCTTTGGTCTTCAGTATCACCTCTATGCTGACGACATCCAACTCTACATCTCTTCACCTGATCTTTCCCCCACCCTCCTCGCTCAGGTATCTGACTGCCTCTCCGCCATCTCCTCCTGGATGTCGGAGCGCTTTCTCAAAATCAACATTTCCAAAACTGAACTCATTGTCTTTCCTCCTCCCAACCACCCATCCCACCATGACCTCTCCATTGTCGTTAACAACACTACCATCTCCTCCGTCACCCAACTCCGCTGCTTGGGTGTCACCCTTGACTCCTCTCTCTCTTTTGCCCCCCACATTCATTCCCTTGCCCAAGCCTGTCGCTTCCAACTTCGCAACATCGCCCGCATCCGTCCCTTTCTCTCTCAGGAGGCCACCAAAACCATCATACACGCACTCATCATCTCCCGCCTGGATTACTGCAACCTCCTCCTCACCGGCCTCCCCCACTCTCGTCTCTCCCCCCTCCGCTCTATTCTCAACGCGGCCGCAAGACTCATCTACCTCTCACGCCGCTCCTCCTCTGCCTCCCCTCTCTGCCTTGCCCTTCACTGGCTCCCCTTCCCCTACAGAATTCTTTTCAAACTCCTCACCACCACTTACAAGGCGCTCTCCCACTCTACTGCCCCTTATATCTCCAACCTCCTCTCCATTCACACTCCCGCCCGCTCCCTGCGCTCGGCCAATGACCGTCGCCTCTCCTCCACTCTGATCACCTCTTCCCATTCCAGAATCCAGGACTTTTCCCGTGCAGCCCCCCTTCACTGGAATGACCTCCCTCACTCCATCCGCCTCTCTCCCACTCTGTGCTCCTTCAAACGTGCACTCAAAACTCACCTCTTTCTCAAAGCCTACCAACCATCCACTTAACCCCTATCTCCTCCGCTCATTCTCCCCTCTCTCCCATTGCCTCAACCGGCTCCTCTTGTGCCTGGTCTGTCAACCCTCCCTTAGGATGTAAGCTCGAATGAGCAGGGCCCTCTTCCCTCCTGTCTCCTCACCTGTTCTTCTGCTCCATGCTTATTGCAGCAGCCTGCCTGGAGTTTCTGAAGTATTAGTATTTTTGTTTATTGTTCTGTACTGTTTCACCCTGTATAGTCTACTGTTTGTACTGTGTACGGCGCTGCGGAAATCTTGTGGCGCCTAACAAATAAAGGATAATAATAATAATTCAAAGCCCTCATCAAGTCTGATCTCATCAAAAGATACTATCACCCTCTTATATCTGCCTATAATATGTGCATCATCTCCTCTCTGATAACCACCTCTCACTCCCAATACCAATACTTCTCCCATGCTGCTCCCATCTGAGTAAAGGAACTACCCCGTATGACTAGACTCTCCCCCAACATTCAATCTTTCAAGTGCTGTCTCAAAACCCACCTCTTCTCTATAGTCCAGCCTACATCCATCATATACTGTGTATTCTCTGTGTGTTCTACCAGCTACAGTCCCATCTCCATCCTCAGTCCAATTAGCTCCTATTGTCCCAGCACTGCCTTCTCCCTCTGGACTGCAAGCTCTCATGAGCAGGGTCCTGTCTCTGCTCTGTCTTATGTCTGCACCTTCCTTGTCAACTATGTATATATTGTTCTGTTTTTATGTATGAGTTGTATTTTGTATAATTTTTATTATGTCTTTCCAGTGCTGTCAGGGGAGGGCTGGCAAACTTTATTTCGGGGGCAAGACTCGACTCAGCAGTCTATTTTAATGGGAAAAAATGCAGACGGCCCAGTGACCCAGCCCAAGGTAGTCCACTATCGGACCAGCCCAGGGGGCAAATGTCCCACTGCCCCCCAGCCCAAGAGTGTGGTGTAGTTTTGTAGCATCTTACAAATAAACAATAATGAAGATTCACTAAATTTATTTTTCACCACCTGTTCCCATGTAATATTTAGGAATTTTAAAAGACAAGTAGCTTGTTATCACCATAAGCATATAGAACATCATACTTATTTAAATGTATTATGTTCATTGTCTTCATCCAGGGGCCGAACACTACATTACCAGGCCCCACAGTAAAATTTGGACAGGAATGGGGCTTGCGATTCAGTCTGTCCTCCCCCCGCTCTACACTACAGAACTTGAGTGGGGGCTGCTGTTGCACATTGAAGCACTGTTTCATCTTTACTACACTTGCCCTGTGATCTGAATGGATTAACAGCAGTTGTGGAATTATTGCAGGTTCCCCATTATCTCTGCACCGGCTGCAATAGCGGCATCTCCACCAATGTCTTCATCAGTCTTTCACACTATTATCTATTATATCTCCTATACTTTTGCAATATTTCTTTACATCATTTTTATTTCTCTCCTTCTTTCTCTCTATTTATAAACAAGTAATTTATATAGTTGTTGAACATATATATATATATATATATATATAAAAAAATGAAGAAGTTTGTTTGTTTGTTGGCGAATATCTTCCACAGCTCTCAAGTGCTCTCAAATGCTGAATTTTACATATTATACATATATATATACCGATCAGCCACAACATTAGGACCACTGACAGGTGAAGTGAATAACATTGATTATCATCATCATCATTTATTTATATAGCGCCACTGATTCCGCAGCGCTGTACAGAGAACTCACTCACATCAGTCCCTGCCCCATTGGAGCTTACAGTCTAAATTCCCTAACATACACACACAGACAGACAAACAGACAGAGAGAGACTAGGGTCAATTTTAATAGCAGCCAATTAACCTGCTAGTATGTTTTTAGAGTGTGGGAGGAAACCAAAGCACCCGGAGGAAACCTACGCAAACACGGGGAGAACATACAAACTCCACACAGATAAGGCCATGGTCGGGAATTGAGCTCATGACCCCAGCGCTGTGAAGCATCTCATTACAATGGCACCTGTCAAGGGGTGTAATGTATTAGGTAGCAACTAAACAGTCGGTCCTCAAGTTGATGTGTTAGAAACAGGAAAAATGAGCAAACGTAAGGATCTGGGTGACTTAGACAAGGGTCAAAATGTGATGGTTAGAGGACTGGGTCAGAGCATCTCCAAAATGGCAGGTCTTGTTGTGTGTTCCCATTATGTAGTGGCTAGTACCTACCAAAAGTGGTCCAATGAAAGACAACCAGTGAAGTGGAGACAGAGCCATGGGCGTTCAAGCTCACTGATGTGCGTGGGAAGCGAAGGATAGCCGCATGGTCCAATCCCACAAAACAGCTACTGTAGTACAAATTACTTAAAAAGTTAATGATAGCTATAATAGAAAGGTGTCAGAACAGACAATACATTGCAGTTTGCTGTGTACAGGACATGCACAGCCGCAGACTGGTCTATCACCAAAAGCACCTCCAATGGGCATGTGAGTGCTAGAACTGGACCATGGAGCAATGGAAAAAGGAGGCCTCGTCTGATGAATCACATTTTTTTTCACATCATGTGGACGGCCAGGTACATGTGCGTCGTTTACCTGGGGAAGAGATGGCACCATGATACACTATGGGAAGATGGAAAGCCGGTGGAGGCTCTGGTCAATGCTCTGCTGGGAAACTTGGGTCCTGGCATTCACGTGGATGTTATTTTGACATGTACCAACTACCTAAATATTGTTGTAGACCAAGTACAGCCCTTAATGACAACAGTATTCCCTGCGACAGTGGCCTCTTTCAGCAGGTCAATACATCCTGCACCCAACAAAAAATGTTCAGGAATGGTTTGAGGAACAAGACAAAGGGTTCAAAGTGTTGACTTGGCCTCTAAATTCCCCAGATCTCAATGTGATCGAGCATCTGTGGGATGTGCTGGAAAAACAAGTCAGAGCCCTGGAGGCCCCACCTCGCAACTTACAGGACTTAAAGGATCTGTTGCTTAAGTGTTGGTGCCAGATACCACAGGGCACCTTCAGAGGTCTTGCGTAGTCCATGCCATGGAAGCATGTGAGGGACCTACACAATATTAGGCAGGTGGTTTTAATGGTGTGGCTGATCGGTGTCTATATATATATATATATATATATATATATTTATATTTATATATATACAGCTACCCTGGACATTCAGATCAAGGGAGGCCGCGTAAGTCCAACCAGCACTCCATGGTGACAAACAGCTAAGCGGATTTAGCTTTCCAACTACCGTGATGCACACTGTGGGCCTGAGTCATTAAGTAGAATAAGGCAAAAAAAAAAAAAAGTTAATTTTCTCATGCGCAAGCAATGTTACAATTCGAGGGATGTAAATAGGTTTATTATTTTGCTTGTAGGGAAAAATTATGCCTGTTTTTTCATGTAGCACACAAATACTTGATGGGCAAACTACGGCCCGCGGGCCAGATCCGGCCCACTTAGAGGTTCCATCCGGCCCGCCAATATTTTAAAAAATTTCATTAAAATATGCACAAAATTATTAGGGCTGACCCTGTGTGTCAGAACCTTCATTTTTATGCCTTCCCAGGTATTTCCTCCATTACACTTCATCCTCCTTCCTAAAAGGACAGTTCGTATGTCAATCACTCAAACACCTGCCCGCCCCCTAATGGCTGAAAGTCATGTGAGAAGAGATGGGCTGGGCCATATACTAAGGCGGATTTCGATTGGCTGCTGTGTTGTCAGTTAGTGGCTCACCAGAAAGACGGATCTACAACAACCTGCTGAAATAAGTGCTGTGTCTGTACGATCGCTGCACTTATAGAGGTAACACTGCTATAGAACACCCTCCCGTCCCATTCAAAACATTTGTATTATATATTTAAATATTTGAGTTTTTTAATAAATTATATTGGCCCGCCTAAAGTTTTTCTTTTTTTATTTGGCCCGCTCCTGAAAAAGTTTGCCCATCACTGATCTAGGACATGTCCTTCCCCAACTATAAATCTGTTCCAACATTTAAATTTACCTCCCCCTCCAATGCAACATGGTTTTGCCAAGGTGTAAAGTTACTCCTTTTTTTGCTTTGTTTTCCTTATTGACTCAGGCCCTATGTGCTCAAAATCTCCTTGGACAATAATCTAATTAGATGGAGCAGACAAACCTTCAAAACTAACCCAGAGGTGAATCCTTTAGTATTAAGATCTACAAGTTTATGTATATCTTAATCAGATGTTTATGTATGTTTATTTGTGTAAGGAATAAGAGGGGTGCGGGGAGTATGACTTGACCCACCTATGAGCCCACCTCTCAGCTGGCCTAGGCAACTGGCTTGGATTTACATTTGTCCCACCCTAGGCCACTTTTCAATCCAACACACTCCCACCAATCAACCGTTGTTGCTGTCCATGTCCTTAATACCAACTACCTCCTGTCAACATAAAATAAATAAATAGGTATAAATCTTCTCCACTTCAGTCAATTTTTAAATGTTTATAATATGTAAATAATTAAAATGATCCAAATTGAAAATAATGATGAGAAAAGAGATTAGAGTGCTTTCCCTAAAATCCTTCTGTCCTCAGTGTGAGCTTATGTGGTCTTTCCACAAACCAGGGTCTGTTGTAAGTTTCAGATTTTGCTTCAGTATTGCTTATTTAGATGATCCAACTAAGTAGATAGACAAAAGTCTCAGGAATTCTGGGAGACATTTGGAAACTCAGCACCTGTTCTAAGACCAATTGGGGAAACAAATATCAAAAGTATTCAAGTATTTAGCTAGGGATGACAAGGGATAAGTAATTGTTCTTTATTTAGTACGTTCAGAAGTCTCAGGGACATTGTGTGCTGGTTACAGTTGTATATTGTTTAACATAGTCTGGCTTTATTTATGGTAAAGGTCTAAATGTTGAACATTTCACAAGTATATTTGGGTTTTAATTGCTACCATTTACTACTTGTAGTCTACAGTAAAATTAACTTGTACATAGCCATGGAAAATAAAAGCCAGAGCTGCTTCATCTGCTGGCCTAATTAAAATCTGCACGTTTGATGTCTGGTACAAAGTGAAACTTTACAGGCAAACAAATGGGAGCAGTGACCAATAAAACCACACTTCACTCTAACATCCTACCTGATGGAGCAGAGATGGAATAGTGGGAACAGAAAGATATGATGCAAGTCACTTTTGCCCTTCAGGCATCAGTTAAGGGCTTCACAATTATTGGGGTTAGTTTGGTGTTTGTAGGAGTTAAGGTTTTTCCCCAATTGCCCCATCCAAATCTATGTTTTTTATGTAGTGAGTCAAGGAACTTTGTAGCAATATGTAGGTTTATTAATTTCAGCTTATTTCTACTGCGGCCAGAAACGAGAGATGCTTCGGTCTCTATGTAGAACCAGTCTGAAGCCAGGGATAGGCCACAGGTGAGAATTCATTTAGTTTAGTTACTTTGCAGGTGTTCCTGGGAGCGCAGATGAAGACTCTGTGGGCCGTCAGTTGTCCATCACCAACCTATAGGATTTCTGCAGCTTTAGACTGCTCCCGAACATAATCCACATTGTGTCATTTCTGGACTGCGGTAGACAGAAGTTGAAAAGCTGAAAAAGGCCAATAACTAAGCTGTAGATGATTTCGGGGTATTCACATTGGATGATGTGGGATTTGTCGCAGATCAAGTTTGAGCCTTTGCATAAATCAAAGAATGCCCCTAAAAAATGAATCCTGTCCATCCCTTTATCTCATTCTAATAATCTCGCTCTTTATAAAAAAAATAACTAATTTTTGCACTGTGCTGCACATCTAAGGGCACCATTGCAAGGAACATCCTCAGTCTGCCCTACTCCTTCCATTAGCTGGTCCAAACCTCTGCTCCCCCGAAACACACATAGGTTAAACTAATTGAAAACTATATTTAGCCTTCAGGATGGCCCATTTGGGTTGTCTGATGCTCCAGGAATTTGTCAGTTTGATTATTTTGACCTGACTTGCAGTAGATATTTCTGTTTAGAAGATATTCTGGTGTTTTCACATTCTCTAGCATTCCACTATGAGCAAGTTAATTCACTTGTGATTTATCTGTGAGAAGTTATCTCTTCAAAGTTCCCACAGTGAATCTCATGGTTTTCTTATTTCTTCCACGGCACTGAAATGGACCCAACTAAGCCCCTTATTTTGAACTGGCCTCATCCAAACTCTCTTTATGGTGTTCAACACTTTCTTGGTTTGACAATGATTACAGGTAAAAGAACAGACAGGAGAATATATCAAATAAGGTTTAAGGTTACCATAAGTTAACTAGATGGGTCGAGCGATTCTTATCTGTTGTCACTTTCTATGTTAACACATTTTTTACCTCAAGTTCTTCTCTACAAGAACCTGTACTAGGGGGTGGCTTTCCTGAATTTGAAATTTAAAGTATAATTTACTACAACATGTCTAAAAGCTTTGCTCATTGAAAACCATACATGTGTGACCAAATCGTCAACTGATCTGGTCGTTTTGCAGCCATGTAACTTGTGTTGGAAAAAATCATAAGAAGTACAGAATATATTCAAACTCACAAACCACTCGGATTGTTTTCATGTACAACACACTTTAGTTTGGAGTTGAATAAGCCTCAGACTGCTTACTAGACATAAAATTATATTATGTGTATGGGCACCTACTGCGTCAGCACTAAACATGCAACAAGAATTAATTGAATCTGTATAAAATTCAGGCATGTTATCCATAAAGAAAAAGGGTCAAAAGCTATCAGCTACTAAATGCTACTAGTATCTTCTAATTTCACTACACAATGTTTGAGGTTGTGTTTGTTGTCAACTGTAACTTGGCAAAAGCTTTTAATTAGCTGTTTCACTTGAACATATCTTACATAATAAGAGCCTATTTGTATTTAGAATAGAATTCAACCCTTTGGGAAAACTGGACTCCAACAGTCTTCAATTATTTTTTTCTCCAAATGGTCACATTTTAATTGTTTTACAAATAAGAGTAAATGTGTTTCTGAGAATTGTCAACATATTATGGAAATTAGTAAATTAAAATAGTCAATGCAAGCAGTGATACCTAAACATTATAGTATACATTTCCCAAATGGTAAAGCAATGTCACCCTAAATGGCACCGCCATGCCAGCCGCTAACGGAGAAATTACACTGTATGGGGCTCACATAGAGGTGGACGCAAACTGCGTTTTTAGCATATGATGCACTTTTTCTGTGCATGCCCACAAAACACTAGTTACGTTTACAGTCTTATGTAGACTGAGACGCATCTTGCACTTATAGCCCCTTACGATTGAAGAGGCGGAACGAGGGAAGAAGGGTGCATGTAAGGGCGTGTGAAGCAAATGCGACATGTAGACTGAGATTCAGATGCATTTGTGCCTGCCAGGAGACAGGAAACTTGGGGGTGCCCGATCACTGGTGCTATCAGGAACTAATATTGAGGACGGCCAGCTTAGATGTCTGTAACTCAACATACCCGTGTAAAATGTGTCTTTTTGCCAATTTCTATCTGTGTTTTAGATGGAAATTGCTTCCAACTTTACATGAGGCCCAATGTAATATCCTGTGCCTAAACAGTAAATATTATAATCATCATTACCATTTATTTATATTGCACCACTAATTCCACAACGCTGTATAGAGAACGCACTCACATCAGTCCCTGCCCCATTGGAAATTACAGTCTAAATTCCCTAACACACACACGGGTCAATTTTTATAGTAGCCAATTAACCTACCAGTATGTTTTTGGAGTGTGGGAGGAAGTCGGAGCAACCGGAGGAAACCCACGCAAACACTGGGAGAACATACAAACTCCACACAGATAAGGCCATGGTCGGGAATCAAACTCGTGACTATTCATAGGTAGCATTTTGAAAATTGGAAGCTGTCTTGCACCACTGACTTGGGGAGGCTCTGTTGTCAGAACTAAGGCCTATTTTCTGAGGGGCTTGTTGCTGCAGTGCCCGCTGGTCTGAGGATCAGGAGGACTCACGGACAGTGACAGTGTTGTGCAGATAACATGGATAATGCTGCTGCTTCAGTCTATTTTGTCAGATAGATAGATATAGGTTGGGGGTTTAACCAGTGAAGAACATAGCTAACCTAAAGGCAGCTATTAGATGGACTGGTTTAGCAGAGTTAGGACATACTGCATATGATAGAATGACAAGAGAGTGCATCTAGAATATAAGTTGTTGCTTAATAACACTGTAGTATATATAATTAATTTGTATCAAGCCTGTTCTATGTGCAAGTCTATTAATGAGGCGACTACACAGAGTACACCACCAGTGCTATCCACACTCCTCCATGTCAGATATAAGCATCTGGGCAGTGCTAATGTGTCTTCTTGGGTCAGACCACCACATAAAGAGCCAGAAGCATAAAATAATTTATTCCAAAAGTAGATAAATGTATTTATGAGGGAGCAGTTGATCAATAAAAAAAATATAATTGGCCTTATAATATGGAAATGCTATGTAGATGTATAGGTATTTGTGTAGGAGAGGGTCCTCATTGTTTTTAAATTATTTAAATGAGGGATATTGGAAAATAATAGTTAGAATAAACCAGAAATTAACTTTGTAAACCTAACTAATGATACCAAATGTTTAACAAAACATCTTCCAAAGGAACTGCCAGGAAGTTATATCGTCCATCAGCCACGTAGAATAAATATTGTAAAGAAAGGTCAATGTAGGATTTTAGAAATAATTGTTTAAATAACCGTAAATGTTTTACAAAAGGTTGAGATTATATTGATCATAATTTTTCTCACTGAAGTGATCTTTAATTAAGTGTTAAAAGATACATAAGAAACAAATCTATCCAAGAGACTGATACACTGGCCCTCAATAGTAAAAAGAATTTCACAATCCTTCAATTGCCTTTTTCCTCATTATTATTTGTTAAAGTGGTGAATGTGTGACCTGGCATCAGGGGACGTTGTCAAATGACAAATCAGTCCCTCTAATAGCACCTACCAGGTGACCTGCACCAGTCAATAACACTTACACGCTGTGTACTGTCACTGCATACCTGTTAACTGGCCCAAATTTGCCATTACAGATATAGGATCTTGACGAACTGTTTTTAATTATTTTTATTTAACTTTTCTTCTTTTTAAAATCCATCAGAATGATTTCCAGGTATAAACAAGTAGTTGGTAGCAATTCATATCAGGTATCCCTTGATGTTCAGCCTTTTAATTTGCCACTGAGGTGACGGCTGACTGAGCAGTAGGAGAAGGAGAACACAGCGTCATGCGGGTAAGTACAAAATAGTTAATAGAAATAGGAATTAGTAGCATCTATAGTATCTGAGCTTGCAAGCGGGGCCCCTTTTATCTCTTTGTCTGTTTCTTCATACCCATACTTCCTTATGCTGAAACTATATATGTTAATAAATAATATGCAGTACTTTATAATTAGTAATAATTACTTGTACTGATATGCTTCCTGGTGGGCATTACTCCAACTAAATGACATCTTAATGGGCATTATCACAACAAATAATCATTACTGCAACTAATAGGCACCCGTTATGGGCATTGCTTCAGCAAAGGGGTGTACATTGGACATTACTACAACTAACGAGCATACTGATGGGCAATACAGCAAGTAATAGGAATCCTGGTTGTTTTTACTGCAACTAATGGAAGTGATAGGCATCATATCTACTAAGATTACCACTACTAATGGGCATTGCTACTACTGAGCAGCTTACTAAATATTATCATGGGCAATAATCACTGACATATTTGACCTCATTGGGCATTATGACTGGCATATCTTGTGGCATGATCACCCAGACATTATACCTATTAGATATAGCTGGACTGTAAGATTTGCATTAGTTATTACTGGGAATTGTTAATGACATATTAGATCTTGTTGAGGAAGCATTATTTATGGTAAATTTGTTTTTGCTTGAAATGATCAGAGGGATATTATATCTTGTTGGGCATTATTACTGGTTTATTTGATCTTTCTGACACTGGCATTGTCTCACTGACAATCCTTCCTGGGCACAGACCTGAGACCAGAGAATAGCTGGCACTGTGTCCTATATAAAATATGTAGAATTGTGGTATTCTTTGTTTTAAGCAAATTCAAACTTTTTATAAGAGGAAATGTGTAATCAAGCAAGTGCATTCTATTTTGTAAAGACACTTTACTACTGTTTTATTAGTCAGGGAAGTGCTTCATTTTCTGAGGAGCTAAAATAGGCGCAATGTGTGCGTAGAGTTAACAGAGAAGCAGCACATTTGTATTGATAAGTAAGGGGCAGGGGAGTTAGTCTATAGCCTAAGACAGCATTATCTTCAAAGCTTGGTTGTCAGAGACCTACTATTCTACCCATTGCAGCTAATAGTGAGAGCGGGACTTAGAGGACAAGAATCATGGAGGAAATTTGCATCACTTATGATTTTCCTAACTGGTCACGGTGTGCTCCAGGAAGACCAGGTATGTCTGGCCGTTGTATCTGTGTTCAATATGTATGTATATAATATGCAGTATGTATGTGTGTCGGTATTTACAATATATTTATGTGTGTACATGGTATTGGAGAGATATTCATTTATTCTAAAGAAGAAGCACATGTAAAATATTGTATTACTCTCTTCATTTGAATTAGGATGTCAATATATAGTTCAAAGACTTTTAGCAGATGTAAACTATACAAAGTGCAAGGTGCTATAAAGCCATATTTTTAATTGTAACAAAGGAAAAATGAACTATTGGTTTGGATTTGATCATCTATGTAAACCCCTGACCCAGGTCTAGGAGTGTAGAGATCCCAGCATGCCCAAGTAGCAGAAAGACCATAAGTGACATTACAGCCCACCACTTGTGAAGTTTGGCACCAGAGAAACAGGAGAAGCACAGTAATGGGGCCAGGAAAGAAGTAGGAGCAGCCATTGCCAGGACCGCTGCCTGAGAGGCACCGATGGAGAAAGAGAAAAGGTGCAGATGAAGTCAGTAAGTCTAACAGTGAGTATAGAGCCCTCTCTGTGGTTAGAGAAGTTGCAGAGAGCAGCATAGAGAGGGCAACACCAGTATAAAGAGACTGAATAAGCTGCCAGTTTACTAGACAGAGCTACAAGAATCACAGCGGGAACTTCCAGTATCAGGGTTAGAGCTGCTATTTTCAGAGTGAAGTCTGCCAGTGTCAGAAAGCGAGCTGTAAGAGGGAGTCCAGATCTGATCCAGAGGAAGTCCGAAACTGGTCAAGAGCAAGGTCACATCCAGTCCAGGTGTCCAGAGGGAATCATGAATCATTCCAGTTATCTGTAGCATAGCACAACTCATTCCAAGTGCCTGCATTTGCTACTAGTACTTTTTTGACCTAGTGTGGATAGCCACTGAGGAACCACCCAAGTCATTGATCCCTACTTCAAGAGCCCACCCCGTCTCCAGAACTGGTCAGTGTCCACGAGTGTGAGTAACCTGCTAATAGTGCACCACACCATGCAAGGGGCTGAACAGCAAGTACATTGGCCCACCTGAGCTAGAGGTCCTGGCTTGAATGGCTTAAAACTTAATCCCCACATCATCTATATATATATATTGTGGCTATTGCTGGGAATACTACTCCTATTTTCTTCTTCATATTCATAGTTGTTATTTTTATTGGGGCTACTTCTCCCATTATCTTCTTCCAGAGAGAGACATTATCTTCATTACTCCTATTATGGTATAACTCAATATCACTACAAAATTTGTGCTAACTCTTCTTTTTTGGACAGAGTACAGGTTTATACCCAAGGTTTAATCCCTATGATCACAGTGTTTTTCCATTCAATGGTGTCTTATTACATAATATTTGCTAGTTTAGGGTGCGTGCATTTAGATCTAAATGTGAATACATTAGGTCTGTCAAAAGTTTGAGTGGTTACCTGCTAACCTTTAACATGGAACAGCTACCAGTCACATGGCAAAATGCTGAATTTATATCTTCATTGCTGCATTGAATTGATACCACATATGTTCATGCTAATTCTTGCACTGTGAATGCCATAAATTTGTGCTAAGGTTGATGCTAATCTTCTGCATGGAATTTGTACTATTGTCTTTTAAAGCCAACTTGTATTTTACGATTCCAATTACTTTTCATGGGACTTTTCCTCCCCCAATGTGGGACAACTATGTTTGTATTATCAAACAGAATGCAGCTCACTAGGGACCTCCTCTCCATCCAGTATCCATCCATCCATAACTGACTCCAATGAGGACCAGACCTGAAAATGTAAAGACTTCTTCCTACTTTATAAGACTGGTTTGTTCCCATCATTGCAAATTACTATTGCTGATTCTCTGTCTACATGTCAACTTAGCTTTGCTCTGTGTAAAAGGGGGATTATATAATTGCACTATAAACATACCTCTCAAGAGACTGGATATTTGGTGGGACTATACAGATTCTCAGATTCCCAAAAAGAAACATGTCTGCCCTCATTTTATTTTTATTTTTAAATGTTGGAAGGTATGCATACATTTCCATGTATTTGTCCTCTGTCTCCAATGTCTGATTGATACTTTTATGTAACATAAGTGAATGTACATAAGCCATTGACTCCATGTTGTGTGTGTATGCGCTGGAAAACAGAAGCAGAGAAAAAAGCATGGGTTTGATACCACTTTATTTAACCTAAACATTAACTACATTTGTTAAAAATAAATGTTCTTAGCTTAAAGAGCAAGAAATAAAACGAGTATTTGACATGAATATATAGGAAACGCTGTGTATTATAACGTTGAATATTGTACATGAAAAAACTGGAGTGTCCCTTTTCTGTAACAGGTTACTATACTAGCGGGGAGGAGTTTCTCAAACTAAAGAGGCAGAGTGTGACTGACAGCTAGACAGAGTTGCTTTGTAGAAATGCACAGTGTGGATGGATGTTTCATGCACAGGGGCAGGGCCAGTGTAGTTTCTGGTGTTTCTATAAATGTGGCTGAACTGATGTTGGCATGGAAGGCTGCCGTATTTATTACAGAGTTCCCTTTATTATGGTGAAGTCCTCAAGTGTTGCTGCTGGAGAAGTTTGACGTTCTGAAGTACACAAGGGTCAGTCTCACAGAAAGCAGCGTTTGGGGGTGAAGAGAGTGATATCGGACAAAAAAAGAACCTAAACCCTCAAACTCGAACAATTAACAGACTTCAGGATAGTAACAAATACATAGCACACATTTGTTCTGAGAAGTGCACAATAATGATATCACAAGACAATTATTGGGAAAAAGGGAAAAAGGTTTGTAAGACCATGTTTTATTAAGAGTTTACACAAACGTTATTAATCTTGGTTTACAATAACTAGATATCTGTTATTGTGGCAGGACCTTGTGAAAGAAGAAAACATATACATATTATTCTATTTGTTTGTTGAAAGACTATTATTTCACAATAGCCTCCAGAAGAAAATGCCTTTGTTTTATCACTGAAACACACTTCATCTAAATACAGCATGATGCATTGACAATTATAGAAAAACAGATTGTTTTGTGATCCAAAGTCAAAGACCTTAAACCCTGAACTTGCTGAGTTACTGGTGACTAGAACCATTAGGCAGGCTTTGGAACTTTACCACACAGCAATTTAAATAATTGCCTATCCACTTTTACCATTCAAATACTATTCCAGAAATAGATAGCTGTGTTCTCCAGGAAATATAATCACTTCTGCAAAGATTTTCTGACCTATGTCCTTTCATTTTGCCGTCTACCTTTACATTTAAACAGGCATTTTTCAAAATCAGAGTTTGAAAACAATACTTTTAATGACTACGCTTACAAACTTTCTTCCTCACGTAAAAATTGGAAGACAGACGAGAAGTCTTTCTGGGCATAGCCCTTGGCACACATTAGTCTGTATATCTGATGTGAGAGTGATCCAAGCGGGGTTGGACTTTTAGTGTCCGTGGCAGAGTCCTGGGCTAAACCCAGATCCTACAAATTAAAAAGAAGAAAAAGTTAACACAAAAACACAAAGCCTGCATTGAAACATAGCAACATACACTATATGGACAAAAGTATTTGGCCACACATGTTAATTATTGAATTGAGGTGTTTCAATAAGACCCGTTGCCAGAGGTGTATAATATCAAGCACCTAGCCATGCAGACTCCAGCTGCAAACATGTCAGATACAAAATGGGTCGTTCTGAAGAGCTCAGTGACTTGAAGCGTGGTACTGTGATAGGATGCCACCTTTGCAACAAGACTGTTTGGGAAATTTCATCCTGCTGGATATTCCACGGTCAACTGTAAGTCATATTATTAGAAAGTGGTAGCGTTTAGGAACAGCAGCAATTCAGCCACGAAGCGGAAGACCACGTAAAATCAAAGAGCGGGGTCAACAACTGCTAAGACTCATGGTGCGTAGAAGTCCCCAACGCTCTGCTGATTCTATAGTTGAAGAGTTACGAACTTTCACTGGCATTAATGTAATCACAAAAAAAAAATGTGCGGCGGGAGGTTAATGAAATGGTTTTTTCATGGCTGAAGAGCTGCAAGCCCCCTATCACCAAGACCATTGGCAAGCGTCGGATGGAGTGGTGTAGAGCACAAAGACACTGCACTGTGGAGCAGTGGAAATCAGTTCTGTGGAGTGACGAATCACGCTTCTCTATTTGGCAGTCAGATGGACGAGTCTGGGTTTGGTGGATGCCGGGAGAACGTTACCTGCCTGACTGCATTATGCCAACTGTGAAGTTTGGTAGAGGAGAAAAAATGGTATGGGGCTGTTTTTCAAGGTTTGGGTTAGGCCCCTTATCTCCAGTGAAGGGCAATCTTAATGCTTAGCATACAAAGTCATTTTGGACAATGCTATGCTTCCAACTTTGTGGCAACAGTTTGGGGAAGACCCTTTTCTATTCCAACATGACTGTGCCCCAGCGCACAAAGCAAGGACTACAAAGACATGGTTTGAGGAGTTCGGTGTGGAAGAACCTGACTGGCCCGCACAGAGCCCTGACCTCAGCCCCATTGTACACCTTTGGGATGAACTGGAACGGAGATTGCGAGCCAGGGCTTCTCGTCCAACATCAGTGCCTGACCTCATAAATGCTCTACAGATGAATTGGCAAAATTCCCACAGAAACACTCCCAACATCTTGTGGAAGCCTTCCAAGAAGAGTGGAAGCTGTTATTGTTGCAGTAGGGGGGACCAACTCCATATTAAAGTATATGTATTTGAATACAATGTCATTACACTCCCTGTTGGTGTAATGGTCAAGCGTCCGAATACTTTTGTCCATATAGTGTACCATCCTGTTTATCTGTTAAAGTAGGTGGCTCTTAGGAATGCAATAAGTGCAGAATTTGGAAAATTTGGTAAAAATTATTAGCAAGATTCGGCTTTAGCTAACCAAATGCATGTCATTTTAGTGCATGATCTTTAAAGTTGTGTTGTACTATTTTTATATATTTTCTTAATTTCCCAGGTATGTCTTCGTGTACAATAAACACACAGATTGATCTCTGTTGAACATATTGACTACACCCAATTCTATTCCAGCAGTTTGGGAAGTGTACTGCTGTTGGCAACAATCAAAATACTTAATAATTGTTTTATGAAGGTTTATATATGATAAAAAGCATCCATGAACATTAAAATAAGTTAAATTGAAAACATTTAAGTGAAACATGGCTATGAAACACCACAGCCCACCGTCCCCCATTTTTTTTTTGAACTACACAACACCACTTCAATAGTATTACATCTTGAGATAAACATTTTTTGCTGTGCATCAATGGACAGCACCAGTTGTATCAATTATACAAAATATACACTAAGGGCCTGATGTAGAGTTCATTGCAATTTACACTGTAAATTGCATCCTGTAACTTACACAGGATTCCAAGTCAGAAGAATCTTTAAATCCGTTGGATTCTATGCAATATGCCTGGACACACCTCTTTATCTGCTTTATGGGTCGGTGTGCATGATACACTTAAGTGCATCAGTCACAGTGGCCCTGTAAAGCAGATAGGTAAATTAATGTAAACAAAATTGTGCTTCTGCTCCAAACAATACAAGGGTTGGTTAAGCTGTTTGGGAGGGGGTGCACACCTTTTTTTAAACACAACAAAGTCTGTTGCACCAGGAGAAAGTACCAGCAAAACATACATCTCCTAGAGACCTATTTGCGGCTGTTTTCAACTCAGCATAGCATGTAAAGAGCATTAACATGCCTTTACATTGCTAGGCTTGATCAGTACCTTCCCCGTTGCACCTCTAAGTGCAGAGAGGTGCAACGTGGAGATCCATCTCAGTCCAAGTGTAAACTGAGATGGATCCTTGGCTCCTTGCGCTGATCAGCTGGACTTGGGTCCAACTCTACATAAGACGCTAAGTACTTAACCCATTTATAGAACACTTTAGTTCTCTCAATAAAGGGGTGCCATAATAGAAAACAGTTGTATTTATTTGCTTTCCAACATTTGCATTAACACAAAAAATTATTCCCAACAAAAGTAATAATGGGAAGTATTTTTTTTCTTCAAATAAGTTATTAACTACAATTTGTTTCCCTTTAATTATACTAGCAATCTGAATTTTAACAGCAGCACAATACCTTGAGATAAGATTTTTGAAGAAGCAGTTTCATACCAATTTGCTCAGAACAATAATTTCTGTAGACCGTACATAAACAAAATCCCCTTTGGATTGTTTGATGAGGGTGACTACTGAATAATTATAATGCACTGTCCCATCACTGTAAGGATATATAGTAATAGGTGAATTTACACCCACTTGTGATGCTGCACTATGTTCACCAGAAGGTGAAGGCAGCATAAACAGTGATCAATAGAGCACTCAGTACAAATGGTCCCGATTTCAGGATTAATACAGTTTTTGATTGTGATCTATTAATTACTATTCAGAACTTTGGAATGCTGTGCTTACCTTCGATGAGTGCAGTGTAAAACTCTAGAGGATGCTGTGGAATCACCCATAAGGATATCCCCCAAACCACTCATCTTCCATATTACTAGAAAAACATTTTTTCCTAGTTTTCTTATTCCAAGGGCTGCTGACCCTTTAAATACAGGTTTTCTGCAGTATGAAATCCGAATGATAATAGAAGAATGCAAAAGCTAAATAAATTAAACTTTTGATTGATTGTACAATGCATACAATAGAAAGTGACCTTTATCTCGAGGGAGACCCTAGCTACATAGAACGATAACCCGAAAACACTGAAATTGATTAAGCACTTTAATATTTTCTTAACATAATAAAACAGATAGATTCAATGTAACGAATTTGTATTCACAGTGAAATGAATTGCAGCAATTTGCATAATAATCTACCTTTGCCATAAGAGTTGTTCCAAATCCACCCTGGTAATTATTGGCCGAGGGCACGCCTTCCATCACCCCTGGAACAGGGTTATAGGTATCACTTGACCAGCACCGTCCAGAGCTCATGTTCAGGATTTTGGCCAACAGCTTTGGGTCAAGCCCTAATCTATAAAGGGTCAAGGAAAGCGTATTAATGTCCGAATGCATCCAGACACGGATGACTTATTTTACACACAAGAAACACAATGTCATTTTTCACTCTTTATGATGTGTCCAAAAATGGTAGAGTATTGATATGGAAGATCGAGTAACCAATATAAATTAAAAGACATAAATCTATCATTGTGGTATTATGCAGCCTTGTTTACTACTCCCATTTATGGGTTTAGCTCATATATTACACAATTACCTGAACAGTTTTGGTGGGAAATATTTAGCACACTATTATTATTACATTTTATACATAGATATCTTGTTAAGCACAAGATGATCAAAAAAATCTGTAGACACATGTAGTGTGCTTTCAAAAATAACTTGGGTAAAAAAACATATATAGATAAAATAATAATAAGTTTAGTAATACGAATAACAATAACTAATAACACTAATAGAAGGTACATTGGTCAATGACATGACATGCTGGTTGGCATTAAATTATTTGGCTTTCAGCAAAGTAAATACTTTATAGAACACTGTTGTGATAGTGTGTCAGATTCTCAGACTCAGTACGTGATGCACTGCATAAAACATAATAAATAAGCCACAAGAGTATGCAAATACAGTGCAAATAAAAAGTTGTGTATAAAGTGATTCTGACATTTAGAGGTGTGTTTGCATCATTAACAGCCATGTATTGCATTATGGAGTTATGTGACAAGTGAACAAGAGCAAAATAGTGCTTCTATGTCAAGACACACGTATTAAGTATTGCACAACCAAGAATAATATGTGGATTATAAACAGCAATTTTAAAGAGTGAACTCTAAAACATAAGTATGGTCACATAATCACTACTCAACACTGCAGCTCTCCAGCACTTTCATTAAAACAGAATTACATTCTATACATGCAGAAACAGATGTGCATTAATACATGTATAGATCGCACAGGAAACAAAATCCCCTTTTGTATTGGTTTTGATGTCAGCTGCCGAGCAGGTACGCTGATATGGGTGAATCCTGACAGTGTAAAACCAAGATTCTACCCAGATAAAGCTCTCGGTTGTATAGCTCCTGCATACGCTCATTATTAAATCTTGATCAAACAATGCTGCCCAGGAAGTGGTCTACACGGAGATGTGACATATGGTCTCCTTCTATTCGCAGACATGCACTATAATTCTGGGTCAACTGCTGATAAGGTTACTGATCCTAATAAAACAAAGGTTGGCCAAGCAGAAACATCATTTGTTCTATCACTGAGTTATGGCAAAACATCATGTTCATTCTGGCCAAGAAATTATCTTGCAGAGTTTAGCCCTCTTGAAAATAAATACTAGTAACATGTACATTTTGTCTATTTCTGCACAAAACACTTAAGGGGAGATTCAATTCAGCGCAATGTGTTTCCGGAGCCACATGGAGCCAATGTTGAGGATGGGATCTCCACTCATTTATCCTCGCTCCCCATAAAATAAGCGGAGATTCCTTATGGTAAAAGCCGGCAAGGTGTGCTGCCGAACATTGCAGTGATGTTCAGCGGCACATTGCGGATAATTGAATCTCACCCTTAGTGAAGGCACTTATATTACAGCCAAAAATAATTTTGGATAGATATTTTAATCTAGGATTAAGCAACCTGTGGCTCTCCCGTTGTTTTGGGCCCACAAGATCCAGGATACCTTGGGCCAGAAACAAAATTTTATAGTTCCCATTTCTGGCCTGAACTCACCAAACTGGCTCTAGATAAATATTTAAAAAAATGTCTGACAGCAGACTTGGACTTACAGAATCCTCTATGAGAGGGTGGCTCTGAACACATTAACCTGCCATCAGGTATACCGAATATTTTGCTTGCAAGTTTGGTAGCATCTTGTCCGGATGTGTCTGTCCCTTGTGCTGATGTGATGCTCTGGCAGCCCACGTGCAGAGGCCCTCTAGTAATCCCATGCATTCCGCAGGTATTCGATTTGAGCTGAAAATCTGGTCATCTATTGGTCACTGAAGCTGTATACTGTACTGTCATAGGGGCTAGATAATATATTGTATTTTTATGCTGGGCAATGTGTCCTTCAACTGTATATTTGTGTACGATAGATACACTCTTACAATAGCGACTTTGCATAAATATAAAAAACTTTTTAAATAATTTTAAACTACATAATTTGGAGTTTTATATCTAAATCGAGGGAAAGCAAATATAGGATAATGCTTCAGAAAACTAACTAATAGTTAGATAAGTTAAAATTTAGAATAATAGTAGGACTAGCAATTTACACATCAGTCTAGATGGCTATTGCTGGTATATCTGTCCTTGCATTATAAAGCAGCATATATTATATATGTACCATTTCTCACGAAATAGCTGGGTCAACAATAACTGGCTGCGAGTGTTAGAGTGTTTATTCCAAAAATAATGTTTTGTTATGTATAAATCTAAAGTAGTTTTATTTTATTTCCACTGGAGCCTATGACTGATGTATCATTTTACGTTGGCCAAGCAAACAGGATGGCAATGATTATTCATGTTAATAAACGCAACTACAAAATGCAGGTAAAGACGTTCTATGTGCAGAATGACTAAGGATACGCACAAATAGAGTTTTCAGATCAATGCCTCTAAAATACTGCTGCAGCTATCCAAGAATACATCATAAAATGTCCCTACTAACAGAGTTTCATGACCCATAATATATCCTCAAAACCCCACCATCATTAAACACCATTAGCATGCAGTAATAAGCTGCCTTGGTTCATTTTATCTATGGAAAATCTTCCAAATGTTTAAATATACAGAACTTTCACTATTACCTGCTATCTTTATATTATATGCAGAAAATCAGTTTCTTCTTCTGTGATGTAATTGTCCTATTTTTACACTTTTGAACCATTGTTATAGCAAAACAAGATGGCATTGATTGAGGAGAGCAAAACCTTGGTGATCCCGATAGGAAGAGAAGGCTAGACGTAGACCAGGGCGCGCCATAATAAATGCCGGCTAACCAAAATTAATATGCCTGACGCTACACCAAGTGCTGCATATTACATTTCTATTTGTGGACCAAGCGAGTCTAATGACAAGGGATGGAGAGCGCACATATAGGGATGTGTCTATGGTTTAGCAAATCATGACAGAGCCATTATCCTGCAAAACAACCTGACTTCTACACTTCCTCTGTGGTGGTGGTAACGTCGGCCATTGCTTTCAATAGGTTGCCGTTTACAGCGCATGTAAACAAACATAAATAAAACACTGAAATGTACAATTGTAACAGATAAAATTAATTATACCCCTAATGTTTTTATACTCTCATGACTAATGAAGACATGAATGGGACAAAAAAAAAAACAACAAAAAAACATTTACAGAGGAAAAGAAATCTTAACACAGGCCACAATATACATGTATATACATGGCCGTGAATGTAAACCATCTGCGGAATGTGAGTGCACACTAATACATGCTCTGATAAGCGCATTGGTGCAAAATAATAATTTCTAAGCCTCTATATTTCTTTTCCAGTTCATAAAATACCTTCGCATCAGTTTTACCTTCCATCAATGGTAATAACAGTAAAGCAGAACAAATTGGTTTGTTCAATTGAAATTCACCAACATTTTATACATTTGGCTTGATTCCAGATTTACATTTGCGGACATGTTACTGAGCTAATCTAAAAAACTAACCTAAGTTTTTTGATGTTAAATTTGCACATTATGCCATTTTCCCTATTGAAACATGCTCAAAATGGCGTGCAGAGGGAAGAGCCTATCTATACTGCATCACTATGGGATGGTGAAGGAGAGGGCAGGGTACGCCCATTATGTCTAACAATCCATAGAATGTTGTGAGCAGGGCTGTTGTGGGGAAAATCTGCATCAACACTGGATAATGGAACCACAAATATCACCAAAGCACAAATACAAATTATCTGCAACGACTACAAAGCATACAAATAGTTACATGCTACTAAACATGATTCAAGTACATTTCTCCTTTTATTGTTTACAGCATGAGACATCAGGTATAACATAATGACAAACCCATTTCTGTCTTCTCTAAATTTCCTCATGCACTGACATTTCGTGAACTTTTAACTCAACGAGCATCAGGATCCGTTTATTTTAATTTTGCTATCCGTCAGCCATAGAATATGTTAGATTTGAAAGCACCGAGATACCGGTACAGCTTAATAAACATCAAATAAATATCACAAGGAAAATAAATTGTTAGCGTAGAGTGAAGAAAAAAGAAAAGAAAAAAAAAACAATCACACAAAAAAAAAAGAAAAAAAGAAAAGAAACACAAACAAATCTTGACACTATCGTTTTGCCAATTAATTATCCCACTAAAAATGTACTGGCTGTCATTGGGAAGATTGCAATAAAGCTTGTCAATTTCAAACCTCCAGTTTTCAACGTGACACATCCACACCTAAATTTTTATTTTCTTCAGAAAACCTGTAGTGTTAAGCCCTTTTTTAAAGCAAGTGTACCATTAAAAGAGCAAGCAAGAAGCATTTTGCATTTCATCTTTTTTTTGTATTCTTTCTACTGATTTCCACATAACTGACAGTGAAAATTAGACATGGTATTAAAATCAGTTACTGCACTCCTCTGTCTTCCACTAAGACCAAAGCATGTAATGGTCTAAAGCCGGCTGGAATATAATTGTCATTCAGTACGAGTCTTTCCTAGAAAGTCATGCTTCATTGGAGAAGACTGAGTTTCCATTTGAAATCAACAAATTAATCCGAGACAGGTATCTGAAAGGGCAAATTTAATAGGAAGCAGCTACTGGGCTCTCAACCATGATAAAATGTTATTGCTGTTTCCCTGTAAATTGGCTGGGAACATATGATACTTTCTGCATAAGAGCTCCATTGCTGTGCAAAAGATATACTGCTGAAGCTATCAAAATGATGACAGTCTGTCAGTCCCCATAATAGGCTGCCAATGGCTGTGCTGTGTGAGCGCTACTGTTTACAATTGGGAACACTGTCCCAGAAGTAATAAAAATAACATAAAAGAAAGCCATTATTGTTACAAAATTTGAAATAAAAAACAATGAATCAGTTGTCAAAATTTCAATGGGAAAAATGTAATAGTGAAAGTAGATTAAAGGATGAAAGCTGTTTGTATTGTTTTAAGAATATGCATGCTTATACGTTTCCTGTATCGTCATCAGAACACAATAATTACAGGACACCCCGGTTCCTAGAGTGCAGGTTTAGTCTTATCCAATATCCCATTCACAAAGCCACAAAACCTGGGTTTTTGCCGGGGCGAGCTCCGACGACCCAGGTCATGGTTCAGTGCTAAATCCCGGGTCTGATGACCTGGGATCTAGACCCGGGACTCTTGGAGTATTATTCCCGCGTCAGTCCTGGGTTGCCTGCAGTGTGAATGCTGCCCAGGTTTTTCAACCTGGGTCTCACAGAAAGAGCTGATTGGGTGTCTGGGACGCCGGAGGATAACGTCATTTCAATGCTGCAGAGAAGACAGACAGGAGAAAGCATGGCACACTGGCTAGATGAGGTGGTGAGAGAGCTGTTGGCCTTTAGAGGAGAGGAGGAGATCAAGAAACAGATGACAGGCACTGTAAAGGATGCAACAGTGTACAATAATATCGCCAAAATACTCACTCAGCGTGGGATAAAGCGCAGCTAGCAGCAGGTGGTCAATAAATTGAAATCGCTGCTTAAACAATACACCAATGTGCATGACCACAACCGGAGAGTGGAAGCCGCCCGTATGGAATGGCAATTCTATGAGCAATGTAATGTAGTGTCTGACCTGGCAAATCCGATCGCATTGTCATCATCAAGCTGCCGTCATGCTCAAAGTCCTACACCAGACAGCAGTTACTCAAATGTGCCCTCACTACTCATTAGCGACAAATCTGTTGAAGAACATGCCGAATTGCAGTGTTCAAACACAACAGAAGACATCATCTTATCAGCCGAGGAAATGCCAGCTGCACAGGCTTCAGTACATACGCAAGAGACAGAACCTTCAACATCAACGCAGAACCCAACAGTAAGTTTATTAATGTTCAAATTTGTAAAGTAATAATGCAATATATGAAAGTTTAACATTACTAAACTAAAAACTAAACAAAAATTCCATAACTATAAAATTAAACGTAAAAACATATTAAAAAATGAACACGTATATGTTTGTACCGTGAAGCTAGTGCGCAGGAGGGAGGAGGCCTCAAGCACATATCAGCTTACATTAGGGTCACTGAGGATTAGTGAATATTGCTGCAAAATGAAATCGTGTTGTATTTCCTTTTTTCCCCATTTTTAGTTTACAATGTTCAGAAAAGGAAGAAGTTGAATAAGATGGAGCAAGCAACAAAAGTCATGACCATAGTATGCATAACCGCAGTATTCAAACATCCACTCCTTGAAAAAGTCCATAGGATGAAACGCGTCGGAGACATCTATTTCATTATTCCGTCCATTGATTACTTCGTGCCTGTTACCAAGTGTTTTGATGTAAGTGCAACCATTTACATTAGAATAAATTGTGTGGCAGTACTTCACTATGTAGCCTGTTTTTCCTCACCCGAGCACCCAGCTCCGCGCAAGCGCGGTAATTAGTTGCACGCAGACACCCGGAAGTCACAGAAGCGGCCACGTCCATCTACCGGCGTTTTGAGCGTGTGTTGCCGACTACACACAGCCGTCTTTGTACACCCTTTAACGCCCACACTACGACCTGCTCCAAGCAGCCACAGTCATACAGAAGGAGACTGCAGAGAGAGACCACGGCGATCAGACTTCTGCCGACTGCACACCATCCGAGCGCACACACCTTTCTGATAAGGTAATTACATCCACACATCATATCAGAGGATAATAGCAGCATAGCTGCTACACAGCCATCCCAGGCATACACCAGCTCTTGACCGAGCATTGGCATTATATCAAAGTCTTCTGGGACAGCTTTATATTTTTATCCAATATATCACTTTGTATCATTACTTTGCATCGATCATTAACCTTCATGACTGTTTATATGTACTTTGTTATATGTACTTTGTTATTCTGTTTTAATCCATAATCTGGCACCTTATACTTGTTGGTTCAATTCAAGTCACCACATATATCCCACCGAGAGCTTACACTAATCACTGTACTCAACAGCCATCACCCATTTCATCTCACTTAATTCTATTTGAACGCCCTGTGGACCATTCCGTCAAACAACCATCCCTGATCTGTATACTGTGTTACAACCACCCTTGTTATACTGACAGCAATCATAGACTTTTTCCATCTCCGCTGCTATCACGCACTACCATGTACTGTTTTGAATTGTCTCGCTGTAGCCAGCAGCACACCACGTCTATATACCTCTATTCGTATGTGCTTTTGGGTTTTGATTATAGCTCTATCCTGCATAAGCACCCACATTTCTTTTGATACCTTGACCCAGAGTTCACCTCATCACAGCAACTCTTCTGCATTACCATCCATAACCATGACCCACCTTTTTGGCTGTCACATACCCCATTAAACACAGCAGTATTTGAGTGCATCTGGACTATCCTTTCTGCATTATTTCAGGGGATTGGTTACCCCCGTCCTCATTGCGGCTCGTACTACATTATCATTTTCTAGTGCATCCTTCCCCCCTTTTTCCCGAATGACCATAGTATTGATCAATCACCTGAAGGAAATAGATATAACTATGGCAGCCCAAGAAGACGCACGTCTCCAACGGTTCATGGACAATAAGCGTGAGTTGTAGGACTCATTCATAACTGAAATAATGGGTATGCAGGAGCAGATTCTGAAGGAAAATCGTGAATTCACAATGTCTTTCCTAGATGGCCTCATGTCAAGACTTAAAATACCTGCATAACCTCACCCACAACCTCCATACCATGTAGAGGGGCCTTACCCGGGTTACAGAGATCAACAAATGTATCCTCCAAATTCTGTTATGGTACAAAATATCCCACATCATCCTCCACAAATGGCTCCCCATAACCCTGAGTACCCGGCTACTCCCCATAATCCAGAGTACCCGTCTACTGCCCCTAGGGTATGGGTGAAGTGAATTTTTTCCCACAGAAAGTCGATGTTGCTGTGTGAAGCCCTTCATGAACCATGACGGCAAAGGGGTAAGCTGCATTCCCGATGATGTGTCCTGGGTTCTCTACCCCATTCACAGTCTTGGATTTCTGCCTCACCATTTTTCAGCCAATCAAAGCTCCTCTTGTGATGACTGAGACTTTATTTCCAGGACAGACCCGTATTCATGAACGGGGATCAACCAGGGAAATTTCCGGGTCCAAGGTGCAGTGTAAACGGGCTATCTGAGCTGGGATGCTCTGTGACTTGGCAAAAACCTGGCTTGAAAAACCTGGGTTTTTGCAGGGGCGACAATTTATGTGAGAGAAAAATATATATACACACATATTTCTCACTAAAAAGGGTGTGTGATTTATTACAAAGTACTACCAGCTCTCTTAACAATTGGCTCTAAAACTGGATAATGGATGCTCTTGAGTTTATTTTGTGAACTGGAGACAATCCTGTCAATCCTGCATTACCCACAGAAAATCAACCTCTTGAATAAATTTAGTGCTGTGCAATAAATCACAAGCCTTAACATCACTTCTTTGCCAGTTCAACTGTTGCCTATATAAGAATGGCAATGGTGGTGTTGACATAACTGATGAGCAGTTTGGAATTATGATGGTGGTTACTTGCAGACATGGCATTATTGTTGCCCAAATTCTTGTACCCAGGGGAATAAGCAGCAGTGGAGATATACGCTATGAGGTCAGGATTGTATACAAACTACCAGACTGTGTTCTGTATTACACACTAGCCACCAGACAATGGTCTCTGCATCGTATATTAATTACCAACCTGGGGTATTATACTGTGCATTAGCCATCAGAGAAAACGGCTCTGTATTGTACACTACCCACCATGGTAAGGGGCCCTGTATTGTAGACTAGTTACCAGATTGGGGTAAAGTATTGTATGCAAAGCGGCACTGCAGATCTGCATGACTGTAGAAGCAAATACGATGAACTAGGACTGCATAATGGTAAACTGGTAAAATAGAGTATTGCTGAATGACTATACTGGACAGGGGTGGATTGGGAGCTTAAAGTGGCCCTGGGAATAATTCTTGAAGTAACCAAATCAACTGTATAAAATAGTATATATTAGCTAAAGTATATATTAAAAAAAAAACTGGTTGAAAATTCCAAAACACAAGTATCAATTAATATTAAAAAATCCTACCACTGTGAAATTCAATGATCAGAGATATGTTTTCATAGGATAAATTGAAAAATGGCTACTACTCGCATGTATCCTGCCGATTCCAGGTGGACACAGTTTAACTTCCCACATGACTTATATACTGATCTTGATCCCAAAAAATATTTATAAACCTTTAGGCCTAAGGACATCCATAAAATTAACATACAACTACATCGTACATTATCATAAATATTTACTTTATGTTTGTGGGACTATGCTATGTTGGTACCACCTTAGCCCCCAGTTATGGCACCTTATAAATGTTTTGGAGGAAGTACAAGCACATACATTGCAACAATGCTTATGGTGCAAAACTGGTCTCCTTTGGACATTTCATAGAGCAGTGTTTCTTAACCCTGGTCTTCAGGACCCCTAACAGTGCATGTTTTCCATATCGCCTTGCTTTAGCACAGGTGTATTCATTACTGACTGACACATTGTAACAGATCCACAGGTGATACAATTATTTCCCTTGTCACCTAGAAAACCTGCACTGTTAGGGGTTCTGAGGCCTGAGTTTGAGAAACACTGTCATAGAGGACACATCCTGATGGTCTGAAAAGGAGTCAAACTAAGTTACAGGATTTTTCTTATTGCATTATTCTCAATCGTTTAAATCTACAATTCACCTCACAGTTAAAGCTAGAAACTGTAATCATTGGTCCATAAGACTATTATTGGAAAATGCATCACAAATGAGTGTTATTTCATACAGGATATGCTTAATATTAATAGCAATGACAAAATCATCAACAATTTGGAATGGGGCATATTCAATTAGTTTTTGGATTCTTGGTAACGCACCGGAACAGCCGCGAAATGTAATACACGGTACCGCAAATCCGCGTTAATGCGGTACCGTAATGCCCGCAAGAACGCGCACTTTTTGCGGAAACGCGCGTTACCGCGAATCCAAAAGCTAATTGAATATGCCCCAAAAGATTCTGATAAATTATCTGCAGTATTTCTTACAAAATAAATATTTTTGTTAACGAAATATAAAACACAGCATCCATAAAAATTGGTCTATTATAAAAAGTGACCCTTTACTAACAAAATATCAGATAAAACACCAGCGATATTCAAATAGGACTTGCAATTGTGTACTCTAGGGCCACACAATGTGGAAATATATTTGGCACAGTACAGTTCCTTGTGCGTTTGTATGAGCTAATGCTGCTGGGAAGTGTTCCCAGGATCTGGCTCCCAAACTCCCGTAGCCAAATTCGGTTCATAGGTAGAGCTAGGCCTAGTGACAAGGCCCTGGAAGTAAATGTGGGTATAGGATCTAGAGATCATACCCCCAACCCAAACTAGGCAATGCCAGTGTCAAGAAAGGGCTGCGCATCCTGGCTTTTGGCTACACATGGACAGGGGGACAGACACATGCCACTATATATATATTGTAAAATGTCCAAGCTAAAACTCATGGACAGATAAAGGGTTCAGCCAGGATTGGTTAAGGGGCGCTGCTCTACCCATTCTCAAGATCTGTGTAAAAAAACAGTATAAAAGGAAGGCTAGTAGCCCGTGTAAACTGTACATTCTTGTGGCATCTGTTAGTGCATTGGGAACAGCAGGTATAAAAGGCAATTGAGCCAATAAATGCAACTACAATTATATCCCGCTGGGTTCCTGTCATAAGGTCTGTCCCTGCACTCCTGTGTTCTTGTGACCAACACCGTTAAGCACACACTTTAATCCATCCCACGGCTGTCCTTCGTTGACTCCAGTGCTCCTGCGTCAGAGCTACACAAGTTACCCGTTGTACTATTCCACAGTAAGTGGTCAGGAAGGAATCAGTCAGAGCGACCAGTAAAGAGGAGCTGCAGCAGCTGCACATTGTGCAAGCAGCTCCAGGGGCCAATGGAAATGTATAGTCTCACTTGTTACAATGGTTTTTTCTTTCACATTCATTCCACTTGCATTAAAACCACATGTTAAACTACACAATTTTAACGCCATTATGTATACCCTAAGGGATTCTTTCCAATTTTTTCGGGAATGTCAGACTGTTATAGATGTAGCTCCAAATGTTGCTTAACTTGGCATTTGGTAATCAAAACAATAATCCTTCACTTTTACATAAGAATCATTACGCATTTAGTCAAATAAATTGCAATACTAGCTATTTGGTATAATAAGTTACTTGTAATTGTGTACTACAATCATTGCTGGATTATAATAGAGGTTTCGACTACCTGGGACACATCTCACATTGTGTTTTTGGGGGGAGGAGGGCAGGGTATATCTTGGGAACAGATTACTTGGGGTACTACATGTAAAGATTGAGGTACTGATAGAAGACACTAAATAACCCCCCAGGTCACAAAACTTCCACAGACCTTGTCAACACGCCGAAAGATATAAATAATCTACCTGCTGCCTCAAGTCAAGGTTATCCCCTAGTGTTGGTTATTTGGGGGTTGATGTTGTGGGACCCCATGGGGTGATTTTATGTTACCGCTTTGTGGGGTGCTGTGGTCTGTTGTAGTACTCATGTGACTTCTCTGAGGTGAGTGGGGGGTAGATTGCCTCGTCTACCATTGCTTTGGGGACCATCTACAATGTGGGCCACCTTTTAGAGTATTTTACATGGACACTTTACATTCCCAATTTGCCCTTACCTATGTAATTAATTTATTTTTGCCCCGAGTAGCCGGGCAAGGTGTCTGCACATCGGTCTCCCCTCCTCCACTGTACCCTACAGAACAACTCCTTATGGTGCCCAGTGGAGGAGGGTTCAGGTACTGCTCTTCACTGCACAACAGCTACTCAATGATTGGTCTGCGCAGTGTCTGTGTTTTAATCAGTGGGAGTCAACGGGTCTCTGCCTCTTTCCCACAAAGAGCAGCAGCAGCGGGAGGTGTCTTGAAGAAGGCCAGAGAGGGGGTGGGGGGGTGGATTGTGGGATATTTGGCAAGGGGAAAATAGTAGTGGGGAGGTTACATATCACATATACAACCCAACATTCTCCACTTGTTACATGCCCTTCCCATTCTCCCCATCCCCACTTTGCCTCGCAGTAACACACATTTTAAATGTGTTTGTAGTTGACGTGTGTATGGTCTGACACAAATACCACGCCAGATATAAAGCACTGTGTATTGTTATGACCACTACCATTGTCTCACACAAGTAATAAAGCCTTCTCCTTTTCTCATTAAAAAGGACACACTTGGGAACCCTTTGAGGTCGTGTGGGTTATCGGATATTCCAAGACCTGTGGACCAGGAGGGATGGTAACAAATTAGAAGTCGCATCACTAAATCTTCCATCAACACCTCAGTTAAGAAGGTTTTAAAGGTCTACACTTGGTGGTATATGGTGCCCACAAATATACACAGGCTACACCCTGGGACTTCCGATCTATGTTGGAGGGTGTGTGATCTTTCTTTCATATATGGTGGCAATGTCCTTTTTGTCGCCACCTTATGGATCCAGGTAGCTTATCTCCTGACCTAGATTCTGGATGTTAGCATGACTCCTGACCTCTTGGTCATGCTACTTTGCTCCCCTAAGAAGTCAACTTCTAAGCATAATGACAAGCTGGTACAACATGTGCTGCAGCCTGTATACAGATAGCCAAGGATTGTAAGAACCCCCCCCCCCCTCCATGCCTCCAAGCAATTGTCTTGTGTGTCTGTTATATAGTGACAATGGAGTATATCACATGTCTACTGCGCAACAAGGTCTCCAATTTCCATAAGGTTTGGGATCCTTGGTATAACTTCTACTGCTCTCCATTACCAGGGGCCCAGTAATTAACTACCCTCCTCCCACTCACATGCTAATTTCATTTTACCGTCTGGTAACCGAGTCGTTGGTATCCCTCCCCTTAGTTTTTCCCCCTCTGAATCCCCTTGTTCTTTACGTCTCTCTTCTCCTGCTAGGGGGTGGTCGGGCTGGCCAAGCAACATCCTGGCCTATTTTTCTCAGATGTCTTTTAATCCAGACCCCTCCCCCCCTGTATTTTGTTCTTTTCTCCTCTTCCTGACTCTCTGCTCTGATTTTACCTTTCCCTCCCAATTATACATAAAAACTGTAATACAAAACCCCATTTATATTGGGCTTTCTAACCATACATTTCTCAATTTTGTATGCTAGGCGTACCAATGTCTAGATCAGATCATTTCACCCCGATAATGTTATCTTTTTCTTTTGCTTCACTGTTCTTCTTTTGTATCACCCGTTGACAAAAAAGATTTAATAAAAATAATTACATACCTATCTCTTTGTAGAAAACATCCCTTGGACAAGGGCATGATTTCTCAAATATATAGCATTCTTCTCACTTCTGCCCTTCCCTCTCCAAACCCTCATGAAGACGAGTGGGAAAAGGACCTTGGTCCTCCCCCGGATGAAGAGGCTTGGGAGGACATGAGACTGGGGATAGCTAAATGCTCCATATCAACTAAACTCAAGGAAACCTCTTACAAAATTTATTACCGTTGGTATTACACTCCCACAAGACTCCATAGAATGTTTCCCTCTTCCTCGCCCTGCTGTTGGCGGGACTGTGGCCAAAGGGGTACGATGTTTCATATTTGGTGGTCTTGCCCGATTATCACCACCTTCTGGGACTCAGTCCATAGTTTCCTAAATACCCTTTTTGAAGCTCCTATCCCGAAAGATCCCTGGATATTTCTTTTATGTTACACTCCCCAAGACCTGGACAAATTCTCCAAGAAATTAACTGCCCACATCCTGACAGCAGCCAAATCACTCATAGCCCTTAATTGGAAAAAGACCTCACCTCCATCCCTTTTGGCTCTCAAGAAGCAGATTTGGCACGTGGCCGCTATGGAGGAGATTACGTACTACCTCCACGATAGAGGCCACGTCTTCAGTCAAGTCTGGGCTCCATGGCTAGCCGTGGAACACACCTTCCCCCCTCAACGCTCCACGTCCTCCGACCTGACCCATGTGCGATGACCCTAACTCTTCCCGACACATATCTCCCCCTCTGCTATAGGCTCAACACACGCTAGCTATCCTCTAAATACTTACAGTGCTTATCTTTGTGGTTCTACCCCCCTCACCCCTCCCCCACAATCCATTTTGTTCCTACACCCATTTTATATTACTCTTTAAAAATGTAAAAACCGGTCATTTTTGTCTAAAGGTTTCCTAATATGCGATACACCACAATAACTGTTGTGATTTTACTGTGCATGCTACACAGTGTTATCGTTTTGCTGTCTGTATTTTCTTGATTGACCACTGAAAATAGAAAATTATAAAAAAAAAAAAAAAAAAAATAATTACATACCTGATACTTGTTATATTCATAGATACAATTAAGAAAGAAACAAGTCTTATTTAACATTGTAACACTGCTTTATATGTTATTGTTGCAGCCAATTCCTCTGCATAGCCATTTTCTCTGTTTATTTTCAAATTCATCCCCAATTACATGTATTACTTGTAGAATACCTTAAATATTGTACCATGTGAAACTGTACTGACTGCCGAGAGCTGGTGAGCTAAGCATCTGCCTATCCCTGTGAAGAAAGCATGCTTTGTGGAGTAACCTGGAAACGCTTTACCTTTCCCCCTCGTCACACAGCTTTCTGAAGGAAAACATTTTGAACTCAATCCTATTATTATAGAGCACGATAATGTGGGAACTCTATTTCCTCCAGAGAAGTCTACAGCAGCCGTGCTCCATGGTGATATTACTGGAACATCTGAGGTCTCTCCTGGGCTGGATTATCATGACCCAACAGCAGACAACACTACAGTAATTCATGAGAAGTTGAACAATGGGTCGTTCGCTTACTAGCTTAATAGTTTACCATCAGAAGATGGAGAATAAAAATGGTACAATCCTAAAATGTAAACTAATAATACAACTCACAAACATGAACAACAAATAACAATATAAAGAAGACTTTTTGTGCAGAGTGACATAGCCTTTTGTTTTATAATACATTTCTAGAATTAGTAATTGGACAATAACAGCACTTCGTCAATGAATTAGACTACGAAGTCGTATTGAAATATCCTAGTATCTAGCAGCGACCAGGGATCCTAACTATTCCTAAATTTACTGATAGGAAGGAATGCCTTTTCACCCGTCAGTAAGAAAAACAGGTCAGTAAATATATGACCACTCCTGACCCACTACTAGAATACAAACACAACACACCAATAATGTTAAGATTGTGGAGGCTTGTGAATTGCTTACTTCCAATCCCTCAGGCCAAGTAGACCCGAACGTTGAAAAACAATGCCTGTTAAAAGAGAGACAAGAACATGTAATGTGTGTTTGCCTTTAACGTTTTAGCGTTCAAAGCATGTTCGCAAGCTTTCTTAACAGCATAGCGGACTAAGTGACAAGCGTTAAGGTTTGTGATCACTGCAGACAACGCAAGGGAAGCTCTTGCCAGAAATGTGTGTATAGCTACATTTGCTTGTGTGTATACAAGTCCGAAGTTTAATTTTTTATAGATGCTGCTCCTACCTAGTTCTGGACAAATATTGGAATACCATAATAATGCGTCTGGGAAAATACTAAGCACCAGAACATTTATTCAATAAATAATAAACAATAAATAAATCTGTTTTGGGGTTGCAACCGTGGCAGGGAGAACAGACTGGATTAAAACAGCTGCAGTCGGAAGGACATTTATTTTGTTTTCTTTTGAGTCCGTGGTTTGCAGATATTTTTCTACAACTTGGCCTCATTTAATTTTACAATGTAAAAGGATATTGATAAACCAATCATCGCTGATGCAAAACAAATTTCTATTTTATCTCAATTACTTTTTGACAACAGCATAGGTCAGGATAGTTTAATAACTACACACTTCAACAAAGACAAATATTTCAATAACCTAATTAACAGACAACATAAGCACTGCATTGTTTTCAAAGTAGAGAGCAAAAAAGGTGTCTACATTCAAAATAAAGAGTACTCAGAACATTTTAAATATCCGATAGAAATATATATCTCTATATCTATCTCAGATAACTGTTTAAATATGTAAAAGTCACCAAGAAATGGCCCCAATAATAAAATTCCATTGTATACACAATTGTACACAAGCTGCAGTATTCTCCACAATATGTCCTAGGTAATAAAATATGAACAACAGCCCCAAAAATTATTTTGTATCCTCTTCTAGACCAAGGATTCTTAATCTTTGGGTCTCGTCCCAACACATAGATAGCCAAGCCAATTGCACTGTTTGTCCACAGGTTATAAACCTTTTTTTATACTATAAACAAATGCACTAATTATTAAAGGTTATCCATCATACAGTTTAGAAACTTCTATCAATAATATAAACCAAGCCGAATTGTAAAGTTATTAACACACATACCATTAGTGAGAAATCCAGATATAAAACTGTGCCCCTGCCACTCTGTCTAGCACCTCTTGCTTTAATTGTTTAGGCCAGGGTTTCCCAAACCCAGTCCTCAGGGCTCCCCAACTGTGCAGGTTTTCTGGATCACATGTGACATAATTAGGACCACCTGTGGATCTGTTACAATGTGTCAGTCAGTAATGAATACACCTGTGCTCCAGCAAGGAGATATGGGAAACCTGCACTGTTGGGGAGCCCTGAGAACTGGGTTTGGGAAACCCTGGTTTAGGCATTAAATAAATTAGCTAAAAGCTGTGAGATGAAGCTAATGTGACACTCATGTGATCATTCAGAGCCAATCAGGAAGCTATAGAACTTCTACAGTTTGTTTATGCAACAGAAAGTTTCTCTGGTGTGGGGATACTCAAATATACCTGCCCAGAAGATGGCTTGCTGCCTGAGGGCATGTACCTGCCCAGAAGATGGCTTGCTGCCTGAGGGCATGTACCTGCCCAGAAGATGGCTTGCTGCCTGAGGGCATGTACCTGCCCAGAAGATGGCTTGCTGCCTGAGGGCATGTACCTGCCCAGAGGATGGCTTGCTGCCTGGGGGCATGTACCTGCCCAGAAGATGGCTTGCTGCCTGAGGGCATGTAAATGGTAGGCATGCAATATGGAATAAATTCATTGGCTTTACCATGCAATGTAATGTGTATTTGGTTATATGTATCAGATTAAATATGTAGTAGCCGTATATAGGCGACAGTAAAGAAATTTTATTATTTTGTGAATTATGTTCTACATATTTTAATTTAGCAATAATATATTTAATTTGCATGCAACAGTACAGTATTGCTACAATATTTAACTCTAGCTGATTCTTGAAGCTGATCACATACATAATAAGGCTAATGGGAGAAAGATTAGGAACCTCCATCTTTTGCCTTTATCCCAGATAAACCGGAGCAATGCTAGGTCTTTGGCTGGGTGAGAGACCTACTATTTTCTTCTTTAAATACAATATTTTCCCTGCATGATTTGCAACACTAAATTATATCTTACATTTCAGAAGAGACATGGAACAGAAAGTGGGAAGGGGGAAGAAAGATTATTGATCTAATTTATTCATAAAGAGCTAAAACATTTCACAGCACTGTACAATAATGGAAACGTTTCACGAACAATAAACATGAAAAAGACTCTTGCACATAGGAGCTTACACAGTACTTCCCAATTATCCTTCCACGTGCCCCTTGTCTAACCAACTGCAGTACACAAGGTCTTTCAAGTAGATGTTGTAGTACCAAGAAAGAGTACTTATGTTCAAGCGAGAACACTCAAGGCAAAGTCAGTATGGTGCTCGTAGACATGTTAACAAAGAAATACTACTGGGAAAACTTTACAGAGATGTAAGTATAACTCCAAAAACATCTCTCTACTTTGTACAAATCAAACATTTCCAGCAACACTACAGAACAAAAGAAAAACTAAGCCCATACATAAAGGCCCCGTGACATTTTCTGGAAAAATTAGGACTTAATGCACAGACAGAAACTTGCAGGGGGTTTATCTCTCTCCCACCGACCAGGGTAACTGCAGTAGTTACAGGACAGGAAAGAGGGGAGTAGAGTCAGCTGGGCTGAGTAGGAATAAGACCAAAACCTGGACTGGAGGAAAACAAATTAGTGGCCCTCTCCTCCTTGCAATTATTCCTAAATTCCAGGCACAGAAAGGAGGGTTTTACCAAAAGTCAAAATGTTAAGATACGCCCTCTTTTATAACCTATTTTGGGTCGAAATGTGGAAAATTGACCCAAATGGCCCATTTTGAAAATTTAACCCCTTTCATATCTTTAAGTAGAGTGCACTTTTTAGTAGAGTGCATTCAAGCCCTTACTTCTACTGCAGCCTTTTGGATCTTTGGTTGAGCCTAGGCATGGTCTGTCCCCAAAGCTGCATTATCTTGTCTTCAGCAGTGGTTTAAACAGGGTATAAAGCCCAAAGTTATTGAGATATGATATCCGTTCAAACTCAATGGTGTTGAGTTTGTATGATGTAGTAGATGCTATTATGATTATTTAGCCATACCCAATCATATAAAATAGTTATTTTAAATTATTATGTTTTATTTGCTGCAGGGGGTGAAGGAATAATCTGCTGCCATGGACAGGAACAGCATTTATACTAAAACTAGGAGTGTGCATAAACATATTTGAAAATTTTCTTCTAAAGAAGCCAAGCAGGATCGCCGTGGGGAAACGTGATTTTTTTTATCTGCTGGGCAAGGGTAAGATAAGGGTGATATAGGTAGACGTTCACTAATCTTTTTACAATTTACTGTATTCTTATCACCAGTATATAGTCAGTCCTTACAGACAGGTAAAACTGCGCACCTGTCCTAATCATATCTATCTAGGGGAGGTGGGTGGTGTCAGACTCAGGAAGGGAAGACACTGTTGTGACATTGGTCTATCAGGATATAGTTGAGGAGAAGCTTAAAGTAATAAAGGTTAGTATCTCCTGTGGGCGGGATGATCTATGCTGGAGAAGCTGGCCGATCTCATAGACAAATGGTCTGTGATACAATAGTGCTAGGGATTGCCAAGGGGATATTGGGTGTTTATGTAACTCTTGTTTGCTGCCCTGACAATATAACAAAATGCTGTTACACCCGAAAACACTTTGTGAGCGTCATCTTGGAGAAGCCGGTCACAATATATAAACATTTTTCATCAACATTGACTATGTTTAATTTAAACCCAAGTAATTATGTCTCTTAGCTTACTATTTCATTAATCCTTTTAGTCCCTAAATGGAATATGATAGCTCCTTATTGAGATGTCTGTCTCAGTTGCCCTTTCTTGCATTAGAATTATAGTGAAAGCCCCTGTTAAACGTTCCACTCTTACAGAATATATAAATCTCATAATCAAAGTGAGTCTATATTCAATAAACATCAATTGTTTTAATAAGAGTGTCTTTTGGAGTCTCAATTATTGAAAATCCTATAATTGTGCAATATGTTTGGTGATAAAATAGCCCTGTATGTTCACCTGACCAGAAACCATTCCCTGCGTTTCTCTACCTACTCTTACATCCGAACCTTCTCAGTCACAGGCCCTTCCGTTGCCTTAGCTCCCCCTACTATCCTTTCCTCCCTCACTCTTCTCTTACAATCCTACATGGTAATCAGCTGTCCCTCAATGCAGTTTTAATTTGGTGTTCTCGGTGGCTCCGGCCACAACCTTCCATCTCTTCATGCTCCTCACACAGTAGAATCAGATGACAAGTATTGCAGATGCCGATTGGTCAAGGTGGAGGAGCACCGGGAGGCGTGAGCCCAACATGATCAGGTTCTGTTCCAATACAGACACAGGCCGCCAACCGTTTTTACGCCAGTTATTTACGTTTAGTTGATATCAAGTTAAAAACTGTGATTACGTTGTTTAAGTACATAAACACATGTAGAGTTCTTTTTTTTTAACAAGGTCTTATTACACACATACTATATGTCCACTTATCCCTAACTGATAATGACATCTAGCAGATGTATCCTGCAGGGTGCTACATCTTCCCAAGTAATAAACCAATCAATGTATTTAATAATCTCATTTATGATAAACTTTTTGTACCCTTGGTGTGAATCGCTACAGACTACAAAATAACTACCGCTACACAATAACACATTAAATTTTTTTTTTTTTTTTTATAAAATACACACCTGATTCCAAGATTCATCGTCTCTGCGGTACCAATCATGCTAATAGCTAAAAGCATGTTGTTACAAATTTTTGCTGCCTAAAAATAAAATTATAACAGCTGTTAACATGGGAAACAGAAACATACTTCAACAACTAAAAGCAGGGCTTTCCTCTCCTGCTGCTCAGCTTCAATCACAGCTGCCTGGTTTGAAATAAGACAATGGCTTGGCTGGAGGAATGCAAACACTGAAGTGCAGTAAGCATGGCCACATGCTGATTGACTTCAAGCCAGAGATGTCTTTGAGGTGTCTATATTAGGATGAGTCAACCAAAAATCAACTTCTGCATGTCATATATTTACTAGAAAACTTTAATAAAATCCAATTAATTTCGAGGAAAAATACAAAAGCTAAATGGACAGAGCAAAGAGCATTTTGGATAAACAAATATACACTTGGGAACTTTATATAAAGAGTAGTTGATGCTTATTTCCAATTGAAGTGAATATCTACAGTATCTCATGTCTGGTGTAGAATGACATGTAACAAAGTGTTTCTCTAGCGATTATCAATTGTTGATTTACTGGGTAATTCCACACAAAACTGAAAATTCAGTATTGGGTTGAATTCTAGAAGTATATTATCAAGGAGTCTTACTAATTGGGGTCTAGCATTCTACGCGATTCTCCAGGTCCTGAGGTACAGCAATGCTCTCTTTGCGAGGAAGACTTATCATACAGTCAGTGTATTGTCAATCAACAACAATCTGCCTGCAGGAGTGAGGAGAGTGTCACCGGTCCGCTGCAGACCCGTCGGATCTGGTGGAACGCCAGAACCAAAGTAATATTGTGTAGCGCCACCCACAACTGACTGAACTCTTTACCATAATTTCAATCTATAAAACATACCTGTCCTGTTCCAACTTCTCCACAGTAGACCACATTGGCTCCCATACATGTCAAAAGCTCTTTAGCAGCATCAAATTCTTGCTCAACTCCACCAACCATAAACGTGAGGTTTCCAGATCTGGCAGCACCAACACCTGACAGAAGACAGAAGACAGAAAGTTTCTCAGGTTTGTTTTTATATTAAAGCCTAGACTGTTTCAATTGTTTGATTCATTTTGTTATAATGACCCTACATTGGATACCTACTTATCTGAACTATGATATGATTAAGGAAACTAGGCTGGAGATTAAAATGTCCCTCTCAGTATACTGTAAATGCTGCTTCTGATTAGCCAGGAAGTTGGGTCTACCAGCTCTCACAGTCTGTTCTTCTCCGTCTGTCAGATGCTGGTGGTCTAAGACTGCAATTACCCAGAAATAATAGGGATTCAGGGACGCTTGTGAAAGGAGGGGATTGAACCTCTTTAAATCAGGGAGTAAGAATTGAAATCAGTTGATAAAGATAGGCGCATTAGATTTGCATTTAAGTTCATGGGCCAGAGACATCTTTCTCTCATAGTATATCTTACCTGCTGTTTGTGAAAAAAATGATATACATACATATATATATATATATATATATATATATATATATATATATATATATATATATACATATATATATACATATATATATATATATATATATATATATATATATATATATATATACACATATACATATATATATACATATACATATATATATATACACACACACACACACACACACACACACACACACACACATATACATACACAACTCTGATACCTTATCCCTTACTGTTAGCTTTCACAATTGCTCAAATATATAGAGCTTGAGGATTACATTTAGCTACTATACAAAACTTCACTGCTCTCCAATACCATTATAAGGGGCGAATTCAATATGGCTGCGTTATTCTAGGAATAACACGGCCTGCACACTATTACCATTACTACGGTAAAAGTGCTCAGTCTTACAGTTAATACGGTAATTTTAACGCTGGTTTTTACTCGCAGCCCTCAGGGCCGTGAGCAAAAATTTGGGTTAACATAAGCGTATTAATAGCAATACAATTAGCGCAGTACTACTCCTACACCAACGTGGCTGAATTGATTCGGTCATTAAGTGTTGGGAGTCCTCAGCCTTTTATTATATTGAGCTGGGAATTCCTCATTCCAGGAGAAACCAGTTATTCTTTATGTATTTTTTTATTTATTTTTTACGCCAATTTTTATTGCAACTTTTTCAAAAGTATATGGGGGTACAGAAAGAAAAAAAGGGGAAGGAGGGTCAATCCAAGGGGAAATACATGGGGGACCCCCACATGGGGGGAGGAGTCACTCAAGTGAAACAACCCTATAATATCAACAGTATTTATACAGAAAAGAAGAACAATGATTGCACAGCAAGACGTACTGTCCGACATTACGGCAGTCTGAAAATATTCATGGTATAACAGGAGTGCAGGGGGGTGTAACATAGTCTTTCTTTATGTATTTTAAAACAACCATAATGTCTGACTGGTCTAGCTCTTCCCTCTCATTTATATCCTTGAACGTAGAAAAGGAGATGAAGCAGACAGATTAGCACATGTTAATTAATTTGACAGGATTAGGTTATAAAATAAAATATTTACTAAGTAGAATATTGCTAAATACTCTTATTGCTTGAGAAGGTATTTGAAGCGCCAAATGTTGTTTTACAGTCTCTCCGCTTCCTTTCAGTTCACACTACTTGACTGAGAAAAACAGCCCATTAATTACTGGCAATGATACTTTACTGATCCTTTAGCTGTGTTTACCCACAGTGAAAAATAATGAATTCAAGTAATCCTGTGATATGACCTGAAACAAATTAAGATGACAATTCAAGCCAGATCTTACAAACAAAACCAAGTATTATCCATCATAGGTCAACAGCTTTTTATCTAGATTACAGGCCGCTAAATAGTTACAGAGAGCCATTTATTAGACCTAAATTAATGCTGACAATGGCTCTCAGCTGGTTAATTTTTTGACAGCTGCACTCTCTCAGTTGTACAAACACTTAGGGTTGCAAATAGAAAAAAAAAAAAATTACTTAAGGAAAAAAAATGCAGTATAAAGAGCAATTAATCATTTTAGGAGTAGGAAGAACAAGAAAATTGATACTTTCTTTACCAGTGAATTTCATTTAGGTATTGCTACCGTTCCTTACTGGCAAGTATGAATAAAAATGTTTCCCCAAGTATACAATTAAAACATGGAAAGAAATCCAGACCTTCACAAATGAGACCTTGGGGGTTTATGGGCACTGTAAGAATAGAGAGAACCACAGCAACAAAAAAATCTCTTATATCATAGGTTGTTTACTAAACTAAACTATTGACTAAGTGGTTTAGTAAACGACCTATGATATAACTATTGCCTCCAGTGTAGTGCTTGGAACTCTACTTATCCCCCTGGGGGCGATGATGAAATGAAAAAAAACAAATGGTCCCCAGCCTAATGTTAGGAGCCGTATCTGTCCCTTCACGTGCCTTAATGGATGGTGGAGGATAGGCAGTGTTCTGGCCCCCGACATATCTTCCTTCATCCGTTGCAAAGCGGAATTATGAACCTGAGATGTGGCTTCGAATTGAGTGCCCTGCAATAAACAGCAAAGAGCAGCAATGTCTGATGCAATTGCCAGCATGATTCAGCAATGACAAAGATAAACAGCTTGCCCTTAGAGGGACAAACCCCTATTGTCTTGGGGAGGGTCTTAAAGGCCGTGTCGGACTAGGGTATGAAGAGCTCACAGGGGTAGTGCAACGGTAGAGGCCCACCAGAGGGGGTGTGGCCAGCCACCATAGAGGCAAAACAAGACACTAGAGGGGGAGTGGCCAGCCCATGAAGGGCATGGCTAGCGGCTTAGTGTAGTATATAAAGAATGCAGTGTATACAAAGAGTGCATAGTCTAGGCCTCACCCCTTAGATCGGGACAAAGTCTTGCCCCACTAGAATCAGAACAGTTGGTAGACTGTCCTGCTCTCTCCTACCTGTTCTTGCAGCGTTCACTACCTGATGCTGCTGATGTATTAAGCTCAGTTGCTGTCTGGACCTTGGAATGTTGGGGTCCTGTTTTGAAAAAGGGATATGTACATTAAATATGGAAAGCCTAGCAATGAGGGCACACTCTAGCCCCCTTCCCCAACCAGTCACAACGTTAAATCAATAGCTCTCTACCCTTAGTGAGAATATACAGTGCCACCCCCAACCTTGGCTCCAAGGCAATTACCTTTGCTGCAGATCAGGGGTCTGCTAAAATCTAGTCAAGCCCAGGTGTGCCAATTGTGCATTTAGATAGAGATTTTATATTATATTACTAATAACAATGGAACCAACAAATAAACTTTCATATTATGCCACACAGTAGTGCCCCAGTTCAATTTATGTCACATTGTTCAATTTATGCCACAAACTATACTATGCCACACAGTAATGCCCCCAAATCATATTATGCCATACAGTAGTGTCCTAGTTCAATTTATGCCACAAATCATATTATGCCACAAATTAGGCCCCCAAACAATATTATGCCACAGAGTAGTACCCCCCAATTCATATTATGCCAAGAACAGGCTACCCAGCACAGGCTGCTACTACAGTTACCTCTCCGTGCGGGTCCTGGTGATCGCATTCTGGCCCCGCCACCTAGCTAAAGATGGTGGGGCCACCGGTCAGTGGGGCCTACCGGGTATTTCCCCGGGACCCCACCAGGTCAGTCAGACACTGTCCAGGCTCACCATGGAGTAATGTGAGGTCACTTGCGGGTAGAAATGATGGACCCCAGATGTGTAATTTAATGTAATTTCCAGGATTATTCCAAACCACTTTCCACTGGGATATGGGAAGGCTTAGAAACCTGTGGCTTTCAAGCTGTTTTGGAGCTACAAGTTGCATCATGCCCACTGCTGAGCCACAGTTTGCCTAAGCTTAGATTAAGGTTAATGTCCTCATTTGATATTTTAAGGTCTGTTTGGAGGCCAGCGTGAATCTCTATTCAATGAATGAAGCTTCTGCTCTACGACGGTTGCTGTTTAATTATTCTATCTATCCCTATTGCTCAAATTCAGCCCACTGCTTCCCTACAGCTTGACTCGAAACAAAGCCTCCACCCCACCCTAACTCCAAATCCTAGGAAGACACTTTACATACAATGGGAAATTTGTCCCCAGGAAACACTTGTTCCAGGGGTCCAATTTTCTCATGAGGAGTGTATACATTGATACGGATTTGGCAACCTCGCATAAAACCAAACTGATTTCAGCATACACACACACACATAGAAATAATGAGGTATACCCCTTTAAGTTCTATCCAGTTACCGCACTGTGATAAAATAATAAATTAAATTACTGCCTAAAAGAGATACAAAGCAGAAAAAGGTAATTGAGGGTAACCATGGGTGACCAATGCAGGAGGCATAGATACCATCAGGGGTATCTGCAGAGCTGACACAGAATCATAGCAGTGGGTTTGCACAAGCCTACCATGGAATTTGAGCAGTAAAGGAGGAGAAAGGATCTGCGCACCTCTGCAGTCCTCACTACTTATAAGAGAGGCAGAGTGAACGGAGATGAGAAATAGGGACTGATATTAAATGGCCTAAACAATCTAGAAAGAATTTAAAAAAAAAAGTACAGGTGAAGCCAAAGGGATAGAGAAATGGTCAGATAGAGGGGGGAAAAGAGAAGGGCTGAGAACAGGATGAGTAGACTGGGGAAAGTGAAAGCATAACAACAATAAAAATGGAGATAAAGAGTGATAGAAAATAAGGATAAAAACGGTAAAAGAAAAAGGGACTGAGCAGAAGTGCAAGTAGAGTGAGAGGAACACCGCAAAGGAGGCAACAAAGGGTGGTGGATAGCAAAAAAAATGGAGTGAGCAGATCAATAGTCCTTAGGAGATTAGAGAAGATAATTTCTTGCAAGGAAAAGTCAAAGTTGACATAGTATCAGACGGCATAGAGAGGAGAGTGAAGGATTAGGGTAATTGAGCAGTAAAGACCTCGGTGATGTTTGAAAGAAAAGTAGTTACTATAAAGGGTAAAGTTTAACAGAAATAAGAGTAGACTGAGAAAGGGACATAGTTAGTGGAAACGAAGTTCTCATAAATACAAAGTAATATAGGGAATAGAAAGTAGTTAGAATAGATTAGTCTAGGGATATTTAGACTACAACTTTATGGAGAAAACACTGAAGAGAACACACTACTAGGGCTGCACTTCACAGTGTGCACTTCTAAGAACCACATTCACAACCCATCCACAAATCAGAGAAGTGCTGAAACTTGCAGGCTGGCATATCACTCACACCATACACAAGAGACAGTGTCCCAATTTCAACGGGGCACGGTCAGTGAACGAGTTCTGAGAAGGATTAGGGCCTATACAAAAACAGAATGCTTTGCTTATAATTAAGAACTTGAAAACTTAAGGAGATGGTAAAGGTTTAATTAATCAAACATTTATTTTATTGAAGTGAAACTTCTTTGGTGGCACCTAGTAAAAAAAAAAAAAAAAAAACCCCAAAAAAAAACGTTTGTGGAGATGAAAGTTGTGTAATGGAAGTGATGTCATACACTTGCCTGGAACACTCTGCTTGAATCAGACACTATTCTAGAGCTAAGCAACATGTTACTCCACGCATCACATAGTTGGGAAGGTTAGTGCAAACAGAGATGCACACAAAGTACAGTCTCCATGCAAACTAAGTGTTTTATCACACACTAAAAACAAAATTGTGTCATCAAGTCTGTAACAGAAATGTGAATATACAGATGGATCTCAAACTATGTGTTTAGTTGTACATGGGGTAGCCAGTGTCTCCCCACTATAGAGGGTAAATCTATCTCAGGAAACCGTGAATAAGCTTCCAGGCAGCTCAGGGAAGGAAAGTCAACTCACAGAAGTGTAATATATGTACACACAACCTCTGTGCTATTGGATAGCTCAACACAAGAACAAGTGCTGTAATTGGATTCCAAGTGGTTGCAGGGTGAGATCTGGGAAGACCATGTAGTGAAGTAGTGAGAGATAGGGGTTACACTGACCTACTGCCATGTAGGGCTATATACTAGCCAACTAGCATACAGATTTACATAGTGAATTTAGCTATAATGTGTAACGCACAGCACATTACATCGGGCTTCTTTTTCAATAACTATATTTTTTTATTTTTTTTTAAAAGTGAAACTTCTTTGCTGGCCAAATCAAAATACATTTTAAATGACAAAGGGAAAGAAGTTCCACTTAAAATGCTCCTGCTTGGTACACACAAAACTTTTTCCGTTAATTCAAGTAATATAGTTTAAGAGAAATCAGTAACAATAAACTTCAGTGAACTTGATTAGTAAAAATTAGAGGCGATTAGCAAATGTAGATGTGATTATCTAGGTGAAGAGTGAGTAATGGTTAATATGCATTTATGTTTTCCCAAGTGACATGCATTGTGATGGTAACTTTAAACATACAAATACCCCCATTAACCAAAGTTAACAGAACAATATCCACCAAAGTGAACATATTCCCTTTATAGTTTAAATTCTTGATCACAGAACTCCAGCCAGTTTAGGTTGTGGTTGGCGAAATCCTCTGTAGAAGGGGTGAAGTCACAACCAATACCCCAACTACAGAGTACCACATAAATACACGGACCATGTACATTCACACATTATCTGTATAGCAGACAACACTTCAAATGACTTCGCAGGGACACAAACCACCATTATTACTCTTTGCGATCTTCTTGCGTTTATATAATGTGCTTTAAAAACGCACATAAATCATGGATACGCACCTCCGTATTCAACTACAAGTGGATCTGAAGAAAGGTCTCTTGTTGAATACTGTTCTAGGTAAGCTCTGCACTGGCAGACAATATACTGCAGGATACGTCCAATACAAATGTGGAAAATAAAGTAATCAGGATGCTATGTCTAATGTACATAAAATTTATTCTTAGAGTTGCTCTTGATTGCAAACACATGTTCTAGCATACAGACGTGGCCATTTTCACTATCACTCAGCATTTACATCTGACCTGTAGCAAGTTATATGACAGAAAACCACATGCTTTAGAGATGCCCAAAGCTTGAATCGGACACTGCTGTGTGCACTCGAGCTTAGCATGCCAGTACTGTACACTGTCTACGTGCATACGCCCCTTCCCCTTTCACCCATGAAATTGTAGCCTCTTAATTGCCCTTTGCACTCGAAAATAATCTTGCATACACTTTCGTTCTCTGCCGTATAGTTCCTTGTCCATGCGCAGTGCGTTTTCACGCAAAATACAGCAAGTATCAGCATTTATTAAGTTCCTTAATGAATGAGGCCCAGAATGTTTCCTTCTTCACATCCCTGCCCCAGTTGAGCTTCTAAAATAATTTCCCTACTACAGGCACACAGATCAGACACAGACAATTATTAAGCTAGGAGTATGTTTTTGGACAGTGAGAGGAAACGCACCTGGATTAAACACACGCTTCCGTGGGAGTAAAATACAAAACTCCATGTGGATTGTACCCTTAGCCCAAGGCGCCACTGTTGCACAAATTTAATTTTGCTTGTTTTCATAAACACAAAACTATGGCGGACAACAGAAACAAATTTGCACATAAAAACAACACATGCTATATAAAACATAGCACTAAATGTACGGGGGAGCCTCGTGACTTTTTGCTGCCCTGGGCTTTTCAAGTGAGTCCATGGTAAGAGAGTGAGACTTCCGACATTGGTGAGTTGCAGGTGAGCAGAGAGAACTTCAAACAAGAGGAGACCTGTTTAGAAGGGTTTGCTACTGGTCTACAAGCCATTCCTTCTGTTGTGACAGATAAGTGTACATTTATGTGGTATATACTCTGGTGTCATTCATGAGAGACTGAGTTATACATCTGTTCCACCTACCTAAGTTCAACATACATAGTACCCTAGAGAGGTACCAGAGCCCCATATACCTGGGAGAGTTTGCTAAAGACTGTACTAATCCTGGCCTACACCAACCCTTTTGTCTGCTATTATTTTAGCAATCTAATCTGAATTATCTACTGGTCATATGTAACCCAGGTTATCAACATACACCTGCACGAATGGTACAGAACTGTTTTTTTATATTGTTCATGGTTCGTGTGAGAGAGTGAAGCCTGGCATGATACTTAGTGGAGTGTAGGACGGGCAGTTCATAATGACAATCCTTAAGTTATACATTACCTGTGATTTATTGGTATCCTACACTGCATCTCAGCCAAATTACAGATTGCTTGTTTCAAGCAGTAATACGCAGGTTTGGATACACGAGAAACAGTGCTATAGGAATGGCTTTGCACAGCTGCCGGGCATAGTAAGAGATGTATGTGACCAGCTACACTTGTTACTGTCTGCCATAGCCAGGTGGGACCACAGATGTTGAAGCAACAATATCTGTGGGCAAAGTGGGGCCCTACTCATCACCCAACTTTGAATTCTGTACCGCTATCTACTGCTCTGGAATGATATGTCGCCGATTAGTGATAGCATTCAATGCACAGTGCTGCTGGACCATCAGGCACATGTCATACAGACATGTGTACATTGTGAAAACCTTTGAAGGGAGTTTATTTAATGTTGACCAAACTACTACTTATTGAGACTTTTAAGGACGCATCCCCCTCACAAAGTAAATGTCCATCACCAATCTTGTACTGGTCCATTCGCTTGCATTATTGTTTTTGGAAAATCAGCATTAATGGGTGTTTTAGCAGGCACCGATAACACACACTGAACCCCTGATTTCAACACCTGTGTGTGAACCCCAAGTCCCTAAGCATGTAGATAATCTCTCGGAGTCTTGTATGGAAGAGGAACATCTCCCTCCACACATGATATTTCCTTTTTTGCATACATTTCTGTAACCACACATCATGCTACACGCAAAACAACTCAGACAATATAACTTGATAACTATTTTCCTGTGGTACAGTACTGGTGATGTAGGTGTCAATCTCTCTTGGTTTTAGTGACAACTGTTACATATAGCCATAAATAAACAAAAGTTTAGTTTTTAACTGCATTAATGCATTGATGTATATACCTTGTAGAACACAAGGATTATACAACTCTCCAGAGAACATAAAGAGCAAATAGCAATGTGCCACCACATGTTTGCACTGCCGGTAATATCACAGGAAGGGTCATTCATTAACATTTTGTCATCCTGATTAGCCCAAAATTGAGGGTGAATGGACTGTACTATACTTTCGCCATCTGGAGACACGATTGTGTGCAATTATGTAAATAAATGTAGTCTACAACACAGTATACATTCTATTCATCTGTAAAATACTCAGTATGGCTCATTTACGTGCAATAGTTGCACTGAGCCACAGCAACCAATCAGAAATTAGCTTTTATCGGCCTAGTGTAAGCAGTGCCATAAATAGAAATTTTAGCAACTGGGGCAAGAAGGAAAACTGAAGCCCCCTAACCTGAACTGTAACCCAATAAACCCCAAATATTCATGTCCCTACACACCCCTTCAGCTTTGCACCCTGAACAATTGCCCCTCTCACACAGCCCTAGTTACAGCCCTGAGTGAAAGCCATGCCAGGGACCACCTTTGCTGTGTGTGTGGTCTAAAATGGACTGTGCTCCCCAATAATAACCTGATCTAAGTAAATTGGCTCATTATTGGACATGTTGGTAAATGTGGTGAGAAGATAACAGGAGTGATCGGCCAGCGATGTGTGTGGCTAATCTAGACATCAGTCCTAATGTGGCTAGCTGAAGGTAATGAAGCAAGTGTCTAATTGGTTACTATGGTTTATTTTAGCAGGTAGGTGTCATAATGCAAAATAAAAAAATGATAAGCAATGTTTTACACCTGCAGATATGAAGCAGCATACTTCTACTGCTGCTTACAAATGTATTATAAAATATAAATTCAGTACCCTTCACTAGCTTTATATAGTTTGTTTGTGACCAGCTAGATCAAGTTACATTAATTTCAATGGACCTGGATTTCACTAGCGTTTTATTTTTATATCTCCTATATGAAAATGCTACATGTAGCATTTGTGTTAGAAACTTTGCAACAGCCAGCGTGCCAGCAAAAACCAGATCCCATAGACATTAGCAATATGAATTCCCCACAGATATCTGCTGCTTTTTACAGACCCAAAACGCTGCTTCCAAAACGCAGGTGTGACACCAGCCTTAAGCATCAAAAGGAACCGTTTATGCTTGATGTTCAGAAATATACTGAATAAAGCATCCTGGAAAATACTACTTTTAACCCTGTGCCACCATAAACATTAAATCACTAGGTCTCCTGAAAGAGCAGATCTGCATTAACCAGACTCCCACAAAAAGAGAGCGCCAATGGCACCAGCCTAGCCTTCTAAACAGTCTTTAAAATGCAATTGTTCTAATCATTTTCTACAGATGCAGCCTCACAAGGGGCTGCTGTCACAGGGACCATTTACGACGTATTATGGTGTCTCTATTGTTTACCAGCGACATTCGCTAACCAGGCGACAGCTGGGACAGAAAGCTGCTACTCAAGGAACAATATAATCCTGTGAAAGCAATCAACAAATGTAAGGGTCTTAATTAACTTTACACTTTATCATGTTCAATTAGTTGTCCTTTTTTTTTAGCAGCGATTGCCATGCACAATCGGTTTAGAGCGTACCATGTTTGATTTGTAAGTGATCACAGTTTCTGCTGCACAGTCCATGTCAGATGCTCTCTGGGGTCTCAGTGACACAGACGAACGACTTGCACACATGCTCGGCAATGGGAGGATCTGGTTTAATATAAACCACCATAACATAATGCCTTGTTAACATGTCCTGGTCAATGTCCAGTATAGGAAATCAATCTCAGCACCAGTAATCAGATTTTTAAATTTTTAGAATCTGTAGACCTAAATTCCAAAAATAATTTAAGCCTTCTAAAACTGTATCAAATAGATAAATAAATCAAACAACTAGTATAGTGGATGCAGACATTGGTACTTCATTATTTTGTATTTTGTATAATTAGGTAAATGAAGATTAATTCAATGTTATAATACTAGAAGCACTATAGAATATGCTGGATAGAAATTTATACATACACATATATATATATTTATACATACACACACACAATCATAAAGTGTCCAAACTGTGTGTAAACGTTGGTAACTAGAGAGAACATTAGGCAGACAGACATATAAAGAGAGGTATGAAACAAGATGTGTTTTGTGACAATTGCTATATCAATCGCGCCATTCAACTCCAACAGTGACGCATTTCCCAAGTTTACTTAGCATTTATTTTTAAACCACCAGCATATTACGCTGCACTGTACATCGAGGAGGACGATACAAACCAATGACAGTCAACGACATGACAGAGAAGACAAAGATGTACTGGCCCAGGCGAGCGTATTTAAGAGGTGTGGGGACCACTTGTACATAAGGTAGTTGGTGCAACCTTTGTACTACGGAATCGCGTCTTTTGCCCTCAAAAAAATAGATAGACAGTCAGTGAAAAATAAAAGTTAATGTAACTATTCCTGCAGTCAGATGTGTAAAGGACTCATCTCCAATTAGCAGGCTAAGCAATAAGATTGTAATAAAAAGATTTTTCTTTGTTTAACTTTAAATGTTACTATATTAAAAATATGCTTTTAAAAATAAAGAATTTTGGCTACTGATATAGAAAAATTCTTTTTTTTAGGCCATAAAGAACAAGCTCCAGATATTACAGCTGTTGTACTGAAAACCTAATAATGAGTTAAGTTAAATTTTAAAGGAGGAAATTATGGGCTGTATACAAAAAACAGCTGAAACCTCAATACACAGCAGCAGAAAACATTAGTTTTCTGCAGACGATCTGCAGGGAGCAGGGAAGCGGTCGATAGATCCTTAAATTGGAAGCAATAGTCGTTCTTCTGTCCCAAGTTGGCAGCTGCTGCATTTGCAGACCTGGTTCATTATTTACCCATAATGACCATCAAGCTCCAGTCAAAGTCAGATCACAACAACTGTCAGCAACCCTTTTAATTAGCCTTGTTTGAATTCAGATAAATATCACAATAGCCGAGCTTCTGCTGAAAAAGCAACAGAATTCAGCAAGGGCCGTATTTATCTGCCATTGGAGCGCAAAGCATTGTGAAAACATTCAAAGGAAAGATGGATTGCTGTGATAGAGGAACATGCCACTTAACCAGTCTCTGTAAGTGGTAATACAGACTGTGGCACTGAGATTTGCTTCAGACTGGTGGGACAACGTTACACTTGGTGAGAGAGATCCTTAGACAAACTGAATTTCAAATTTACTCTGGTTGTGTGCAGAATGCAACAAGCGCATCCTGCTAGGACCACTAGGGCTATTTAAATTATAGGATGCTGTGGGCAAAAACCCATACTAACCAATAAGATTCGTACACTAGAAAAATAGAATATATGATTGGTTGCTGTGAGTTACAGCATCTAAGTGCAGACTGCAGCATTAATATATAAGCCTCATTGTTGGTTTATCTTACCTATAAGTGTCCAGTACCAACAACATCATTTGTCTATTGCAGCTGGAAAGTTCTCATTTCATAACCAGAAAAAAAAGGGAGAACTTTGTGTCATCGAGATTACATTTTATATTTTAAGATAGTGTGCAAAATCTTAAAACATATTTAATTGTATTGTTTTAGTTATAATTGTTTTGTTGTTCTTTACTTAACTGTGTTTTTTTTGTGTATGGAAATCCCTTACAATTTTGGCAAGCAACCACAAACGTACGGCCAGCAAGCTGTAGAGACTAAATTCTATACAAAACAAAGTGACTTGCGGTGTTTTCTTGTGGTTATGGTCAAAACAGCTGTCAATATAGGTACTGTGTAAAGCTCTGTATAGAGGTCAATGATTTCTAGTATAAACTATGCTCAGATTTAAAAGGACGACAGGTATAGGGTATGGTTGACTGTTTATACTTGGAATAAGTAAATATATATGGAGAAGTTGTACTAGTTCTGCATATATGTTAAACACTAAAAATAAAAAAAATCATACCATGCCAAAACGGAAGATTTTGACGTTTATATTTTTCTAAAACCTTGTTAAACAGTCTTCTACGCTCAATCATTTTAGGCTCCATTTAGTTTCTTCAAGACCAGAGTTGGAAGAAGTGGGGGAAGGCCCGAAGTACATTCCCCCTCAGTATCCAACTCTTGAAGATAAGAAGTTCCTAGTGAGTTGGAACAGCACCCACTCTTTCTGAATAGGAGGAAGCATTAAGCAGAAATACACATTTATGAGGTTAGGCCAGTGGATCCCAAATTCTTTCAGCTCAAGGCACCCTTAGGGTCTCCATAATTTTTTCAAGGCACCTCTAAGCCAAAATAATTACCAAGTAATCACCCGCCTTGTTTACCACTGGCCCTGGCTGCTGCACCCCTGTGAGATCGCCAAGGCACCCCAGGGAGCCTAGGTGCACAGTTTGGGAACCCCTGGGTTAGTCCTTTCGTGGTGAGGATCCATTTATTTTCTGCTGTGTGATTCCATTTAGTTTCATTCCTTAGATTGGCCACACATTTCAAGACAAATAGGAAAATATACTTATTTTTGAAGAATTAAGGCACAAATTGCAACAGGTTATGACTAGTCAAAGGATTAATAACAGATTCCTTTATCTTCTAGTTCTAGAAAACCCTTGTTCTGCATGGGAACTCCTTTGGTCATCCATCAGGTGGAAGTAGTTGTATGCTTTGTATTTCTCTTTGGCATCATGCTTGTAGCTGGACACAGCGCTAGGACACCCATTCCCTGTGTTCATAGCTGCTGCCACCAAGGAGTCTGTGGAGATCATCAAACAGTAACAGTTGCGCTCTCTGGGTGCCTAGTTATACTGCAGTATGAGGACACAGCGAGAAGGCTGCCCTTCTTATCTGATAAGCCACCATAAAAACATTTGTATATTTAAAAATAATTTCCCGTATTTTGCAGCCCCATAAACCATCCTGCCCAGGACAGCTGCCTCAGTTTGTCCCTTTATAGACACTCTCATGTCTGTCTATTTTAATTGGCTGTTTGATGGGGAGGTCGTTTTATGCCGAGGCTGGAATGACCTTGTCCAACATTTCTTTACATGCATATGCAGGAAAATATACCAAACTAGAGGAGTTATTCTCTGTTAAGTGAGAACTGGTTAGCTGGTGTAAACTGGAATTACTAGATTGCATATATATATTATCAGAAGTTTATAGCATACTTCTTACCAGCAGCAGATCATGTGATTGATTGTCTGAAACAATTCTTCTTTTGCCTTTATTGAGGAGTGCAGATACCCCACAGGTCATGTAATGGTGCAACTATTTCCTGCCACCTGCACTGAAAAATGGTAGATGGCACAAACGGAAAGTGGATTTATTGAAATTTGAACCCTCTTTTTTGACTGGGCATACACAAACCAATGTGCCAGCTTTCACACACCAACATGCTTAGAAACGTGAACTTTATAACACTGTTACATGCATCTCTAGCAAATTCACACCACTTAATTTCTGCAAACTTATAGAAACTAGACACAAGTAATAAAAACATATCTATACACAAGTAGTAGAAACATACAGTAATCCGTGCAGAAACACTTCTTACTTAAGTCATCTATTCTACTGCAAAGTGCTCAATCTGGTACCTTACACAGTGGAGCATATTCATTTGCACATCAGAAATCTGGTTAACAGCTGTGCTAGTTGTTTGTTAATATGCAACACTGATAGTGAGAGATATATATATATATATACACACACACACACACACATACACACACACACATACATACACACACAAATACATATTTACACACACATATACACACACACAAACACATTTATACACAAATACATATATATTGGGCTGCACATCACATTCTGGCCACAAGAATGGGGCTGTACTTTGTACATAGTGGCCACCACTATAGGTTCGTCTTTCTACGCAGCTTAGTAAAGACAAGTCTGAGATCACGTATTCTTTGTGTACTTGCCACAAGAAAAGGTTCTGCTTTATATAATGACTAGTAGATAAGGATCTGCATTATAATTGCTGTATTTAGATTGTATTTTTCCTTAAATTTTAATAGTAATAAAAAGCCACAACCCAACAAGCAATGTCCTACAACCAGACACTCCCCACCCATATGTAAGTACATACTGTGTGCGATACACATCTCCTCCTTCAACTAGAGGATGCCATTTCTCCAAGCAGCTCATTAGTAGTTGCAGACACAAAATATAACCTGGCAGAGGATGTGAACGAGATACCAGGTATAATACATTTCTGTTATACATTATAGTTGACAGGAGTATGCTATTAGATATGTGCTAATGGATACCATGTGTGTCAAAATCACCAAATTTAATATAAATATGATCGTTACAAGAAGCAAATATGCACAATATTTACAAACCACAAATCAGAAAATCAGGCCAGTCACAGTTCTTACGCCTGCTACTAGGTTTTATTCCCAACTTTACCTCTGCATTTATAACCTACAGCAGCTAGTCTCACTAGGCACGAGGAGGGTCAGACAACAGGCTGAGGTCAGGACTGGCATGCTAAAGATCAGGGACAGGTAGCACAGGTTTGTCAATGGTAGACGAGGCCAAGTTCAGACATGGCAGACAAGTGTAGTCTGCATAAGCAGGGACCGACATGATCTACAAACAATATGAAGCACAACTATATAGCATAACCCATTGTTCAGGTAAAACAGGATTAAAGAGTCAAGAAATGTATTCCACAGACATGCACGTAAATGTCAGCTCCCGGTTCTCAAGATGCACCTAAATAGAGGCATCTATAAGAATAGTGCCTACCTAGTCACATGCACCTAAGGAGGTGCCCACAGACTGGCATGTGGGGGAAACCCAAGACACTGGGTACACTGCGTCTGTATCATCACAACTGGAGAGAGAAACTTTTTACACCCACATAAAAAAAAATAAAAAAAATCTTAATTTCTTCAGTACTGCCCACCACGTTTTACTCATGTAGACGGCAGAAGTCCACCCAAGTCATCATCTTCTGGGCTTACCATGGGTGGGGTGTGGGGCTAATAAAGGCTGAGGCTTCAGACCCCTTTTTTCTTCAAAGGCCTTTTTCAGACAAACTTTAAGGAAATAATATCCCCAAAGACCCATTATAGAGATCTACACACTATATTATATAGGGTTCCGTTCTCATCAGTCTGTGCATCCAATTCATAAGAAGTGTCTGTATTCATGACAGACAACTGAATATAAATAATAATCCATAAAAGCACAGAACCCCTATATCAACATATAATATTGCTTCTTGTTTATTATAATACTACAGTGTGTGCCTCTTTAATGGCCTGTGGTGTATTATATAGCACATTTTCAAGGTGCAATAAGTCATTTTAAACATCAAATACCTCTATCCATATAGCTATGGATATTAGAAGTTAGCACAGCCTGTGCTCTCATGCCTTTGTTCCATCATAGAACTCCGCAGTGACTTGTAATACCCATATTTACAACACGGAGAACATTATCCCATATATAAAATAAATTCAGTAAAATGTCTAAACTTAATTGTAAATGTGCCACATAAATTGCTAGATAATAGAAAAGCGCATTTGTTCTTATTTATTTAATGCCTGTGTGCTGGGTTCCAACTTTGAAACTGTATAGAGAGTTATGCTGCTCCAGCTACTAAAATATGCAAAATAATGACTTCAGAATTACAATTATAGCACAGGTCTATCAGACAAATAATGCTGCAAGAGGAACTACCAAGACGTTTGGAGAATGAGCCCTCCCAAGAGTGCAGGCGAATGGAGATCATCTGCATTTCATATTACAGCGGGAATGAGCGTGCAGTACAGATGGGTACAAAGCACAGGAGTACAGCAAAGCTTGCAAGGTTGCATAATCCTTCTTGTGCTAAAAGCATATTTTACTAAATGTAGGTGAATTCCAACTACAGATACAAATATCTGCTGTATTTTCTTCAGATTTAATTGTCATTTATTCTGTACTATGCAAACGTTGTACATCTTGTGGAGTGTTAAGAAATAAAGACAGTAGCTTAAACTATTCTTTCTGGCTTTTTCTATATAGGAACAGGATTGAGGGTAAGGAAGTTAATTATTCCTCATCATCAGTAATTATGATTAGATGAATACAGTTTCCGATAATAAATGGGTATAATGATGGAGGGCCCCATCCCAAGAAATGCAGTGTTACATTAGCATAACTTGCATGCAACCTACACAATACTGCTGCTTCTGCAAGCTTGTCATTGAAGGATTAGTTAGGAATTCATAATTACCAAAAAGCACACTGCAATTTATTAGTTGCTGTGACAGTTCTAGTTCATTAGAAGTTGATTACCAAATAGTGCCCTCTAGTGGTCCGTGTGCTTCTACAGCATCTTGGCTCTTGTTAAAGACAACAGCAAAATGTGTAATGCACACAAAACAAATCATATGCTGCCGTTCATAGCTCATGCTTCCAATAATGACTATTACATTGAGGACAATTACAGTTACACAAAAGACAAAATTCTTGTTATAATATAATAAAAAAAACTGTCCTGTATACATACCATTTTTTCCCCCATTAGATTGTAATAAAACAGGACTATTAAAACTATTACAACTTAGGGCTCGTACACAAGGGCATTGAAAAACAACACTAGATAAAGCATGGGCAAAACCTTGTAGTTTGTCTTCACTTTAACAGAGCGTTTAAAAGCGTGTTCATTAACGCTTAAAGCTTCCCTGCAGCATTCCCTTAGAACACCATGTATTTTTATCTAACCTGACACGTTAATGTTTCTAAACGCTGCAGGAAACATCAAAATTGACGCAAAAACGTGTGTATACACAGGTCCATTCACTGACATTATGTGCTATTAGCAACAAACCACATTTAATAGAGTTTGAGAATACCAGTTGAATGCTTTAAAATAACGCTTATGAGTACAAGGCTTTATAAACAGAAAAATGTAATTGCATTAGACTAGTACTGTCACATATTAGCTTATACTGAACGTGTCACTATCTTGACCTGAACATTAAACAAATGCAATTTTCTGACGTGCGGAACGATTAAGAAGCTTTTTTTTTTTTTTTAAGGATAAGATATGCAGTGCCTTATGTTAAAAAAATGTAAGTAAAATGAAAGAATAAAATACATTATGCAGAGAACCAAGTAACAAAGACACAAGAATATGCTCACAAGATGTTACAGTCTTGATGTAAAAATACAAGTGTGGGTTGGTATATATATTAATTTTCTTCTTTTCCTTAACAAATGCAGCGTATAAAGTAAAAAAAAAAACTATGGAAAATGTATGCCAAAGCTTGTTTCTTACAGAACGCAAACTATCGTTATCTTTTATCATTCACGAAAGGCAAAATGCAGTCAGAAAAATATATATTTTTCATAATAATATTTGCAGATGTAGTGGATCTTCAAGATAAACAGATGAGATAAAAAAAAACCTAAAATGACAAAACATATAATATATATCTACATCTCTATCTATATTTGCCTATGAATATATATGAATTTATATTCACCAGTGATGTATGATAAAGGCGCTCAGATCTGAGGATACAGCATAAATAAATACATTTAAAATACCCATTAAAGATTGCCTGTTAGTGTATTAATTCCCAATTCTATATAATCAGTTTCAAGCTGCACTCTGGTTTCTTCTCTACGGTATGGCTGTGCGGGATTTTGGAGTATATATCATTTAAAAAGAAGAAAATATTTATTTCAACATTCTATTTGCATTAGGCATAATCCCACACTTAACTGATAGGAACATACATCCAAGTAGCTGGGAAGTGTTAGCAGTGATGATTTAATAGTTGCTGCCTAATGAGTTGTGCTTCCTGCTGCAACTGAATCACTATTTAATGCTATTATCAACAGTTCATGACCCACCAGCATGAAATGTCAACCTGATGAATCTAAACACTGCTGACCTTCCACAAGAAACTTACCCTACTGGGGGGGGTTATTCTTATTAGTATCTAATGCCCTGCAATGGGAAACGCCAGGTACACGGACCTTGCCGAGAGCTGCCAGACAGTCGCTTTAATGCTGGAGTTTCGCACACACGTGAAACGGAAAGTTAATGTGTGGTGCTCTAAATCGTTAGTGGACAGATAACGCTAATTGCTTTGTTGCTTAAAAAGGAAATTATTCACTAGAACATTCACAATGGAGAAAAGTAAATGTGTATTGAATAATGTGTGTTACAGAAATGTTTTTCTTTGAACTATAAAAATTAAATGCTGTAACATTGAGGCAATTGGTAGAACACAGTAGACATTCTCTAGTGATAACAGTATTGTGATGACATACGGTGACATCATGCTGCGCACACTATTGGTCCTGTTTTGTTGTATTAAAGGATGTTTGAATTTGATATGTTTTTGCTGAATTTTCTATCAAAGTATAATTAGTAAAATAAATGGCCGCTTTTTTTGAAGAAAAAAAAAAAAAAAATTATAAAATTTTCTGCTTTAATAGTATTTTTTGGCTGGTCTTCTATCGTTCACCTAAATATTTCTTTTCACTTCCATAGGTTTTTTTTTGTGGAGCTTAACAAGTTGAAGCAGAGCAATACCTCGCTGCACATTTGCACTAGACAAGTCACAGACCAGACTTAAGAGTTCACATATCCGGGTTTACATATTTGAAGAAAACACAGAATCAATAAGACATTTGTTGCCATTGTCTAATTCGCAGCAGTCTGTTCAAAGCGAATTGCTTGACAAGCATATATACAGTAATACAGTCATAGCATGTATATAAAATATTTAGCACTTAAGTTTCATTACATTTTATTTTAATAGCTGCTCTGGTTTTTATTTAAGTTTAAACATATAAGTACTATGGGGACTATTTTTCAAATAAATTAAAACCCTAATTTAGGACTTCTCCCAACTCAATGATCTATCATCATCATCCTTTAATTTATATAGCGCCACTAATTCCGCAGCGCTGTACAGAGAACTCACTCACATCAGTCCCTGCCCCATTTGGGCTTACAGTCTAAATTCCCTAACACACACACCCACAGACTAGGGTCAATTTGTTAGTAGCCTATCAGTATGTTTTTGGAGTGTGGGAGAAAACCGAAGCACTCGGAGGAAGTGTGTGTGTGTGTGTGTGTAATGTATAATACATATATATATATATATATATCTATATTTCATTTGTTGGAAAGTTACTGGCAAACAGTAAGTCTCCTTTAACCACTGCCAGCCAGTATTACTGGGAAGCTGAGAATTGGACAGCTGTCCCAGCGACCTTTCCTTATTAAATTGGCCAGAAAAAAGTGTTCATTATCGCCAAATATTGATATTGGTGGCTATTTCTTTCTTTTGTTTAGCTGAAGCACAATGTTTTCATAACAGTATTAAAAATGCTGTGCTCCATAATCCGCCGTATGTAGAAGTTGAAAGCAAAGAATACAAAAAGTGTTTATATTTAATTTAAAAGGTATGAAATTTGTAATGAAAAATTACCCCATTTGGGGTCATTTCGATTGGCCACGAGGTGCCACAACACGTCTCTGGAGCGCTCTCACCTAAACACATTGCGTTTTTACTAACATCTCCACTCATTTTCCCTCGCATCTCTATTTCGGTACCGTATTGGTGTAGCCGGACATTAAGGCGATATCCAGCGCCATCTCACCGGTTATTGTACTCCCGCCTTTGACTCAAGGATTTTTATACCATTTACATTCAAATTTCTAGTGACATTTCTATCCATTAGCAAAGCAACATGAGCACGTTTTACATATCAGTAACTGGTATCCTTACAGTTTAAATTAAACTAGTTTAAATAAGAACTAAACTTTTATGATGAAAATTAAGAATTTAACATTCATTTTGATTTTAGGAATTTTTCCTCCTTACAATACAAAAATTATAGAGATTCAGTGCTTGCGTAATTGAAATATATCAGAAAGAGAGATATAATCATCTGAAGGCCCCTAGACAGCGCTTGTGTTGTTGTTATGCATAGAACTATCCAATTAAGTGACACATTGGGCGGGCGTTCCAGAGAGGAAGTAGCTGCAGCCATCGTATCGTCATACTCACACGGCTCATCTAAAAGCGATAAATACACAGCCTGTCTAATGAGATCTCACTTGCACCAATTTAAAACTATAACCCCTTCAAGAAGTCAAGTAACATCCTTAAATGATGAAGTATAGTACTGTTTTTTTTGGGGTTTTTTAAATACACAAAGTTAACATTTTTACCTTCTCACCTCTTTGGTCTGTTTTACCCAGTTTGTTTCTTACTGTATGTGTCCCCAATTGTAAAGCGCAACGGAATATGTTAGCGCTATATAAATAAACGATAAAGATTTTTACTTATGGCAAAACTTTAACCTTACAAGTACAACAATGCCTCTATACGGATTATGAAGTCCAGCAATACAAGCTACTTTGCTCTACTTTAACAAACCTCTGTTATTAGGATAATATGCTTTTTCAGTTTTCTTCTAGTCTGGAAATTTAATGAACACAGTGCACATATATATTTTGCATATTTATACACTAGTGTGTGTGTTAGTATAGGGCTAGTATTTTATATGCAGGCCTGAAGCCACATAAAAATTGCAACTTATGTAACATGCAGTATATGGGATATCCAGTTAATTATCACCTTGAATCAAGTGACAATTTCATTGCACTTTTAAAAATCTGTTTCACGGCATAAGACTTTTAATAGCTTTTCAAATTTTTGCTTGAAGCCAATCCCTTTCGTTACAAAAGCAAAAATTGTACCGGTTAACAGAGAGGACAGGAGCTGCAACACATCTCTAGCAAGAATTCTCTATATCACTTTAATATGCTGAGTGAGGAAACAATAGGTTATCTCCTCAGCATCTACAATGTTTACATCAAACATATTTGCATAGGAGGAAAAAGTGGTACATATAAAAACAGTTCCAAAATGTACAAATTGGGTGAGATGCCAGAAGCTGGTTGGGTAAGAAAGAGGACAGGGAAGTAAGAACTTGAGAGGCCAGGAGGAGTAAGAGGAACGAGATATAATAAACACATTGGGCCAGAGTCATTAAGGAAGGGCCTTTAAAAAAAAAAAAAAAAAAAAAAAAAGTAAAATATTCTCTGGGACAAACCATGTTAGAATACAAGGGGTGCATATTAGTTTACTATTTTGCACATAAGTTAAATACTGGCTGTTTTTCATTGAACACACAAATACTTAATAGCTTTATTTTTACACTGAAGTATAAAAGTTGATCTAGGACATGCCCCACCCAAACTATAAATCTGTCCCCACATTTTAAATGCATCTCCCCCTCTAATGCAACATGGTTTTGCCCAGGTGAAAAATCACTCCTTTTTTGTGCTTTGCTCTCCTCAATGACTCAGGCCCACAGAGAGGAGTAAAAGGGAAAAGGAAGGATACGGGCAAGTGAAGCCTGACTGGATAGAGGTTCAAAGCTTAAAAAGGTACTGTTAAGCAATAGACATACACTAAAATGAATCCTTACTGAGCCATAGGAAGGATTTTCGTGGGTAGGATTCCACTTTTACGTTTTGTGACATATGAAACGCACAGTATAGTCTAAATAATGCCTGATATGAACTACGGTACACTGTACAATAAATATTAAACACTTGAATATGAGTAGTTATTCATCACCACCTTCTGCTCATAAGTGGTAAATCAGCTTTGTTTGCTTTCTAAGCTGTTTTTATTTTCTCTCATCACCTAAACATTTCTTACAGGAGTAATATAGAGGCAACGCGAGGGATAGACAGGCAAGGAGCTGTAGCGAGATGGGAAAATATAAAGAGAGCAGAAGTCATGCCTAGGGCTCTAATCTTTTTGAAAGAAAGAAATGGGATACACATAAAAGTGTTGTTTTATGGACAGAGTGAAACTGCATAAGGGCTTAGTTTAGGTGATAAACCCCGAAACTCATTTTCTTATTCCCACTAATTATGGTTATCTAGGATAATAATAATAATAATAATGAGCTGGGGCTATATACCTGTACAACATATCCATTTTATAGAAAGCCCCAAAATAGTGACTGAGCAGATCTGTTTGCTGGAAAAGTGCTGGAGAGATATTGGATTTGGCCTTTTACTAGTCATTATGATTACTTCATCCAGTGGTTGATTCATCTTGCTTAAGACACTCGCACTGCAGCGAGATCTCGGAGGCTCAACGCTGCCGTTAAAGCAAAATGTAGTTTTTGTTTTAAAAGCGTCTTGTTTCACACACTGACAAGGAAGATTCTTAAAAGCACCTTTTATGTGTTAAAGAGAAAGTCCTATTGAAAAGGTCAGTCAAAGTGGGAAAAATACGCGCCACGTTTTATTCTTCATGAGAAAGGGCGGCTAGAAGGGAGAGAGAAAGAGGAGGAAAAAAAAAAAAGAAAAAAAATAGAACAAAGAACATAAACTAGGAGTTTAGAGTTTACAAGAGAAAAAGTCTGAAACAATTGGGGAGGCTACTTGCTGAGAGCCTGAGAAAGCAGACATTTTATGGGAATCCAGCGCATAATTAACAGACCAGAAACATAGAATGCGTGAGAGCAGGGAAAGTAATGCCAAGGCAATACAAGGGGGGCAGAGAGGAAAGAAAATCTTCAGACTACTGTATGGAGATGGAGCCAGACAGTGAATGCTCCTAAGCAAACATGAAGGTTAAACTTAAAGCTGGAGATTCGGGTCCTTAGCCGACAGGTCCTAATGCAAAACAACTACTATAGATTCAAGAGTTAAATTCACACATTCCTAGAACATGTAATGAAATTCAAACTACAAGTGTAAATATTACTGTACCAATGACTTTCCTCATTCCTGCCACAGCCCAAAACCATTCTGGGAAACAGATTGGCTTCTAAGTCAGTCCTTGAGGGGAACTGGATAGTAAGCTCCATTGGGAGCTGAAGTGCATGATAGAAAAGATCTGATTGCACAGAGCTGAGTAATATGTTGGTGGCACTATATTAAAGATGATAATGACAATTGCTTTCCTGTGGTCAGAAAGAATAACAGTTGCCCCTTCCCTATCAGCCCAAAACCCAATATCGCTACGTGTGTGTATATCAATAAGTAAAGAAGTTCAAGACAAGTAGAGCAAGATATGCAATTTATATATTAACATCTGATAAAATGGTGTGTAATGGATTTAATCATTAACAATGTCATCTTGTGACTATGATGCATTGTAGTATTAGGGTATGTACTCACAGTTATGGGGCCATCCATGCTCAATTGCAAAGCATTGCTTTCAGAAGTTGAGTACATATATAGGAGGACTTAAATATAGTGATCTACTAATCTATTTTTCCTAGTTTCCCATCAGTGATCACTGTACTGAATCCAAATGCTTTAGGACCTTTGCCACAGTTTGCTGCATTTCTGATTAGTAAAGCGTTTGATGTAACTATAGTAAGTACTGGTCCTGATGGTACCACCTCCTGACCATCTTGTCCGTCAACTCCTCTTCCTTCGCCTGCCATCTCCATTTTCTCCCACTTGGTCCTACTCTCTCTCACCACCCCTCCCTCAAGAATGTAAGTTCTCGCAGGCAGAGTCCTCTCTACCTATTGTTCCATGTCTGTCTACTGTCCGACTCCCTCGTACCTCCTGTCATGTATTTTGCTGCACTCTGTGTGAGTCCCCATAGCATTACTCACCCTCATCTATGCTACTTATGTGTATTACTTCTGTTACTTCTGTATCCAGCGCTACAGAATATGTGACGCAATAATAATAATAATAATAATAATAATAATAATAATAATAATAATAATAATAAATCAGTAGATTTTGAGGTCCATTAATATCGTGTTTGTATTCCAGCAACACCGGTGCTGCATGGGCAGTTCCACAACTATTTTTTTGAAAACACAGTTGTCCACAGATAAAACTTTAAACATAATATTACAGACAAAATCTTCCATGGGCTATACAGAGCATTCCATACATGTCTGGTTGATTTCATCCAGCAAACTCCACCATACCACTGACCATATGCTAAAAAGTAAATGGGAACACTGGGGGCAATGGCTGGGCCTGGGGACAGGCACTACTAGTATGTGATCCACGGTACAGCAACATTCCTCCCATGTTTACATTTACAGGAAAATCTGTATTATAGCTGCAGCAACTAAACAGAATATATATCTATCACACACACACACACACACACTAATATATATATATATATAGATAGAGAGAGACACACACACAGACGCGCATGCATTATATATAGTCTGCATAGCTGATTGTACTGTGTGTAGCGAATATGGACAGTCACCTTTTCCTTTGTGCCACCCCTCAGTAAACACAACTGCCCTCATACCCTGTATACCAGCCCTCACCTTATTAAGGAGCCTTAAGCCTGAGGGCGCCTGCCGAAAGGGACTCTATGTACATGGGATATGCTGTAATGCTGAAAGTTTACACATCCTGGGGGTACACATGCCACACGGCAAAACTGCACTTTACTGAACCGGCCACTCTCTGTAAAACGGATTAGTACAGACTGCAGCTGGTTTACCTATCTATACGGACGCTCCCCCTGTGGCAGATCTAAGCTTGAAAGAGGAAGAAGTAGAATACCTTAGTGCAAGTACTTTTCCTTTAATAAAGGAACAATGTAAGTTCTACAATTAATGTATTTGACAACACACATTCCAAGGAGAAACCTGGATCTTAACAGATGCAAATTTATCATATCAATTGTGATGCAAATCCACGGGTATTACTTTGACCTCTCATGCATCTCTTCCAATGAGAGGATAAATGTGAAAAGTTGAACTTACAAGATATGCAGGATATGCATAATATAACCAGCCAACCATACAGCACAATTTGTGCTACAGATTTTTAGAATACTTGATGCTTCTCTTAGGATTGGGAAACGACAAACCGTATATTTCTCACTACACCATTGGTTGCTGAACCTCAAGTCTGGCACCTATTGTTTGAATGTAGTTTGACATCCGCTATTTATTTTTTGACCTATACGCATATAAGCTTCTGGAAATGGCACTAAAAATAATGAGTGTAGTTACATAGTGTAACAAACAAGAATACTGCGCAAGGTGTATAAAACAAAATTAAATAAATGTCAACTATTCTTTATGTTATAGTTTCACGACATAGTTTAGACAAATAAGGTGTACAAAACGAATGTTTAATCTCTTCTTAAAATCTCACAGCGACATATAGCGCACAGGCTCCTCAGAACTTACGGAAATTAATATATTCTGCTATTATATGAACTTACCCAATAAATAAAACTTAAAGGTGACAATGTTCTATTAGTTTTACAAATGCACTATTACTATCAAATATAAATGCAAATGAACAATATTTTCCAGGAATCCCATGTGATTATCACAATCTTGTCCACATTCTACCATGCATTCCTAAGCTTTTGAAATGTGACTACCATAGCTAATGCACAATTTTCTCCTAAATTTACCATAACAAAATGACAACCCTCTCAGTGTGCACTGAATAAATACATCCTCATCGGCTTCATTCTCCATCTAAAGACTTATTTTAGCATCCTAACTCCCTTATTGTTAAATTTGGTTGTGAGTAATTCAAGTTAACAACTTACTGGAAAACAAAGCAATTCAAAATGCTAGAATTTACTAAGAGATAACCGTGGCAGCTAAATTAACATATTTACACACAACTGCCTTATATTATGCAAAAAGCCCGTTGTAAACATACATACCGTAGGGTACACTGCACTAACAAGGACCAGACAACTGACAAATGCTGGCAGTGTGTAGGGATACATTTAATCAACTTGATACATGAATTTCATTATCAATCCCAAACACATGGGGGGAATTCAATTGTCAGCAAGATGTTTTTTTTTGACCGCGTTAAGTCAATTTAACGCGTTTTTTCTAATAATTTTCGAGCGGGTTAACTTTACCCGCGATTCAATTCCATTTTTAACGCTCAGTTTTATTTCATGAAACGGTCCTCTCACGGTCCAGTAGCAGGTCTATTGAAAGTATAGGGTGTGCGAGAGGCAGCCGCGTTAAAGGCCATTCAATTGTTTTTTAACGTGGCGCGTTAAACAGGCAAATATACTTGTTTTATCTCGCACCTCTTTGGGGTGTGTTAAAAATAAAAAACCTCTGAAAAATATTTGAAATCATGTAATAATGTGGGAAAAAAGTAAAACTTATGTTTATCACTAATGCCCAACATGTGTAAGTTGATTTTCTTTTGAAAAAATAATGAAATAAAATAAACATAAAAAAATAATCACAAATTAATTATATTTATATATGTTTTTGGTACAAATATGAATGTAGTAATGTGTTTTGACATGGTATAGAGGATTCTATGGTAAAAAAAAAACTGTTAAATTAAAAAATATGCTAAAGAAAGTACTGTAATGTAGATATTATCAATGTGTAATGCAATCTAATGTATGCAAAACCTTTATTTTGTGTTATACATGACCTCGTTAAAACTCCCCTTCACGCCCCTAAAAACTTGCAAACACAATGTTTAATGCGCGGGGGCAGCATTCCCTCATTTTCAATTGAATTGCACGAGTTTTCACTCTGCGCTAACTAAAAAACGGTCGGTATTGCAGTTAAAAACCTGCGAGAGATTTTTATTTTTTTTACGCTGCAGGGGGAAGGGAAAAAAAAACCTCGCTGACAATTGCATACCGCCCATAATCTTTAGAAGTCACAATGACTTTCTCCATGCATAGTTTGTGTACACAGCACCCTAGTAGAGGTCTTCTAGTAATGAGTCCAAGACGCGTTCTGGACAGAGCAGGAGCACGCCCTACTGGTGACCAATGCTGACTCCTTAGTTTTAGGAGTGATTTCTATTGGTGTCAATGGTTTAATTTATTTTCCATTTCCTTTTTACCGGTCTCCATGATATTTTGGCCATTGGTGGACACTATTCTTTAACAGGCTGCATATCAGTAGATAGGCATGAGTGGCCCTCAAATCTTCAAATGGAACGCACGTCACCCTTGAACTCAGTAATAAGGTAAAACAATGTATTAAACAATGAAAGGGGCAACTGTCTGTAATAACATATCAGCAGTCATTTAAAACAAGTGTTACAAGTTATAACAAACAAATCGGGACAAATCAGGAAGGAGCTGGGGGCTGCAGGTGATGGCTCGGAGGGTAGACTGTTGAGCATCATTGCTGTAGATATTTGATTTTACCTTGTAAACATGCAGATTGTTAGTTGGCAAATATCACTCATTCAAAAATGGAATCTAAATATCAGTGTAAAAAATACATATACCCATTTGCACAAGATCTATTGAATAACAAAGCTATAGCTTGTCTCTTGACCTTGTGTTCACATAGTAGGTCTAAAAGCCATTTCTAAGTGTCTGTAATTAGTTAAGTAATTTTAAACAGCTCCTCTCTGGGTACACCAACATAGCCGGGGAAAATAAAAGTACAGAAGTACAGATACCCTCAAGGTCGCAGACATAGGAACGTATATCCGCTTTTCTCATCCAAAGACGTAACGGGAGTGGGATGTGGTGCAGGCCGGGAATGGAAGGAAACCTCCGACCTCTGTCCAATGTTAGTCAAGCACAGTATTATGTCCTTGTGGAAAAGTAGGAAAGACGATGCTCATTCATTCTTTATTTCAACATAAGGTTGTCAAATTAACATGTACTTATTATCATATTAAAAACACATTTAATTTATTAACACAGTAACACTAGGGGTAATGGGCTGCATCAATGTTACAATAAACTGAATAACTAGGAAGTCTCGGCTGCCTACCAAGGCTGCTGCAGTGAATAGGGGGAAACTTAATTGGTAGATGTTTGGTTAAGATTGCAGGTGACAAGTACAGAGGTTACAGTTTTGATACAAAGTATAAATTGCTATAGTGGGCTCATTTAGTGTAGGACACAAGGCTTGTTATACTTACGTCTGTAGAGGGGCAGATTAACTATATATAAAGTACAGCAAAGAAGTGTTCACGTTGCACTGCACTTAGGGAGGTAGAGAGAGCCGCAGATGGGCCTATCAGAAGGCATATCTGTTGCGGGTGCTGTACCCCAAGAGCAAAAGTCTGTGCCAATGAAGATAATCCTCAGCTCCAAGGGGGGCCGTATCCCTTACATTTAAGGGATACGGCCCCCCTTCAGTAAAACCTGTCCCGTGCTGAAGCACTGGAGCCAATACCAATACTTGTGCCCAGTGAGTGTCGGGGTAATAATTAGTTCAAAGATATGTGTAAGCATTTATCCTGGTACACTAATGCTCCCAGCAAGCCCTGGCAATCCTAAAATGCTTGGAAATGCTTGCGCTTGCAGAACTACAAGTGGAAACATGCCCCAGTATCCAGGGCCCACTGGAAGCTATAGGACACCAGCAATAAAAATACTGTTAAATAAAAATACTCCCGCACACACACTATATTACAAATTAGTGACCTAAATCTAGGGGGATCCTCTTCTTTTTTCGTGCAGTGTAAGTGTTTTTATTTAACAGTACTTTTTTGCTGGTGCACTAGCGATCGGCATCCAATGCACACTTTTGTAGTTCTACAAGCGCCAACAAGCTCTGGCAGCCATTGGTATGCTGGCACTTGTAGGGGCTAATTTTCCTTGTGCTGGACGAGCTAGGTTGACATTATGATCGGGGGACCCACACAGCAGGTTTCCTGGTTACAGTGTGACTAGCGCAGTCTGTCACGGCCTCTAGCTAGTAGTGGCTTTTGCAGGGAGGACTCCATGCTGTTGGCCTCCCCACTATTCCCGCTACCAGTCTAGGCTATATGTACGGATGCGTTTACGTGTTTATTTTGAATTGCACTTACGATAAGATACTCAAAATAGAACACACACATATGACATCAGGTTTCACTGATAAAATGAAATATTTATTTAATTTACAGGATTTTATACATACAGTGACTACAAACAGTATTTACCCCTTTGATATATTTCATATTTAATTTTTTTCTATTGTGGAATCAAAATGAACTTAATCAGGAATGCTAACCACTGATAACAAAATAGTCTGTCATATAAAATGTAAACAAACCTTAAAAGTTGCTTAATTACAAATAATAAAAAAGACAATATTTAATTAGGTAATTATTCCCCCTTTTTTGCTACGATACACCGAAATAACCTTAGTTTGATCAGTTACCTTCAAAGGTTGCACCATAGTACAGTGTACATCCACAGTTGGATAGTGCATATCCAAACAAAGGTTTCATCATGAAGACCAAAGAACATTCAAGGCAAATTCCAATATCCCTTGGAGCGCTGTCAGTTTGTCATAAAGAAATGGAGAGTGAGTTTGTCTGGTACACACAATCCTCCAAAGTTGAGCATGCAAGTGAGAAGTGAACTTGTTAACATGGCCAAAACATGGCACAACATCCTTAATGCCAGAGCAGAGGATATTCTGGATTTGAGTTTTACAGAACAACAACATTTATTGATCAATGGATAAACAACTTTTTCTTGTTTAGTAGTAGTTTTTAATGAGAGCTTTCGACATCCAAACCGTATGTAATTTGATAAAAAATCTTGTCGGATTTGCGTGTTTAATGGCTACGGAGTACTGGATTAAATTGATTCAACCTGGACATGCTGATAAAATAAACAGCATGTATTGAATGATAACCACTTTTATGGACATCACTTAATTTAGATGGGCCCACTACCTATTTTATATTGCAAACTTATACAGTGGTTGACCAGCATTTTGTATATAAGAAAAAGATGAGACAGATAAAGTCATATAAACTGATGACTTGGTGTATAAAACTTGTATAGGTTATTAAAAAAAAAAAAAAAAAAAAAATCAATGCACACAGCTGTAATATTGAAAAAGAGAAAAATAAATAAATTTATGGAGAAATTATTAATCCTTAAGCATCTCAATGGTATTTCTACAGCTCATTACTTCTCTTTTCTGGTTATGCAAACATAATGATGATGTTCAGTACAATGCGTATGTTTCTTTGAATCAAACATTGCAAGTATCTCCAGTCAACAATGTTCTATCTATGAAGGATGTTTTCCAAAGGTCATTTAATATTAAACAAATCCCAAAAATTTAAACTGGTACACTTATGCCATTAAAAATATTATTTAGCTTTGAACACTGGAAACGAAAAGACATACGCTATCTCAACGATATCACCAAAGACACTTCGTTTCCTTCATTTGATGATTTAAAAACAAAACTTAATACTCCAAACACATATTTCTTCCAATACCTACAAGTAAGAAATTTTCATTCTACCAACAAATTAACTCTAGGTCGTAGACCGTTGACCTTTTTCGAAGCGCTTTCGCTCCGGCGATCTTCTACCAAAAGGTCTCATTTCTTTACTATACTGGGAACTTAAAGTCCCTGATTCGAACAACCGAGATTCTCATGAGAGGGGTTGGGAGAGAGACTTGGGGGAAACGCTAGACAATGAAGACTGGGAGGAAATTAGAACTAACACAGCCTCCAGTTCAATTTGTGTTAAATTAAAAGAAAATGCTTATAAACTTCTTTATCGCTGGTATTTGGTTCCAACCAAACTACAAAAAATCTTCCCAGATTCATCTAGCACATGTTGGAGAGGTTGTGGCGCAGAGGGGTCCTTCCTCCATATCTGGTGGCAGTGTCCCAGACTTGCCCCATTTTGGACGGAACTTCGGGACTTCGCCTCACAGCTACTGCAGATTGACATCCCATTTTCTCCCAGGTTTTTCCTTCTCCCTCTCGGGATTCCATCGGCCACTAAACATCAAATGAAAATGTTTCGCCACATAATCTCTGCTGCCCTATGCCAGATTGCTACGAACTGGAAGCAGCCCAATGCTCCAACTTTACAGACGATTATCAGTAGGATTTGGTACATTTATCAGATGGAATACATGACATGCATAATCTGTAATACCTCTAAGTCATTCACTAAGGTTTGGGCGCCGTGGACCTCATACTTCCAAATCCAAACCCCTTTTGTCATGTGATTCTACAGCATCACTCCATCTGGATCCTTTCTTCCCTTCCCTGTTCCATCTCTCCCATCTCTTCTCTTTCTTTTTCCTCTCCCATACTCCACCACACTCTTTCCTCCATCTTACTCTTAGGCGGCTCGCCACGCCGCCACTCCCCCCCACCCCTTTTACTCTTCTCAGTCTTATTTCTCTTTCTAAAATAGTTGCTTTCTTGGAAAAATTGGGTCAACATCCTTATTAATACTCTTTTCTAACAAGACGCTGTATGTTTTAATGCATATGTATTTTTCAGATGTGTTTTTTTTTTAACACAGTGCTGTATAGAATGTTACTTTTGGTTGACCCTTGCAAAAATAAAATCTTTAAAAAAAAATATATATTATTTAGCTAGTGTACTGTAGAGTTTGCTTTCACTATATCTATAAGCTTCCAGTAAACATACATATTATTTCTTCACATAAATGCATGCCATACTCCTAAAATATCAGCCATAGACTCTGATGGAGCAGCGCCCCCTGTGACCAAATAATCATTCAAAATATATATATATATTACAAAAAGACAGGGGGCGCCAAACATAGTGTATTAAAAGTGATAACAGGTTTGTGACAATCTCCACAGATATGTAGTGCTCGTACCAAATAGTCAGTAAATCTAGGCCAAGATTAGCAGTCACTCTGATGGTACCAGATGGATTGGGATCCTCTCAACGAGCCTATTGTTCAAATGGCACATCCAATCATGATGACTACCGCTGATCTGCAGACTCAAAAATAGCCACAATAGTGTAATAACATAAAACCATATCAGAATATCAGAGCAAACATGTATTTAATGGCAGCAAATCGGCTCTGCAACACAGTAAAACAAATGCCCGTACATAGAAATGATAAAAACACGCTTTTCTGTCCTCTAGCACATGCGCAGATGAAAGGAGTACCAGCCGGCAACGTCCCATACACATCCTACAACGGTCACAGGATACAGACAAGGAACAACTCCCCGACGCGTTTCGTCTTATATAAAGACTTTTTCAAGGAGTAATGAATATAAGCCACTGTGGACTCTTATATACTTAGTTGTCTTCACATACAACCAATCAAAGTGTAGTTCCGGAAGTGTGGGCGGAAGCCATCTCTATCCCGATACCTTACATCCGGTTTGGTCATTTCCGGTATATCGATCCACATAAAAAACATTCCCAATCAAATAGTATTGTATACAGAACTATTTACAAATGTATAAACTGGAATTCCTATATACATAAAGTGTATTTGGATCCTCTTAATATATAACATTAAAAATATGGGCAAAGATATCTCAAGCCTGATATGTCATATCCGATTAGGTCACTTCCGGTATAGCAAAAAAAATATAATACCATACCAATAGTCCAAGACAGGACCTGTACACATAAAGACACACAGTGTCACACGGTAGTCATCATGATTGGATGTGCCATTTGAACAATAGGCTCGTTGAGAGGATCCCAATCCATCTGGTACCATCAGAGTGACTGCTAATCTTGGCCTAGATTTACTGACTATTTGGTACGAGCACTACATATCTGTGGAGAGTATCACATACCTGTTATCACTTTTAATACACTATGTTTGGCGCCCCCTGTCTTTTTGTATCTCATTTATTAGGAATGACACTTGCAGACAGGTGTTGAACGACTGGGGAGCTGCCTATTGCAAAATTTAAGTATATTCCTGTTTGTTATTTGCACTTGGTTTTTAATAAGCGCTTTATAGCTTAAAGATTTTTTGGGTGTCATTATATATATATATATATATATATATATATATATATATATATATATATATATATATATATATATATATATATATATATATATATATATATATATACATACATACATACATACATACATACATACACACACACACACGTTAACCCGTGCATGATACTCATGCATTCTAGTCAAATCAAGCTACTTAAGGTTCTTGTCATGCATTTGGGCCATAGCCCAGGCCTCCTCAGGGGAAGAGCGTTACTTCCCGACATAAGCGCCCTTTTTTAACGTGGTTTTGTCCACATGTCCCCACCTCATCCTTCATTTTCATCGCCACATCTATCCAGATGTCTATCCAGACACAGGGATCTCTCTCAGCGGTCTTAAGTATCACACTCCTCTCACTCTGTCACCCCCGGCAACCACCAACCACTCCCCACTGTCACCCCCGGCAACCACCAACCACTCCCCACTGTCACCCCCGGCAACCACCAACCACTCCCAACTGTCACTTCTCCTTCAAGAAATATATATATTTTTTTCAAATCTTTATAAACACTTTTAACAATTAACAAATTAAATTTACAAATTAAAAACATCTTAGTATACCAAATTTCAGCCCTTTCTGAATATTTTTTCCCACACACACTAAGAATTTAGTAGGTCAGTGTATAACTCCGCCCAGCAGGTGGCGCTGCAGCTTGGTTTTATTTTTTACACACACACACACACACACACACACACATACACAGACAGACAGACTAACACACGCCACTAGACATTTATATATTAGATTAATATATATTAGATTAATATATATATATATATATATATATATATATATATATATATATATATATACACACACACACACATTTATTTTTTATTCTGGTTTTATTTCTTTTTACAAAAAAATGACATTTCAGGATAATGGCCTCTTGCGAGCTTGAAAAAGTGGAGATGTTGCTTATAGCAACCAATCTACCGATTCTAGCTGTCATTTTGTAGAGTGCACTAAATAAGTGAAAACTAGAATCTGATTGGTTGCTATAGGCAACATCTCCACTTTTCAAACCAGCAGTTTAGTAAATATACCCCTCAGTCTTCAACCCATAGTGGCTAAGCTTCAAAAAGATTTCATTACCTGGGATTTAAGCATGAGAGGTCAGGCATTTAAGGTGCACTTGCAAAAGAGATATGCTAGCATGCATGTACACCTATATGTACACTCTGGTAACAGTTATCTTTGCCATTATATATCTACACATGCACATCTTACTAGATTTCTGTGAATAGTCCTGTTCCTTGTCACTAAGCATCTGAATCCATTTAATATGCCATGCATTAATGTAAGTGAAAGTAACTTTAATGGTGAATCAAAGCCAGGCTCTGCTCAGTGTACGTCTCCACTTACTAGATGTCCTTTGATCAGTTTGTTCATTAATAGCCATGCAATCTTTAATACATCCCCAGCGAGAATTCCATTACAGGTATTTTTTTAAACACATTCTCTCAAGGAAACCCTTGTTGTACAAGACAAAGTCACCAAATAATCCTAACAATCAATATTAATGCAGACCTTGAAACCAAGCTCATGTTCAAATTGAAAGAAAAATGTGTGAAAAGGAGACAGCAAAATAACTGACCTGACTTGCAGGACTGAAAAACGTAACATTAAAAAACAGAACACAAGTAAAAGCTCATAAGCAACGCAGAGTTACTATAACATATGTACCATTCATGTAGAAATTACTTCTAAAAACTGTAACACTATATCTCTCGTACTTCTCCCAGCTTGATATGTAACTTGGCTGTTGGTGTGGGCTGTCCTGTGGGTGAATTATACGTGACAGTAAACATATAATCAGGGCGTATGCATTGAAAACTTGCAGAACGATGATGTCACATTGCAAAAATATTTGTTTTTTCACAATAAATTATTTTTATGAAATTATTCCTGTAAGTGCAGCATAGTCTTTTTTCAAAATGCACACAAACATTAACTCACATGTTACTAAACAGAATACTAAAACAGAATAGTAAAGTAGCAAAGATAGACTAATAGGCAGAGAGATATATGAATTTTAGGATAGATCAATGCAGAATTCCACATCCTGATAACTGCAACAGTTAGCAACTGTGTCACACAGTGAGGGATAACCACCACAAGGATGCCCCTTTATTTTCTCTGTGAGGCAGATGCCTGGGTAAAGAATTCTAGGATCATTAACCTCTACTCTCCCTCTATTTTTTGGTGACTGTGTCCCAGCCACCAAGTACATTGGCTGGAGAGCAGGAGGTGTACAATAGCAAGTACTGCTTATGGGATGTGCAAGTTTCAAAAATTCAGACTAGTCACTTGTCCTGACAGACTGTATGTGGAACCGAACAACACATGTCAAACTACAGTCTGCTTGGTACGCCAATCCTCGCTGGCAAAGGGACTCATTTGAAAATATCTAAGAAAACTATATCAAAGTCCTATTATTCTAGAGATAATAAGATTGTCAGCAGGGCCCTCTTACTTCTTTTTCTATCTATTAAAATCTAGGGGGGGGGGGGGGGGGGGTATGGGCTAGGGTGGCAGCTGCCCCCGAGGCCGGTACAGTTTAAGCCTTGTGGGGCCGACAGCGATCTGTGGCTATACACAAGCGCCTGAAAAGATTTATTAGTGTTTTTTTTGTTATTGGTGTAGTGAGGATGCAGAGAGAGTGTGAGAGTGTGAGTGTGTGAGTGTGTGTGTGTGTCGAGTCTGTACATGCAGAGCTGTCTCCTCTATGGGAGATGTACACGCATCTCTTCTCTTTCAGCCAGAGATCTAACAGAGCAGAATCCGGCACATACGAGTGCTGATGTGGGTGCCATCTTCAATAAGGGACATGTGTGCAAAACTCTAATGTCTGTGAGCCAAGAATGTCGATGTTCGGCTACAAGTCATGTGCCTCTTGACTTTCACCACAGCAGAGGTGGGACACTACTGTGTCAGGAATGTATGGTATTCTAGATATAGTATGTGCCCAACTATGCCAAGAGCGCGGAAGGGGGAAATTCACCTTTATCCATATGCATCATACAATTTCTTTCAGTCAATTTCTTCTTAATTTATTATTACACCACCGCTCATAAGTGTAGTAATTTCTATGACAGTTTGCCCCACAGCAAGCCCGGTCCCATATCACTACAGGTAGTAGGGTGGGAAGGTGTAATATTGCCACCAGAGATCTGGGGCTGATTTGTTATTACTACAGAGATTGGCGAGTAGGGATGGGTGGCATGTATAATTAATAAAGGCACCAATCTCTGCAATAATAAAAAATCAGATCCCAGATCAGTGGGTCAGACTTTTTACATTACAACAAAGATTAAGATGGGAGGGGGGCAGGTGTAGAGTATTGCCACCAGAGATGTGAAGTGACATTTGTTTTTTACACTTTTTATTTATTAAAATGATTTGGGTAGGAGGGGTGTTCAATATAAAACTACCCGAGAGCTGGGGTCACTAGAATGCTTTGTAAATTGTATAGAATACCTCCCAACATTTTGGTAAGAGGCACTTGGACAGTGGATGTGGCCACGCCAAGATGGGGGCATGCATAGGCTTTAAAAGCGCTAGGTTGCCTCATTCTCTCCTCCCCTCCAAACACCTTCATTGCCGTGCACATGTCACCCGGTCACCGCTGCTCTGCCACGCTGGTAGGTAGTGCATTTAATTATAGCTCTTTGACACAACAAATGTTAATATATTTCATTGAATATATAAGCCGCACCCACATTTCCCATTGCGACGCTCAGGTAGGAAAGTTTGGGCCACTTGCTTGGAGCCTCTGTCTCCAACTTATATGCCTTTTTAATGACGGTCAATAATCTTACTGACAGTTGACATGGAGCTGCATAAAGGACATAGGGAATATATGTATTGGTCCTGATTATGTGTGTGCAGGGTAACTGACTATATAGGATAGACATGGGCCTATAATATGCTTGACAGTTATGTCTGATGTAAAGAGTACAGTAAATAGTGTTCACGTCATTGTACTTGTTCACTAGAACACGTCTCATGCAGGCAACACTGTCTCCCAAACAGAGCCTGAAAAGTGACTTTGCTGCATCCATAAATTCAAAAACCTTTCCCACCATCAACTATCATTAATGACCACACCCTGGGGTCCCCGACACTGGAGGCTGATCAGGTCGAATAAATTTACTTAACTCTTATTTTCATACTTCTTTTAATACAGGAGTGTGGGCAGGAGAGAGACAGGAAATAACATGTTGGATAATAATAAAATGTAGGCCCATCAGGAAATACCATAATCAAAGTCACAAAAGACAATTCTTATATTACATTTTTAATGTTCACAAATGAAAACAAAAACAACAATATGCAACATATGACACCAGTGACAAATTCTGCCTCTACCATCTCTGCAGAGGGCTAGTCAGGGTGTAATTAGCTGAAAAGCAGCAACAAATACACAAACACAGAGATTTTATTCCATTTTCTCAGTATATCATCAGTTAATGCAGCTTGTGTTGTTTAGAACATGTGTCATTTTGTTATGCACTGCTACAGTGGATACCAACTGTAAAATAAGCAAAGTGAGAATATATACCTTTTAATTTAAAAAAAAAAAAACAAAAAACCATAAACTAAACTAAATAGAAATCCATTCCTATCCCAACAAAAACTCCAGCTTTACCCTTGTAGAAGATCAGAACACGCTAAAGGTCCCAGTGGCCCCCAAGCATATACCTCACAGAAGAAGATTTCTCAGTATTGCTAACAATTCTCACTGGTACCGTGCTCCATCCCACCACCGGTCCCTGTAGATGGCACATCCTGACAACCAGCATGAAAAGATGCTCTGATGGGGGACCCTGGCTGTCAGAAACCACCAGCTGGCCTGCCAGGGCTCTGCAGTCACAAGGGCCAGCTGACAGCCTGGGCGTTGCTGACCATGCTGAGCCCTGTGCCGCCCAGCTGCTGTGTGGTCATGTCCATCTGGAGATCTCCAGCAAGACAAATACCTCTGCCTGTCAGATCTCTTCAGCGCCCTTGTTATGCAAATTCAATTACTCAAGTGTGCCTTATTAATGCTGGCTAACTGCTCCGAGAGCCATCTCATACTGACAGTCAGTTCACATTTTAACTCGCCAGAAGAACCTCATTTATTCCTGCTTAACAATTCACGTGTAAGACTAAACCAGAGCAGATAAAGTACATCGTGCTGTAACCTCTGAGCACATAGATATCGCTACTAACAAGGAAAAATAATCAGGGGAAAAAAGCTGATAATTAGCTGGAATATGGCTGTGGGTTTCTTCCACATATAATAACAAAAGTATGCGAAGCACATCAATATATATATATTTTTATTAAAGTTAAAAAAAAAAAAAAAACCCAAGTACACATACACACACACACACACACTAATATACCATACCTAATAGGCACAAATATATATCTTTATATATTGTAGTAGAGTGTGCGTGTGTCTGTAATAGAAATTATATATATATATATATATATATATATATATATATATATATTTTACACACACACCTATCTATCTCACACATGAACTGCAACTAGAAAATGGAACGCATATGTACAATATCAAGGATATTTAAGACATAATTGAGCTTACTTAGTGAACCAGAGCAAGTACAAAACATGTGCTCTGGCATACAAATGAATATGTACTTTTGTGTATTATATACACAAATTTGTAAGGCTAAGACGCAGCATCTGGTCATAAACCCATTTAAAAGGCAGTACTCCCATCTTCTGTTTAGGAAACGGGTAGAGTTGTCAGGCATTTATTTTGGTGATTATCATAATCATATGATTGTCATAAGACTGACTCTATGCGCTGCTGATCTGATGCACATACAAATGGGGAATACTGATCAAATAGTTGGCTCCAGTCCTGGTGTGTATTAGATGTGTCCATAACACAATGTCATCATAATCACAGCTAAACACAACATGATGAGCTCTCCCCATCTGTAGATGCTTTGCACCTCGTCTCCCAGGATTCACTGTGTTATACACACCCTGTGTCATAGACATTAAGCCAGAATGCACTGCTATACTTGCAGTTTATGTTTCTAAGGAGTTTTACATGACATCAGTACAGGGAGAGTTAAAATAAGGTATTCACCAGTTACAGAAGGCATACAATCTACAGTCTTGGGTGCAGCCAAATCTTTGTTTACAGCTGGACAGCCCCTAAAATAGTTATTGGGCAACAGGCAGCCGGTTCTAAAGCCATATTACTTTAATTGATTTAGAATGCATTTGAAACATACCACTATATAGAAATATGTAGGTGTGTAAGCATCCAACTAATAGTACAAGACGTATAAACATTAAACAAAGATATGGAATATATAAATAGAACAAGCATAAAAGAACCAGAGAATCTTAATCCAATACCAAAACCAATAAACTGATTATCCAGTAAGTTCTAAAAAAAACATAGAAAGAAAAGTGGGGTAAATGCTGCTGCCTTTCAGTATTTCTGTTGTACACACAGATATGATCAGTATTTGTTTCTTCCTGCAGTTCCTATGATGAGCTCTGATAAACCATTTAATGAGGAATGGGATGTAAGGGGCTGCACAGAGAATGATGGGGAATGTTTAAGCAGATTTTAGCATGGTGAGCCAACTTACGTACAAAGCCATTATCCAGAAAACCAAGTCCAAAGCATTCCAGATAACAAATGCCATATGGTTATAAATTTGGCACAAAATTGAGAAAGCTGGATTTGTTTTAGTATAATGTACTGTTTACGTTATGCGATGATTATGTGCTACACCCCTCATGCTGCCACTGGTATAATAGGCTGCCTATATAGGTGGCACAGTTATGTTTTACACATTTGTACAGAGTTACCCAGGTGCACTAATTTTCAGATCAATGCACACAATTATTTAATTGGATTAAAATCCTGCAAACATAGGGAGAACATATGTATTATGTATACGTCAATTGTATGTGTGTGTATAGAATACATACATATTTGTCATTTACTTATAAAGCAACAACATTTTACACATTACTCTACACGGAGGGGATCACGATACAACTACATTACATGCAGCAGTATATATATATATATATATATATATATATATATATATATATATATATATATATATATAAAAAAAGAAGGTCTTCATTACACAATTATGTAGCTACATACAATATGTGCTCACAATCACAAAGTTGTTACTCCAGATACCTTATAAACACTAAGAGTGTGTGTGTGTGTGTAATATTTTTTTACAGACAAACACTTACATGTTTAATGTAAATGTGTATGTATGTATGTATGTATGTATGTATGTATGTATGTATGTATGTTTACATGCCAAATGCAGGTTTTAAACTTTAAAGAGAATTGATGCGAAATTCATCAGCCCACATACCGCTCACACTTGATGAGTCAGATCACCGCTTCAAAACCTTTAATGAGTTAAAAAATGTCCACCAACTTGTGAGACGGATAAAACCCCACATCTGTACTGCGGTGGGAGTGATCCCTTCTCAGTGTGAGCAAGTCAGGGTTAGGCCACTGATTTCCAACATCAAATCTAATTGACACTCCTGGGAGCTTGTCATCCATGAACATCACATTTTCCAGATAAATGGGGGACATTGTGAAACTTTATTCAGCCCTGCTATATTTAACTAAGGCTGAAATGCAGCTTGGATCAAACTCATAGCCAGTCATGGACAAATCAGTACACAGGCCAATTACTGTCAATTGAAAAAAACAAAAAACAATAGTCCATAAAATGATATTTGGAACAGACCTCTATCTGAATACTGTCACACTTGCTTACCACCAGATATAAACATTTAATAGAAATGAATGCCATCCTATGTACAGAACACGCTCACCATAATCAAAATGATCACATATGTTTCAAACAGACGGCACAAAGAGGGTGTTTTGGTTATAACAATACATCACATACCAGCACAATGAAAAATTCAATGCGTACACATACTACACATCCCTTTTGCTTTAGCAGCTTTAAAATGAAAAGACCAGAAACAGTTCATCTAATTACCCTCTACAGCTTGTAGGAGGTCTGTTTTATGCTACAGAATTCTTTGTAAGTCACGTGACAAATCAGACCCCAAGACACATATAGAGCTAGGAACATGTGACATTTGAAATATATAGGAGTCAATTTTATGTCTAATGAATCAACAGGTCAAACACTGCTGAACAAACATATTTTTTATGTGGTGTTTATCATTTTATACATGTAACTAGGTAAATTGTCCAAGACCAGTGATGTGCAGCCCTTCAGAAGGTGAGAAGGCCGCACATCATCCAACATTAGAATTCAAACCACTAATGTTGTTTTAAATGATCCCTGTACTAAAGATGAACAATCACTTCTAGTAAAGTAATATGTTGTTCCATGTTTAAAAAAAAAAATAGTCTTTGTTAGTTTAATAACTTCTTCTAAACTGCGAGTTTCTGTACTGGTATCACTGCGATAGGAAATTGACTCACCAGCAGCCAGCACAAATATAGTATAGATGGGATACCCAAGTCACAGACAGCTGGTCACTAAGTTACTGAACTCAGAGAGCAAGTTAAGCCAATCTGTGACATTAGTATACATCACAGGCTGTGTATTACTGAGCCTATTCACATGAAATAACTGAAAGGCTTATACTTCGTTCTATACGTTCACCATGCGGTCTGTCTCCTCTGCAGCAGAGTGCCATGTTTGTAGACATAAGTATTTCTAACAGTGTAGGCTCAGCTTTATCACCTTTATGAGATGCAATCAGGACATGGTCCTAAAGATGTTGCTTCAGTTGCCTGGAGAGGTCATACAACCGTCATTGCTGATGCCATTTCTGGTCATCTGATAATCTTTGCTGCCTCTTTAGTGACAACAGCTGTGGGGAACAAGTGCCCTGGCTTGTCTCCAGCAACGAGCATGATTAATATAACACCAGGCACACAGCTACTCTGAGCCTGCTGATAACCAAAAGGGCACAGGAGCCCTTCACCAGAAGCAGAACAGGAAGTAGATCTGGTTAATGTAAATGGTGAAGGACAATCATGGTTGTCATCAGCTGACTGTCTTAAGATTTATACAATGACCAAATCATCTTTCAGGTTTCCATTGTTTCCCATCTTCCAACCATAGTACGCTGTCAGTAGCTACACAGAAATGCTAGTTGCCAATGGCTCCTTTAATATTTGTGTTTGGTAATGCTTCTGCCTTGTCATATGCACTTCACCCAAGTGCGGCTACAACTGTTACACCGCTACCTTATGAATCTATTGTTCCCAACACCTCTTAGAAGGTAAAGATGACCCTGCCCAGATGAGCTTACAATCTCTTTCATGTTACTGTATGTAAATGTGTTTGTATTATGATCCACCTCAATGTACAGCACTGTGTTATGAGTTAGTGCTTTATAAATAAATAAAAATAAAGTAGTATTTTTGTCAACAGAACAGCAGTCCGGTTAAATAAACTAATAAAATAGTATTTTGTGTTCGTGGTCCATAACATCAATTCCTTGGTTAGTGGCCTTTATAAAAAATATTGTGGAGATTGTGATTGAGATTAGTAGAACTATTAACTATGAACCGTGATTCGGAGACCCATCACAAGTCTGAAACTCTGCGATTAAATTTATACTTCAATATTTCGTCCCCACACAATCTTGTGATCTAGGAGATTGGTTGAACTGACTTTATTTATGCTTGCTCCTACATTATACTTGGTAAATATAAAGCTTTGCCTGTATCAAGTAATATTTCGGCCCATCCAAAAATTCATGTGGAGCTATGGACTCATTCTAGTTGGTGTGTGTATGTATATATTATACACACACACACACACACACACACACACACATATATGAGTTTAATTTACTTTCATAATGTTTCCTTTATATCCTTGCACAATTTAAAATATTTCATTAATTAGATGAGAAGTAGTTCTACAAAGATGTTAAAACGTGGCAGCTATATATAAACTCTTGCTATTTAGCTAAAATTTTAAAACTGCCCAGAAAGTTACTGGAAATGTGTACACTTAATAAAGAAAGAAATGCAGTTAACAAGTATAGACATACAACAATTCAGGGTTCAAATACTCAATTAGACAAGGAATGTTTAGCAGAAGAAAAAGCTCTGCAGAATGCTGGGTTTTCTATTCATAGGTTACTCATTTGGTCATGCTGCCAGTGTTTCTCTGTACTTGAAAAGCTATACACCGCACGGCCTTATATAACAGCAGTTGCAGGCCACTGGCAGTCCACAAACAGGTCACGTGAAGAGCTCCAGAAATGTCCCCTGTGTTGCCCTTTCCCTGCTAACGTCTCAAAATGAGGGCATTGCATGTAACACTTGAGAGCAGAAAGTTTTTACTAGCTTGTATAGCAAGCCATTCATTATCCTATAGCTTGGACTGTATGAAGAGTATGCTCTCAATGTTACCTGATGCTTCATCACAGGATAACGTGCACACCCACCCCACGCCGGGCCACTTGTGAGGCCACAGAAACATATGATGCTCAGCACTGGGTTAGAAAGAAATTCTGCCAGCATTTTAAAAAATGGTTAAAAAAAATAAATAAAGTGTAAAATAAACAGGTAAAAGCTTAGGTTTTCACTAAGGATGACGTAGGAAATGTAAATACTGTGGATAAAGAATCAAATGAGATGCACACACCATTGTTATGTTTAAATCAATTATATTTAAAGAGTAAAAAGAACACTACAATGTTTGATCTTTATGAAAGGGAGAGAAAAATTAAATGTTAATATTAATTGCAATTCCCTTAACCAGTTTATTTTGTTACATGGAAAAGGAAAATAACTAAAAGTTTCCCTGATTATGTGTTTATATTTGTATATTGGAAACAAAGAACCTATTGCTGCAATAAGGAGAGGGGGCGGTAGGTAAAAGTAACAATGTTATGAAAAAAGTCTACAGATTTATATTGATATATATATATATATATATTTACACATGCAACATGCAATTGGTTAGATTAAGACTACACTTTACAGAAAGCCTATGATTTTATTCTAGAAAACATGGCTACCGCACAGATTACTCTTCCTACATGTAAACATGTTAGAATGACAATTTTCATGCGAGGAGAAACCCTACAGTGTAAAAACACAGAGAAGAAAGGCAAAACACGTACCAGGCTCCTCGTCAGCTGAATGTTTACAAAATTAGTTTCAGTGATAGACTTATGACAAATAGCAACATCACTCGTACAAGTCCATAAAAAAGTACTGCAATACTAAAGGTTGCCGTTACTTGTAAGGATCTCAAAACTGAGATCTACAATGCATTAGTCATCTCATCTGCGTGCCCGAGGACATGGTTTTTTGTAAAGATGTGGAAGAATGCGAAGCCGCAAGTATTATTAGATACACACTAGTATGTGCGTGCATAACATACATACATACATACATACATACATACATACTCTGATCGATCACTAATGTTATCACGACTCTTGTAATGATTTTACCATTTCATGTGCATATGTATCAACATGCAAATAAGACAAGTAAAACTCTAGCAAATTGCCTGTATGTGTCTTTCTCTTAGCGTTACTATTATGTAGCAGGAGTATTGTATAGATCTGTTATGATAACAGGGTAACTAAATGAGACACAAACAAAGATTAAGAAATTTTAATCTGCCGGAATAAAAAAAAAAAAAAAAATTCTACATATTTTGTGTTAATTTTCCTGAAAAAATTAAAATGTGAAAATCACTATATTTTACATTTATTCTCCCACCACTCCAAAGATTTACATCTATTTATCAACTGATAAACCACACTGGTTCGGTTGTGGACTTATGTTTGTGCCATTATATTACAAAACATGACTTAAAATTAAAAAAAATAAAAAAATGCATTAATATGTAAGAATTCAACAAGGGCCCCTTCAGTGACATCTACATTGCTGGCACTATGCATGTGCAGTTATTTATACTTTAATAGTTTTGATGGTCACATTGTTGCTTCAGAAAAATAATATTGCAACAACACAACACTTATACATTATAACAAATGACTTCCCAGTATATATGCTGTAAGCAGTCAGCAGTGTGGAATGCTTACACAGATCACGTATGGCTATATTTAATATAGAAAACACACACACACAAAAAAACATGTAGCAAGATATCTTAACACCACATTCACAGCAATTATTTTATTCTGCAAGACACATCAATCTGTGAACAAATTTAAAATCATTACTACACCGCAATTTATTATAACAAAATTTAACATATTGTGTATATTGCACGGAATGTATTTTTCCAAAAGATTAACATTGAACATTTATAGGAATTAATATGTAATGGATTGAAAAACAACAAGTCGGGCTTGCAGGTGTTAAAAAAAACAAAAAAAAACAAAAAAAAAAACACTAGTTAAAAATGTAGACAAAATCTTGTACTTTGCCCTTGCTTTTAAACAGAGCATAAGAAACGCACTCACAAAGCCTTCCTGCAGTATCGTGTACTATGTACTTAATGATCAATCCCCACTGTACATTACCCATAATTAATGCTTCTGAATGCTGCAGGAAACGTCAAGATTGCCACAGAGGGAAGCAAAAGCTAGACAGAAAGTGTCTGTGTGTACTGGTATATATGAACTTTATTATTTGTGCATCTAATGGTCTTGAAGAATTTATAGATCAATATTCAGAGTTTAAAAAACAGTTATATTTGCATTAAAAAAAAAAAAGTCTACAAAAGAAAAACAGCATATAACAAAAAATTAAATAATTAATAAGTTAATTGCTTAATTACTGGCCGAAAAGATATGCCTAATTAACTTTTAAAAAACTGTTAAACATTGTATTGTACCATGCATTTATATGCAAGCATTATCACTCAATTTTTTTTTTTACAGTAATCAGATGGGTATTTGAAGGATAGATAGAGATTATATATATATAGATATATATAGATATATATATATATATATATAGATATATATATATATATATATATATATATATATATATATATATATATATACACACACACACTTTAATAAATAATCATTGCTAAAGTGTGAAATATTTTACATGAATAACCTCAAAATTTTAAAATTCGAGTTAGCAAGTGCAGTACAGATAACTAGTTCTAAAAAAAAATAAAAATAAAATAAAAGAGCCAACTGCTCAGATCTAATATGTACTTTCATCCATCCATCTACTGCCATAAGGATGTTTGAATGTATTGCCATCTTGTGGTGCAACTCATAAAGCATGGGCATCAAATGTTCTGTATTCACATAATCATAAAAAACAACCCAATGACAGAGGTTCCATTTGTATTCTGCTGGAAACTATAATCCATGCCACACTATATATAATACTATCCATCCCTGATAATGAGGGGGGGTTCTGCCGAGTTTCCAAGGCTGCTTATGCAAGCATTCCTCTGAAAATATAGGAGCTATAGCACAGAAAGGTCTCTTAGCCCTGGTAATTAAATACGTCTTGAGGGAGGGAGGTGGGGGGGGGGGTGGTAAGTCTGTTTTCAAAATGGATTTACGTTTTTTTTTTTTTAATCCTTAAGAGATATATATATAAAGATATATCTTTTGAACCCAAATGTTTATGGAATTCTGCAGAGCGAAATGTCATTTACATAGTTAAATATCTAAGGAAGAGGTGACGCCAGCATCTGAAATGAATTAGAATACCCAGAAAACACTAAACATGACAATTATTTAAAATTTTAAATATAGTGTATGTATATATATATATATATATATATATATATATATATATATATATATATATATATATATATATATATATATCTATCTATCTATCTACACACACAATGTATGAGGAGCCTGAGATGCTACAGCCCTGACTGACAGGACAGGCTGGGACCTGTAGTTCACCACATATAGAACAACACAGGTTGCATACCATTTATGGTTTATAACAAAATTCAGGTCAATGAAAGCAAATATCAACCCATCTTCTGTAAGGAACACTGGAGTCCTAAATAGCACAAGCCATACACCTAACTCATAGCATGAAATCTACTAGATGCTACATATTTATTAAAAAATAATGACAGCTAAACACAAAACAAAACTTCTGATACTCAATCTATGAATAAAAATGGTTCTTAGCAGCTCAACGCTGTATAATTAATGCCATGGTAAGAATGTTTTTATGGTGTGTTTTGGTGAGTTTTTATAGCCATCAAGTTCACGATGTAGGTGGGCCGCCTTTTAATCCCTCCGCAGACAAAAGCCCTAAATAAACACAGATCCTTTCCTGGGAAAAAAAAAGTCCACTTCGGTTAAATGGCAAGGAAATGAGTAAATCATTAGTAATCTTTAAAGCCAAAGCTATAAACTCAAGTTACCTTAAAGTTAAAATGAAAGTGCCTTGCGAAATTCTCCAAAGTTCTGAAGCAGATAGAAATCTCCAGCTCTCAGCTCCAGACTAGGCGCCAGCTGATAAACAAACAGCTTCAAGTCAAGACCGGGAGAAGTCCCAGCTTTTCAATTTAATGGTTCTGGTCAGGAGTATTTATTGCCTTTTGTGTTTTCCCTCACTTAGTGGCATAAGATGAAATGTAAACTCATCATTATCTCTTTGGGTCACTTATGGGCAAAGATTACCTCCATTTGATTAGAGGGGTCGTCACAAAAAAAAAAAAAATTATATATATATATATATATATATATATATATATATATATATATATATATATTAACATAAACGCCATACATATCACCATAATTAGCTCGATTAGAAGAGATGAACAATTCTTACTACCTCTTAGAAATGGCCACTTGATTCAGAAATATCTGCTTCCCTATAAATTAATTGCTACTCTATACAAGTGTACTTTCCTTCTACCGAGTTGAAAAGATCAACAAATAATCCCAAAAAAGCAACAAAGTGCAAGAAGCCTAATAAAAAAATTTTTTTTTTAGAAATCCAATAATAAACAGCATTTGACAACACACAGATGAAATGTGTAATGTTTGAAATGGAGTATATTTTTCAGTGTTACCCTGACATTCCACTGCACCTATTACCTCCCCACTCCAGTACTGACAGCTGAAGCTCCGCCCTCATCCTCACAACAGTGTCTGATGGGAGCTGGTACATCTGGGAAGCAGTCATTTGACTGCTGTGATAACTGTGTATGACTCAACCAAACTATACACAGCATCCTGCCAAACGGTCAGTCATTCTTTGTCTGCTGTTAGAGAAGCACTTTCCTCCAAACATGGCAACCTGCAGCAGATGAGTTAGAGAGCGTGGTGGACTTATTTCAAGTATAAATTTTGCAATTTTTTTGTATTTTTGTCTTTTTTTTTATATCTCTTTTATACATCTTCTGGTGGGTGTGTAGAAGCAATTGCAGTAGGGGGAACACATGCCCGCTAGCTTCCAAGAGAACAGTTATTTACAATATGCAGATGAGTTATAGTGCTCTATGGGAATGCTGGGGGGAGCGAATGTGGCCAGCCATTGTGCTATGGAATTTAAAAAACCGTCTTAAACGGACGTACAGAACTAGCTTAAAAGCTCACAGAACATTTGGTAAGCAGAATACAAATGATCACAATCAGATAGGTATGAACTACTGTGCAAATATACTAATTTATTGTTGTTTTTAAAATAGCAGTTCTTAAGTGCTCACTCATTAATAATCTATTACACCATTTTATCTCTAAATAATATAATCCACAAACATGTACTCCTGCGCTTCTGAAAAGTAGCCATATTAATAGGACTAAAAAAAAAAAAAAAAAAAAAGGATAAAGGAAAGGACATAGAACTATATAGTAATTGCAGCCATATTCCTCCAATTTTATAGAATACCATTTCTGAGCTCCATACACAGAAAATTTCCAGAGCGCCATAAGTACATCTTGCAGCAATATCAGGGCTCAATGCTAATCACACCATGATTATCAGTTAGTCAGGAGGAACTCAGCTGACATAATCTGTTAGAGCATCCAAACCTATGTTATAGCATGTTAATACATGTTGTAGCTAACACAGCAATCTACATTTTTAGTTTTGTGGGAATCCTTTAATCACATATTGCTTCTTGGAAAACAAATAATTTATTATACATAACCAAAGTATGTACACTAGTATGCAAAAGTTTGGATTCACCAAGAAATGTAATGTTTTTTTGAAAGAACGGGTACTGTATATACTCGTGTATAAGCCGAGTTTTTCAGCACATTTTTTACACTGAAAAAGCCCCCCCCCCCCTCGGCTTATACTCGAGTCAATAAGTTTCCCCAGTTTTCTGTGGTCCTCGGCTTATATTCGGTTCGGCTTATACTCGAGTATATACGGTATGGTTTTTCTACCATGGTTTCATTAAACTGACCTGAAATTACACTGACAGTGGCATAACATATCATTCTGATTTCATATAACAGTTTTATTCATCAAACTTCACATTCAGCAAAGAATACTGCATTTGCAGCAATTACAGCTTTGCAGATGTTTGGCATTCTAGCTGACAGTTTTTAAAGTTATTCCGGGAAAATTTGTACCCACAGCTTCGGGCGCTTTTTCCACAATAGGGTTGAGATCTGGTTATTGTGCCGGCCCATCCATCAAAGAGAGCAATCCAGCTCCCTGTTTCTTCACCTTAGAAGTATGTTTAGGATCGTTGTCCTGCTGCATGCTGACATTTGCACCAATGAAGCACTGACAACAGGAGATGGCATGACATTGTAAAATATAGTGGTACCCTTTCTGATTCATTATTCCTTGCACTCTGTGTACATCTCCCACCTTACCAGCAGCAAAACAGCCCCATACCTTTACATTCCCTCCCCCATGCTTCACAGAAGACATCAAGTACTCCTTCAGCATCCTTTAATTTGCTCTATGTTTCACATATGTTCTCCTCTTCAAGCCAAACACCTCAAACTTAGGGTTAGATTTACTAAAGCTTCCGAAAAGGAAAATTGGGAGTTGTTGCCCATAGCAACCAATCAGATTCTAGCTATCATTTACGTAGTAGTCTAGAAAATGATAGCTAGAACCTGATTGGTTGCTATGGGCAATACATCCCCATTTCCTTTTGAAAGTTTCCCTCAGACTCCTCCATCCATAATACTCTTTTCCAGTCATCCACCATCCAATGTCTGTTTTTTTGACCATTTTAACCTTTTCTTGCAAATTTCAAAATGTGTTTTTTTATAAATTTATTTGCATCCCGTAATCGTCTTTTTACTGTTGCACATGACACAGGTATTTGGTGTGTATTATTTGAGGAAGCCGCCAACTCAGGACCTGCAAGACTTCTGTTTCTCAAACTGCAGATTTTTTCTCTTGAGCAGTTGGGCATCCCGGCCTTCCACTTGTTTTTCTACCTTGGTTAGATCCAGTTTGTCCTCCACTCTCAAAGCAGTAGTGGACACCTTTGCAGGAAATTTTCAGTCTCTTGGCAAACTGAAGCATGGAATAGCCCTTCATTTCTCAAAACAACAATGACCGACGCGTTACTTAGAAAGCAGTTTTGCTTTCGCCATTTTTAACGCCAGAATTGAACGTTAGAAATGCCAGTATGCAATACTATAGCTTGCAACAGAAGAGAAGACAATTTCCTTGCTTTTTAGCAGTAATAGGCATTTGCAACATTAGTAATGACAACTATAATATAGCTATATTTTGAAATAAATTTGATGGTACACCGATTAAAAAAAAATCAATTCTTTAAAAAAACAAAAACAAACAAGAAATATCTTAATGTAATACAAACACTAGCGTGCAAAAGTTTGGAATCACTAAGAGGAAGATTCAATTCAGCATGATGTGTCTCCAGAAAAGTTAGTGGAGATACATCGACGCAACGCCCAGACTGAAATCTCTGCTCATTTTTCCTCCCGCCCCATAGAGGTGCACAAAAAAAGATAGCACAGAGTAATGTATCATGCTTATGCTTATGTCAAACTGATGCAGGAAGAATGTGGTGTGAAACACACAGGGCTGGCGCCAACATTAGGCAGAAGCCTAGGGTGCCAGCTCTGGGGGGGGCGCCACTGTGGTCGCCTAAAAACACTAATAATGTCTCATAATGAGACATTATTCGTTCAACTTAACTCGGGTGGTGCAAACGCCCGCCCGCTACTTGTCAAAACTGCAGACCTGCTACAGTGCAGCATCGCATTTCACTGTGTCCCCCCAGCCGGATCCTGGCTCCTCTCACTGACAGTGTTGTGACGTCATTGAGGGGAGCAGAGAAAAGCGAAAGCATCTACAAGAAGCAGGAAGCAGAGAAGCAAGAAAAGGCAAGTACAGTACGGGGAGGGGGGGGGGGGGGGAGGGAGACGCTGTAAAAAACAGAGCGGGGGGAATGAAGAGAGAGGTGGGTGGGGAACTGCAAAAAACAAGGGGGGGCCTGGAAGTATTGGGGAGGTGTGGCGGGATAAAATAGGAGAGGTACGCTCAAACATCTCCATGTCTTACAGACTATGGGGACCTATTTATTAAGCCATAAACCATATGAAAATGGCTATTTTCACACTGTTTATGCATTTTTAAGTAACCTGGCTACCTAACAAAAGCCTAACGCAGGAGGTATCATAGATATCTGCAGCATTAGGCTAAGTTTCTATTTAAACAGCAGTCCCCATATTTTTCAATGGGGTCTGCGGTGTGAGGCAATTTCACAAGCACCAAAAAGCCTAGCTTTTCGCAGCTTGACCCTGATGCTGCTAGCCGTTATACCATATGGGGAAAACATTGTGGTAGAGGGATCTTCGGTGGGCAAGGGGGCATGTGAGTGAAGCTGGTGTTATGTGGGTAGTGACAAAAGCTGATGGGCAAGGGGTGACATATGTGAGAATAGCTAGTGGGCAGATGGGCATGTGTGAGAACAGATGGTGGGCAGCGGGGGACATGTCAGTATGTAATAGGTGTGTGATGGCAAGTTTTTTCTTTTGGCTTTGTTCCGAAATCCAACATCTGGAGCCTCCCCTCTAGGTATCCTGCATTTGTTCCTGGGCAGCAGTGAAGTTTGGACAGCATTCTGCATTGGACATCAGTGCATCTGAACTGCAGCCTTACCAGCCAGCAAGGAGGAAGTAAGAGTTATTAAGCTTTATTTTACAAATGTCTGAGGGGCTAGGAAGTGGGAATTGGGGGTGGGGGGGGGCGGTAGGCTGAAGTTTTGCCTATGGTGCTGAGAAACCTTGCACCGGCCCTGGAAACACATTTCTATAAGAAAGCAACTTTCATACATTCACCTTTACCTGTACATAGAGAAGAGACATGGGGAAAATTCTGCCACTCTAGGGATTCATTAATTCATATGAGAACATCACAGTATATATCCATTTATCAGTATAAGAAACAAAATAGTACTGATTTGTTTCCCTAAACTCAGCCTAATACTGCCTTATTATGTTATAGCCATAAATGGCCAACTGTTTAATTTCTTTTCAACTAATTAATGCCTTGATTCATAATAGCATCTATGCAAACATTAAAAAAAACAGGTATTCGAAATAACTATGTGCTCACCCCCAGAGACGGGTGCGTCCATGAACACAGCTCCCATTTTTTCAACCGCTTTTGCTAGTTCTTTAGACACAGCTGGGTCGATGGTGCTTGAATCGATTAGTAAAGAGCCCTTCTTTACTTTTCTGTAAAAGAGAAAATATTAAAGGGGCAGATCTAAATGTGATCCTTCAGACGCAAACTTACATAAAGTGCCAGCTACACTGGCTGAGGACTGGCACATTACCAAATAACTGACTTGTTATTCTTCTCAACAGGTAATTCTTACAGGTATGTTAGTTAGACATGACATATGTCAAACTTTTATACATGGACAGCACATCTGGTGCTCCTTACGTGAGCAAACAGCTGTGCCCTGTGGTCTAGTGTTGTGGGCTATAATCTTGCCCAAATATAATACTGGGGACGCTAACCTACTTCACGTGGTGCCCCTAAGCTTGTGCTTAAGGATACAATAACAACAACCCTGGAAGCCATAACAAATTCCTACATAGACACTGGTCACCACAACCCATAACTAGTGGACCAGGAAAGGTCTCCATTACTGTTACGGCTCCCTGCACCAGTCATGCCTTTATTTTGCGCCATCCTTCCCCCTTGCACTCCAGCCCCATGCTGCATCATGTGGAGCTAGTAGGTTCTCCTCTGGAAAACAGGGGGAAGACATCATCAGACTCAAAGCTCAATGTTTATAGCAGTTTCTGCCACCATCACTACAGCATGGAACGATTGCAAGTCAAGTACACGCCCACTAACTACTAAGACAGCACATGGGTTGTCCATCAGGACATAGGCCCAAATTCAGCAACCCCATATAAAATATAAACTAAAAGATGGTGTGTTCACGTCCAAAAGATTAACAGTTGTCAGTAATGTTTTTGGAAACCTTAACTGTATTCTCTCATGCCTATCCCTCTTGCTCTGCGTTTTCTTTATGGTGGGATCATGGACATGAAGAAGGCAAGATAGACCATCTGGTGCTTAACAGGTATGCTGGGGTTTCATTGTAATCTCCAGAGTGTTTTATACCTTGATCTTGGAGCTACTGAGAAGAGCAACAGAAAAGAGAGCTGAATAGTCTCCTTCTGCCCAGCTCTGCATTGATGGACGCAGCACCAAAGTTGTCTTATTGCTCATCAAACTCACGCTTGATTCACATCTCACTGGTCAGAATATGTCAAACCCAACCCAAATTATTAATAAGGCAGATTATTCTAAAAGTTCCAAAACACTATTTCAAAAAAAGACAATGAATGTTGGTTCAAGGTATTAAAGACATAGAAACATTTGCAAGTATAATCCTAAACAGTTTGGCAAATTATACAACAGAAACCATATGCACATGACACCAAAGACTCACACCTTAATGCAGAGTAGAAAAATATTAGTACATATATTGGTCTTTGAGAAGTCTAATGGAGTGTAAACAATGACATATCATGGAAACAAACATTGAAACCTAACAACAAGCAGCTTTCATTTGCATCATCATTTGTTGATGTGCACTTATTTGAATGGTTCAGATAATTGACATAATGACAGCCTCACTATTACGCACATGTAAAAAGGGTTAGTCAAATCAGCTATATGAACACATACTTTAAAATTCCATTTGCTCCTGTGTAGACATCAATCGCATTCAAGCTTGATGGCAACATGGTAATAATTCGGTCAGCCTTGTCTGCAACATCAGAGGGTGAATCCACAATCTAGCAAAATAAGAACAATAAATTTAAAATAAATAAATAAAAAACAAACATTTAGTTTGTTACAACCAGAAAGTACCTCTCTGTCTGCAGGATTCACAATTAAGACTCATTTTACAACAGCAAAAAGAAAAGTTTTTTGTTTGCTTTTTTTAAACGATTGGCCTATTGACAAAACTCCAAAATAACAACTTTGGTAATAGCTTACTGGACTACTAATCATAAATTGCAAGTGTCTTCACATGGAGAAAGGCTAATAGTCATCACAAACATACACGTAAAGATTTCAGGAACTAGATCAGTACTAAAAATATTTGTGATAGGACTGACAACTGATCACTCTATGGTAGTGTCCACTGACATTTCTAGACACAGGTCTGGAGATTTACCATCCATTATCTAGTCAACTATTTCCCTTTAACCCTGGAGTGGGCTAGAGTTGGAATTTTACCTAGTGGTATCAAACCATCAAAAGAGAGTAAAAAAACAAAACAAACAATAAACCCTCTTGTTGGCAGTTTCGGCAGCAGCAAGAACATGTATGCTCCATTTCTGGGCCCAGAATACACCCCCTTCCCTCTTATTGATTAGAGAGGAACTCATGTATTCTCTGTGGATTGGATAGAGGCTTCAGTGCAAAAAGTAAAATTATATGCAGAAGCTTTTTGACACCTGGGAAAGTCTTACTGGAATCCTCTTGGATTCAGCAGACACAGATTTGGAAATGTTCTCAACATACTATTTGGTATGAAACTCGTTTGTGCGCACAAGATCCACCAATACATCTGTGAAAACTCAACGGTGACTCCCACGTTTCTTGCTGTATGGGAGCAAAGGCTCATTTACTTTTCCATTCTTCTAGTAGAGTTCATATGATGATTTCTGGTCATCTTTAAAAGCCATTTTACTGACTTCTTAATTACATCTGAGAAGTTCGCTAAGCACTGGTTTCTCCAGCTGATTGGCTTGTACTATGTATCACACATTGTATCTTTGTATTCATAATTGGATTATATATTAAAAAGTGCCTTTCTGGATCACCATATACTTTATATTTGACTCTTAAAACAGCATCTGTACAATTAGTAAATCTGTGTTATATACTACTGAAATGTCAAAGGAGAGGGAGATGGCATTATCAGTTACAAACACAACATGAATTAAATAATTCCTTTAAAAGGGTACACACAAAACTGGAAACACTTCCTACAATATACTTAAATGTAAACGTCTGAGTGAAACAAAATGAACTTTCATACTGCAATAATTTGTACGTCAGCTTTATCTTTAATCATTGTATATTCACCAACATCTTTAATGCTATTTACAGACACTGTAAAATAGATGCCGTCATCAGATTTATTACAATTTCAATAGAGAAGCTGTTTTCAACAAATAACATTTGTTATATAAAAATAGGCCTTTATAAATAAATATTATGCATTTACTGACGCATTACTAGCATAAGGGAAAATTCACAAGGGACAAGTCTGAAAGGTATCTCAAAGTAAGATACTGGGTAAAACACAGAGAAAATAATATGATTATATTATTAATATACACTGTGTACCCATGCATTCTTCTCTCACTTCTCTACATCTATCTGTGCTGCTGCCATCATCGTCACCAAACTCTCCACCTCCTTGCTTATGTATTTCCTATGAGGGGCCTCCTTTTTCCCCAGCCCTCCCATCCTCTCTCCTGCCGTCCTCTAATCAGACCACCCCGACGTGCCCTGTTGTCTCCTGGTTCTCCCCAGCACATCTAGAAGTACACCAGAAAGGTTTCACATAAAAGTTGGGTATTACACCTGCCGAAATCCCTAAAGCAAAACAAAACCTCTTTGTTTTCTGCAGAAAACATCAAATTAACAATAAACAGTTAAAAAAAAAAAAAAAAAATCAAAAAAAAAAAATCTTTTTTTTTCCATTTCACCATTATTTTTTTTCACAATGAAATCATTTTATAATATAATTATATGTCATTAAATTACAAAGTATTCAGAGCATATGTCTAGGACATTGGTTTATTGTTCTAATTAAGTATGCACACATACAATATAACCACTGGGCAACTCCTACAAGTATGGTTTATACTTGTAGACTCAAATTATACCTGGTCTCACACAAAAGTGCAATTCTTTTATATAGTCCATTACTGCTCAGAGCCAGGTCAACAAACACAGACAACTGTACAAAACAATGAAGATAAACTAAATATCAGAAAAACAAATAAAAACAGCGTTGTACATTTTGTTCTAAACTGCATGTAATAAATTTGTTTTATCCACATTTACCCCCGTATAGAAAAGTATTTACTATTTATAATGCAAATTAATTTGACTCTGTAAATAACAGGAAATTAGATTGTTTTGCATTTTTGAAGAATACAAAGAAAAAAAAATAGTGCACTTTGCTTTTGTCAACGCTTGGGCACTCCATCATAAAATAGGTATGCACTTGTAAAAAGAGAGTCCTGGAAAACATTTTATTGTGAGGAAAGGATGGCAATGCCTTCACACTTTTATGCCAAGTAAGAAACTGTGTGGAAGTCACGGCCCAAAGTAACAAGAATGCCTAGTGCCCTTCAAAAGCTCAGCAGGGAGTTCCTTTCTGCCTTGACTGAAAAGGAATACTGCTGTCTACCACCAAAGCTCTCAATGAAAGAGAGATCTTTACTTACTAATTAGGTCTGTTGGAATACATCCAGACTTATGGGGCAGATGGAGACCTGCAATAAAATTTCTAGGACCTATTTTGGAGATGGGTTACATCATCAACCTAGAAAACATTTTAAAACAAAGACAGGTGTCAGTTTAACACAATAATAAGGTGGTCAGGTGTGCACTATACAAGAACGTATCCAATAATGTTTAGGGACTTGTCTGTCCCCTACATGTTATTCTACCCTAGAGAAAAAGTAAGCGCTTTGCTCCTATGGAATAAATAGATTTTTCTGCAGCTAGTGGAATGTAGATAGGAGAGACACATTGAAGCTCACTACAAGTATGTCAGCAGCAGCAAAACAGAAGTCGTGGATCACTTTAAAGTCAAGAAACTGGGAGTGGGAAGATCAGGGAGTGGTGTGCTTTAATCAGTAATACGAAGAGCAAATAGAAAGGACTTAAGAGAAAGCCCTTTATTTCATAACAACATACAGCACACCGTAATCTTTCAGGGCTCTGCAGATCACTACGACACTCACTCTTCTCAGTACTAGTTCTGGACCCATTGTACCAACCTGTAGGGGTACACACAGTTAGGTAAATGGCGAGATCTCTCTGGGAGGAATGAAGTGCCCTGGCTATGTTGTAGAACTGATTTCTCGGACACTGGCAGAGTTCATATAGATTTATTAGAATTACCTCTGGAGAGCATCTATGTGAAAACATCCTTAGCCAGCTAGTAACAGATGGGGTCAGTAAGACAGTGACACCATCCCTTTCCAGACCTTCAAAAATTATGCAATAATCCCCTTAGTTTGATTGTTCCTTATTCCACCATCATGGAATGGACTGTGCAGATTAGGCAAGGGTAATATTACTCAAGAGGCCGATCCCTACTGATCACTTTGCAACGCCAAGACATCCTCAGAGGACATGCCACTAGTTTCCTAAGGTAGGGCTCATATAGAATAGAACCATAACTTTTTCAGCAGGGATTGAACTTGGACTGCACAAGGCCAACAGAACCTGCACCAAAGTACAAAACACCCTTCTGTAAATAGGTTTGAACCGAGGAAGCTACACATAACTAGATAAGTTCTTACCCTTTACCCCTACTATTTAGTAAAAGCTTAAAGATGAGGTAGTGCAGGAGTGAAGTCTCTATTTTCCCCAAATAGAACAAAATGGACTGGGGACTTCCAGGTGAATAATAGGGCTTCTGCACTTTTGATGAGGAGCGAGGAAATCTTCTCTTACAGAATCCTGTATCACACCTTTGACCTTTCTACATTTGGCTCTAGATTCACGTTCCATGCTTTTCCCTGGACAGTGTTCAATATCGCTTCCTGCTTTTGACTTATTGTAGACAATGCCTGTTTTACGGCCAGCTTCATTATATTAAACTTCTCGAAAAGTTTCTCCACAAGCTACTGTAACTTTAATTGCCATTGTGACACACAAAAGCAAAAATTGTCATGCGTCTTTTGAAAAGTTGAACAATAAAATGACTAAGGGAAAAAAAAAGTAAAAAAAAAAAAAAAAAAAAAGTACTGTACTGCATATAAGGATATAATATAAATAGGGCCCACCCTTAATAAAATAAATCATTAGGATATTTGAATAATGCGTAATCAGCTTTTTCTATTGAATCTCACACATCTGTCTTTCAGAGTACAGAACTTATAGGCTGCGCAGAGTCTACCATTTCCAAGTGAGTGTCACTCTATCCTTCACAGGTAGATAAAAACTATCCCGACTATGGCAATACCCCATCATTTTAAAGCACATATCGTACTTACACACTTATACTCCACCATGGTGCACATAGCCACTGTCTGATGTATACAGAAAGGGGACTTTTCTGCTACATACCTCTGCTTACATCGCAGTACTATAGGAAGCCACACAGACCAACTCAGTCACACAACCGATTACATGTTCTTGCTTCTCAGCAGATTTCATCTCTTGCAGCAACATTTTAGTTCATAGCTGTGCGAGGTAAAGTATTTATTGGATGTTGGTTGCTGACATTGTGCAATGATAGTATCTCAGATATTTTGAATTTTTATTTTTTTTATTATTAGTATATGTTTAATAGTGCATACAGGATGTGCAAGCCAGATATTCTGAAGTGGACCTGTCACCTACATATAGCGCAGGCAGCCATTTTGTGAACTGAACCAATATTTATGATAATGCAACCAATTTATTCAGAACCAGAGACAGAAAAAGAGAGAGTTGGTGTACTGTGACATGCATTTGGATGAGCTTTTAAAACTTTTGGACTGTACTACAATAACAGCTCAAAGGACAATGACCAATGCTACATAAACAGAAGGAAAATAATGCCTATGACAATACAGATCATGAACACTTCTGTAAGGAAGGCAATGTAGTGGGGAGAGGGAGATGGTTTGTGTGTGTGTGTGTATATATATATATATATATATATATATATATATATATACACACACATACACACACACACACACACACATATACAGACTGATAGACAAAGAAGGCCACACAGTTACATAGTAAAACAGGGTAAGATTAAATAACTGGATTTTGTTTTTCCCCTAATTTCATTTCTAAGAGTAAAAACAATGGTGTGATGGATATACCTGTGCGCCAGAATCTTTAAATTCCTTGCAGGCCTCTGGAAATACATCATAGGCAACAACAGGGTAACCATGCTTCAAAAGATTTTTTGCCATTGGACTCCCCATGTTTCCAAGTCCTACGAACCCAATAGGTGTTTTAGAGGCCATTGACCTGCAGACTGACAAAAGCATGTTATGTAGTAAAGCTCTGATATTATGGAACAGAAAGATGAAAATATCATAGACATTTAAAAAATTATATTTTTTTAGGACGTGTAACTGTGCACAAAAGAGGCAAAAGTGTTATTTTTTTGGGAGTCCTAACACATTGCTATTGTTCCTCAAGTTGGTTGCAACATGAAGTCTCCATTGCAATAGTAACCCTGTGACTGTGTGATCTATCCCTTACATTACAGTATCAGTGAACCCATTTTCCAGCAGCAAAGCTTCCCATGAATGAATGGGCATGCAAGGTCATTAAGTAACAAGGCGTTCCAAAAATGTTCAATAAACTTGTATTTGCTCTAAAAGCCTAAATTGCAAGATTCAATGACGCTTATTTTTATGTTGGTTTGTTTTTTTTTAATCAAATTTGGATTATATTCCCGCTTTAATCCGGTCACTCTCCAAATCAAGGCCCTGATTTGACCGAATGGGCATGAGAAAGTCTACTAGACTATTGGGATGTCTACCTAAACTGCTTGCACACTGGTAGTTTCATGCTGCAGATAGTAATTTACTGTCAGCTGCCTTTTACTGTGAGGACATATTGACTACAGATAAGCAATTCAGCCACCAGTAATACTGTATGAATATAGAATATGGTTGAATCTATGACAGCTAGTTTAACGGAAGTTTGGCGTCACATGAGCATTTTGAAAAGCCACATTTTTCGAGCCAGAAACATTTATCACCAATAGTGACATCACTTTCACTAAGAACTGCTTCTCACATAACAGGTATACATTATCTCCTACTGGAAGCTATGTGTGGTTAAGAATTATTTGTTCTAAATTGCCTGTGTGATACAAGTGTAAATGTATTGGTTCACAGTGGGCAATAAAGTCTTGGAGTATTACACTACTGAAAATACCTTAAAATGCAGATAGACTATGGGAGAAATTCAGTACAGCGCAAGGTGTCTCCCGAACGTCCGTAGAGACACCTTGAACCGATGTTACGGCTGGAAACTGCTTATTTTTAGGGGAAAAATCAAAACCCTATTGTCAGCAATAGTGTTTTTTGTTTTTTTTGCTTCGCCCATTACATGTAAGCGGTAACTATCCGCATGTGGAAGCTTATATATCAAGTAACCATCAGTAGTTTTCAGGCTGGAATATTTTAAAATGAATAAAGTATTGTCCCACTCCCAGAAGTGTCAACAGTAGATACAGTACAGTATAACATATTTAGTCTATTGTATATATTATCGCTCTGTGATCCTCACTCTGTTCTACTGAGCATGTGTATAGGCCAGTGTTGGCTAATCTGTGAAACTCCAGGTGTTGTGAAACTACAAATCCCAGCATACCCTTCCAGCAATAAGCTGCTATATATTGGCAAAGCATGCTGGGACTTGTAGTTTCACAACACCTGGAGTGTCACAGGTTAACCAACACTGGTATAGGCCCACCTTCTGCTTGGAAACAGAAGCTCGGTATTCACGCTACTGCCATTTATTTGCATTATTTGAATACAACTAATGTTTCTGCACCTGCACAGTGTCCTTGACATGGCCACATCTAGAAGTAGCATAGAGGGTGCGGTGTTAGCTCATTAGATGGCCTGGAAAAGTGAAGAGGGTAATGCTGGGTACACACTACAGGCTATAAAGTTTACAGAGTCATGATCTTTTCAGCAGATTGTTATGACAGATAAAGAGCACAGATTTGAGGGTACATTTTTCAAAACATATAGTGTGTACGTAGGAATCTGCATTTTTCTCTCAGTCGTTGGTGAAATCGTCACCGATATGGCATCGGGAGAAAATTTCTGTAGCGTGTACCCAACCTAACTTTCAACAAGACATCAGGGTATTTTTGAAAGCACACTAAAGGCATTGTCTAAAGCTTTCACATCGGATTTGTCCAACGCAGTTAAGAATATATAAATATTTGCACAGAAAAGATTTCAGCACATTCTGTGACAGAGCCTGCTACAACTATTAAACTAAATATTTGAAACACCTCCATTGTTTTTGTTGTTTGTTTTTTTCAGACCTTTAACTATATTCCTGTTCTCTATCTGCAGCACTCATTGTCTTACACAGAAATGTATTGATCCAAAGACAAAACAATAGAACAAACTGTATGCTCACATGTATTTTCTCTACATATCACAAATAATAAAATATTTTGAAGTTATGTGCCTCTTAAGTGTCTGTAACTTAGAAAAGAAATGGGTAGCACTAATACAGAGCCTGCTGGTGGCGATGGAGAGAGCAGACCCCTGCATGTGACCACTCAAAAGTGCAGAGGAGATTATATATATATATATATATATATATATATATATATATATATATATATCCGCTCTGGAGAACTTTAAATGAATCCACCACTCATAGCAACTATTTCAATAAAGCAGATCAGATGGCAGCTGTCTAATCAACTTTATCAATATAACAGAACCTAGAGGTGGATTCATTGCAAGTGTATGGTATCTTTACCTTTAACTGTTTTATAATAGAGCTGTATCAGACCTTAATCCAATTATTTTGTCTTGACATACATTCAATTCACACTATAGTCTTCATAGAGCCATCCATGACCAAGATAGAAGACTATATAGAAATTTTATTGTTTAATAGGTGCAATATGGCAAAATAAAATGTAAACCAAACAAAAGAAAAATTAGGGACTGATATGAATGATTCAAATATTCTATGTAAAGTATTGTGTAATAAGTAGGTGCTATATAAATGTTACTAGATAAAGAGGACACTGGAAGTAATGTTTTTGAACTATAGAACTTTCCAACTGAGCACATATTTTGATGTTGCCATCTATTTAAAAATTAATGTCTCATTATGCTAGGTATAAAATAATAATAAAAGACAGATGATTGGGTAAAGGGTGAATTGGTAATGAGGATTTAAGGGATTTATGGATAACCTTTTTCTATACACTTACACAGAGGACATATAGAAGTCGCCTATGACTGATCTCTTCAAGTGTGCAGGCATTGGAAATGTAAGGATGAGCACAATGACAGTGACATCTCACAACCTTAATAAATGACAAGGAGGGAGTGACAGGTATGCTGTACATTGGCACAGTAGCTCATAAACGACCATATGTTTTAAAGATTTACAGTGGCTATGTAACCATATTCAAAGGTCTAACACAAGGGATTATAACCATAATAACCCCTGTATAGGCTAAGGCTTACCCACTGACAAGCGTGCATGCCTGCTGACAGAGCTGTGCAGGGCACTGCAAGACTTCCTTAACAGAGCTGCCATGCTTCTTCCTCCTCCCTGCTGACCTCCAATTCTAGGCTCTTGTTTAGACGCCCTCAGTGACGTCCCGCTGCCGTATGACTGACAGCTCCTGCAGCCAATCACCGGCAAAGCTCTGCAAGCGCGTCCAATGCGGGGAATAGAGATGTCCGAGCTACCACACGCCTCCGCCTGCACAGTGACTGAGGGATCTGCCCACCTGTGTGCTGAGCTGGATTGGATGATACTAGGAGCTGATCTGATTGGGTGGAAGAGAGCTTATGGTATGTACGTCCACTGATGAGTCTTGTACGGATCCATTATTGTACCTATAGGAAATGATTTACATTCGGTTACAAGGTACAGCGGCATATAGTGCCTCAGCTGCTAAGTGGTACTACAAGGCGCAGCATGTCCGCCTCTGGCTATTGTGATCAGCCTGACTAATTCTGGATATTATATAAGTGGTGTTCTTGACTAGCTTTTTTCCTTTCCAAAGCCATTCATTTTAATGCATGATATAGTATACTTAAGGCTGAAGTATACATTTATGTGGGAATTGGTGATTGCAGGTGCTGCCATAGTCATCTACAGTAGGGCAGATAGAAGGGGCCTTTTATAGTTGAATAAGTACATTCGCACTTTTCTGTTCTTCTGAATGAAAGTCTCATGATCTACTTCATTTTGTATAATTCATCTGATTTATTGAAAGTGTATTTTCAAACAGCAATTAAACTTTAATACAAGTTAGTCCAATATGTAAATACTATATTATTAGTATGCCTTATTAATAAAGTGCCAATATTTATACTGTATATCACAACACAGTGATGTGTTTATAAGGCTGCAAACGCACTTGATAAACATACAGTAACATGCAGTGTATACAAGATTAGAGGACCCTAGAATAAGTTTGACCTTATCTATGACTGAAAACTTATACAATTCACAAGAAGTTTTGAGATTCCCAAACTTATGACAAGGTTCAAGATATTTGATTAGATAGGTACAATTGATGGTGTAGGTATAACAATGGGTGCAGCTGAAATTATCCATAGGCTGTCAGGAGTCTTCTTGTCCCAACCAAGTGAATGTTGCTTTTAGTGAGTATTTCAGCAGTTCACTTTGTTCTAATTATCTGCTAGGTACCACTGGACATCACCATGATGTTTAGCAGCTCACATGGCCAGCTAATACGATAGAGAAATCTCCACTCATTTTCCCTTGCATCTCTATAGGACACGAGAGAAATTGAGATTTTATTAAAAACTCCAACACAATGTGTCTCCGTGGACTGGTCTGGAGACACATCGCCGGTACCTTGTAGAAAATTGAATTCCCCCTTATAGGTAAAAAAAGTTTGTCGGTAATATATGTATGAAAATAAATGTGTACTGTGTAAAGCTACTAAAGTGCATGTATTGTTGTCATTCTAAAAATATTAGGCAGCACTTTACAGATAATGTTTTAATAATTAACATCATGCTAAGTTCCAGTGGACCGTGCAGTCTGAATTATTGATAGACACACAGTATCATTAACATACCAGTATGCTGGGCACTAAACAGAAAATGGAGCACCAGGAGGAAACCCGCACAAACCTGGGTATAATATACAAACTAAACATAGATAGTCAAATGGCCTTGGCGTGATAATCTAAAATCTCTTAGAAAGCACACTTTTTAATTTTTACTGGTAAATGGTGTGCTATTGTTCTCTGGTAGCACCACTGAAGGTCTGATATTGAGGCACATATTTTAATGGCCATTTAAAAACCTATTAATTGGAAAGGAAGTTTCCGGTTTAACACAAGAAATACAATACAATACAAATACAATCCCTTTTTGTGCTCTAAATCTGCAATAATAATATTTATATCAGAAGCTTATTATCAAGAAAAACAGCACACAAGATATGATTAGAAAACAGAATATTTTAAATGAAGCTATAACAATCCTACAAATAATGCAAAATAGTGTAGTAAGAATGGTATACAACATCAATATGGTTCATTTACTCTCTTAGCATAGATGTTATACATATTAGCATTTATGTTAATGCAATACATTATATTCATTGTCTGTTTTATAAATATGTAGTATGTGTAACCCATTACAAGGCTCCATAAAATCCAACAAGATCACAACATATATATTATTATTTTTATTTTAGTTTTATAAGGCGCCACAAGGCTCCCGCAGTGCCATACATTGGGGAAAAGAACATACAACCAAATTACAGAATTATACATGTGCATACAGATGAGAACAATGGGTACAGATAATTCCATCTATGTATTAAGTATTAACAGAACAAATCACATGGCATGCAAAAACAATGCAGCAGAAGACAAAATGGGGACAAAGGGCAGTGGACAGACATGAGATATAGGTCATACTTGCCAACTTTCCCGGAATGTCAGGGAGACTCAAGATATTCGGGTCGGTCTCACGGGACTCCCAGGAGAGCTGGCAAGTATCCCGCATCCCGCAATTGCGGGGCTAAAATTATGCAATTCTCTGTGAATCTCGTCATTTTGCCCCCCGTGCGACAAAACGGCATATTTGTTGCGGGGGCGGGGCCAAAATTATGCGATTGGCTGCGTCCCGCCCCCTCCCGCCCTCCAGACACGCCCCCTCCCGGATACAACTTGCCAAAAGAAGGCAAGTATGATATAGGGTATAGGACCCTGCCTGTGAGAACTTACATTTTAAAGGGATAATGAGAGACAAAAGGTGCAAATGGAAACAAAAGGTATAGGGGAGTTAAATATGGTGCAGGGTTCTGCAAGATACTGAGGCCATGTTGCAGACAAGACTAGATGGGGCCATGATGGTGCAGAGGACCAGGTGGTACAGAATCCTGTAGGGTCCAGATGTTGCAGAGGCCTAGAAGGTGGATGGGCCATAAGGGTGGCTGGGTCTAGGTAGTGTAGAGGCCCAGATGGTGACAAGGGAGGTATGACAGTGGAAATGTAATCAGCAATGCAATAAGCGGTAAAACAACAGTATGGCAAAGCAATGTTGTGTTACAGCAGTACAATGACAAAGGCAATGTGGTACAATAATTGTAGAGTTAAAAGCAGTAAATACAAAGTCAATAGGAAAATAGTGTGAGGGGAAATTAGTGGCAAGAGAGCAGTGCAGAGTCAGGAGCAGGCATGAGGTGGTGAGAAAGTAGAGGGATGAGAGTTTGTGGAAAGCAGAAGTAATAAGTAAATAGGTAGTGGTCATAGAGAGAGAGAGAGAGCAGGAATTGAGCAGCTGGATGGTGAGCGTGAAGCAGGGAGATAAAGAGAGAAAACAAAGATATAATTACCAAGTTACAATGTCCAGGACAGTGAAATAAGAGTGGAGTAACAGGCAGAGTGTAGGAGATGAAGTTATTGTTACTGTCAGGTGTTAGAATTTGTTACCTGTTTGTTCAACTGTGTTGTTTAGCTGTGCATTCCTTGACACTTTGTGAGAACACCCACTTAGGAGTAGTGTGAGGAAACAGGGTGTTACTGGACTGAGAACTTTGTATTCATCACCTGTTTCTCACGGTTTAATGTACTTTTTAATCCATGACCCAGTCCAAGTATATACACCAGAGCATCGGTGTATTATGTGTATTATTATTTCATGTTATTAGTATTAGGTACATTTTGCCCTTGCTAATACCTGCAATATTGTTTGTAGTATGCAGCAGTCATTTTGCTTGTGTTAGCTAATGTAATTACCATTTGTCACAAATGTCTATTGTTATGAGGTGCAGCTTGGATTTGGTTTGTAATCAGAACAATGTCTGAGTTAACTAGCTGGCAGCCCATATTAATTAGCTAGGTCAACAGGTAATCTGAGAGGTACTGAGGTTAGAACGTCTAAATGATATGCAATGTGCCTCCACAGTAATATATTGGCTGAAATAGCATTGGGAAATATATCAATATATACTAGTATAAATGTTATTGTATCAAAATGTATCACAGATTCAGATGGCGCAACACTGCTGATACAATGTGTCAAACGTCTTATTGTTTCATGTAAGTGTGCAGTGTCATTCAGTGCTGTAATATTGTAACCCCATCTTTAGTGTATCCAGCCAAAATAGCTAATTGAGTCAAGCCATTCTATTGTATAATCAAAGTAGCAGAGACTGTATGTCTGGAAGACAGAGTGGTCCTGATGGGGGTAAATCCTTATGACAGCATGATGATAAGTGGGTACTAACAGCCTGCTATGGCTGGTATCAAATGCATCCCTCCTAAGTGCCCTCCACTGGTTAGGGCATTTTGGGTGCTAGAGAGGGATGTACCTTCAGGCTTCTAGAAGAGAAACAGTTGGAGGAGGCATGTATATTTAATATATGCAAAGAGTCTGGAGTGTTGTAATGTGTGGCCCAGCACTGTTTAAATTCACTGGGCTAATTGATTGTTGAACTTGATGTGCTAATATCATTATAGTAAATTGTTCACAATATTGCCTTACTGTTTGTTTTATATTTATTGGACAATTTCAACATGCATATTATGTATTTGTAAATGTATTTGAAGAGTTACGTTGAGACAAATGCCTTCACATATAACCACCATTTACACAAAATAATAAAAAATAATATATATTTACAAAAATAGCAGTTATGGCACTTATTGAAAATGTTGCTGAATTGCAGAACAGATGAAGAAAACTTTGTTCTTTTTATTTTTACTTTTACAATTGTTTGCCAACTAACTTGGATTGAAAACTTTGAAAATAATTAACATGTATTTTACTTCTTTCATAATGTTGACTGAGAAAAAGTAAAATTTATCTAATCCTCTCTTATACTGTGATGTACCGAGATGGCTGCTTGTACAACCCACAGCCTACATGGTGTCTCCAGAGTACTGATTATTATTAGACTTTATGGAATTTACACACATTATACTTGTCCTGGACTTCGCTCCTAGAATAGTAAAACCCAAACATTCTCAATAGTCTGATGAAGACAATGACATTTGACAGACGTATGAGCAGCTTAGTGTTCCAGTTTAACTAGACAGAAAGCAGCTCAGAAAACATTTATTTTCCTGGCGTGGAACAGGTGTCATTGTTGTACTGTGAGCGAATTCTATCATTTCATTTGCAATCCTGTTTAGAGGTTCTGCATAAAATCATAGTAAATAACAGAAACCGATCCGTGTACAAGATATTCCCTTCCCTTAAAAGGACTTGAATTCTGCACTAGCTCCGAGCTCAAAGGGCAAAAAATAATGATAAACATGCTCCCTTCACCCCCCATATCTTCAACCAACCCTTAGTGCTAATCAGCCTCGTCTGGTTTTCACTATAACAGGGGAACTAAGAGTGGGGTTCCACAGCCATAGTGAAAACAAGCCCTAAGCTGCGAAGTGCAGAGCTGGTGCCTCTATCTGGAGGCAAAAATAGCATGTCCACCTTCTCCCCTAAAGACTAAAAACACCACACTGAAAGTAATGGGCTCTCCCTGACACCCTGGCAGGGGCGCACGGAGGATTGTCGGGGGGGGGGGGGGGGGGTTTCTCCCCGCCGACCAAAAAAAAAAAAAAACACGAGAGAGAGCTGCTGTATAGGACAGTGGCCACTTAGTTAGCGTGGGGGGGGGGGGGGTTTCTAGAGACTCAGAAACCCCCCCTGCGTGCGCCACTGCCTGGGCTGTTTAGATCAGGGTAATTAACACAATTCGGACCCCTGATTTGGCAACTGTACTCCTTCACATTATACCAAAAGAGTAAAAAAAAGAGAAGGTACACACAAATATATAAAATAAAATTACTACAAATAATTAAAATGACATAAACATTAATTGATTGAATGACTCCCCAATTTATACAAATATATACATTAGAATAAAAATAATGTAAAACGGAAGTATGGCGCTAGTGACTGATCTACTACAATCTGAAATAGTCCAAACAAAGTCTCAATAGTTCTAGACCGTAAGGCATCCCAATGAAGAATGAAATAACTGTTCACACATGAATCCAACTGTCCTTAATGCGTCTTCAAAGATAGTAAGGCAATAACTTGATTCCGATGGGCAGTACTTCTCATATTATCTTTTCACAAGATATAAAAGGAAAGAGAAAACCATCATGGTGCAGGTTTACGGGATATAATAAAACACACAAATGTGTACTTTGAAATAAAAACAAACACACTTCTCCCAAGAGACACGATCACTCCATCTGTACTCCGCCCCTAAGGAAATGCACTTACAAGAGATTCTTTGATGGTAGACATGTAATCTCATACAATCTCCTCTTTTCCTTAGTAGCTTCCGAAGGATCGACTCCAGAAAGTGTCCGAGAGAGAGAAAAAATAGGCCGATAGTGAATAGCCTCTTATTTAAAAAAGAATATTTACTTCAGCACATACAATATACAATATAAAAAAGAAAAAATCAAAAACATTCCTCATTGCATCTCGTTCCAAATGGACTCTTACCACCAGGATGTTAGTTGTCATTCACATACAAATGCACTTGAATCGCCAGCAATGCAAGATACATCTAACTGGGAACAGAGTAATCGGACAGTGATGTTACCCCCAGCCAACGCATTTCGATTGTAACAATCTTTGTCAAGGCATACGGGGTCCCACTAACTACCTCATTTTTATGCTCAGCTTATTCAATCATTACTAAAGTATACAGCAACTCCTATACATTAGTTTGTATAGGCAGCCCTCCGTCCGGGTGGTGGAGGGCTGCCTAGACTTAAAGGGGACGACCCTTGTTTAAAGGAGGCTGCCTGTCAGACCGTAGCCATTTGAGGAAAACAAGAGCAGGACACTAACCGGTATTAGCGCTACTGAACTAACAGGTGCGGAGTCTAACGTACCCATGGTGTTCGCCAGGGACCCCCGCAAGGAGGTTTGAACTGTGCTGCACAGGGTACGCAGGTCGCGGTCCTGCTAGCCAGTTGCCGGTATAATGTAGAAGGGTCAGACGGTCCGGGTCAAGCCAAATCGGGAATGCAAGGTACCAGGGAGAATCCAGAGGAATGGTCAACAAGCCGAGGTCGCAGAGCAATATGGGTCACACAGAATGAGGGATGGTCGACAAGCCGGGTCACAACGAGGAAGCAGGAACACTGGGAGCACACTCAGTTAAACTGGAGTAAGGAGAACCAGGAACTCAGGGTATGAAACCTGTTACTCTGGCACCCTAATGGCGCCAGAGACAGGCTTAAATAGAGGCAGAGGCTGCAGCTGATAGGAGGACTCAGGGGGCGGCATGTCCCGTTGCTAGGCCACGGGACGGGAGCAGGGCGCATGCGCCCGACAGGCAGGGACAGGAAGCTGCAGCACGTCTGTTGCTAAGCAACAGATCGCTCGGCGGAATTCGGGCGTCCGTCCCCGTCAGCGGGGACGGCGCCTGACACTGCCCCAGTAGTCACCATTACATGACATGCAGCCTGGCAGCAAATTCGATTGCTGTTAGCTGCCTTTCAGTGTGGGCCCCGGTTCTTAGTCTGGTTTAACAAGATTATGATGATCACATCTCGCAAGACCAGACTAAGAGCTGAGTGGGGTATTGAAATGGCTGAGGAAGTGCTAAAGTAGCTGAGGGGGTGATTAAGTTGCTGATGGGTTATCGATGAAATGGCTCAAGAGGGTGATGAAATGGCTGAAGGGGGTGATGAAATGGCTGAATGAGGAGTGATGAAATGGCTGAGTGGGGTGATGAAATGGCTGGAGGGGGTGATAAATTGGCTGGATGGGGTGATGAAATGGCTGAAAGAGGGTGATGAAATGCCTAAAAGGGGTGATAAAATGGCTGATAGTTGGTGAGGACATGGCTGAAAGGGGGTGATGAAATGGCTGACAGGGGGTCAGGAAATGGCTGAAGGGGGTGATGAAATGTCTGAGAGGGGGTGATTAAATGGCTGAAGGGGGTATGACGAAATGGCTGAGGGGTTGATGAAATGGCTGAGGAGGTGAAGGAATGGCTGAGGGGGGGGCAATGAAGTGGCTGAGGAGGGGGCATTTAAAACAAGTGTATTACCCTAGAGAACTCACAATCAGCCCTGCCAGGGGCCCGATGATAGGCTACTACAAATATGTAATAAACCAAGGTAACTGACTAGATTTGATCATTCTAATGTAGGTTAGTCAAATATCTGGTTACTTCACATTTGCACTCTTTTAGTAAATAACACCCATTGTCCCTTTACTGCCATAATCTATAAACTTCAGCATTTTTAGTGACAGTCTGCTTTTAAAAGAAGAAATAATAACTACAAAAAAAAAAAACATTCTGGAAAGTGTAATTTGTACAAACAACTATTTCAAATGCAAATGTAACTTAATAGGACAGAAATATGTTCCTGGTAGACTGTTTAGCCTTCAGTGTGTGTTTCCAGACATTTCACCTACTTCTCACCAGGAAGAGAGAGGTCATGGTTCTCCAGATTAACTGGCAGTGAACGTGTGACAGCCATTACTTAAAGTGGCAAAAAATAATGTGTGGATTATGACAGATAATCAAGTAAGTCATTCTCTGTTCTGTTCAGTGCATTCTCCAAAGTAACTCCAGATTTTTCCACCAAAGATGTTATTCATACTTAGTTATGATTCAAATACATAAAAACAGATGCTGAGCAATATACTCACACATGGACTGGAAGCATAACCAGCATTTTTAAATAGACAATTTAATTTATTAAAGCTAGTGTGATACTAACTGTCTAGATAGAGATATATGGGGGTAAATGTATGAACCTCCGGATTCTTCAACTCCGGCGAGTTCAGCGTCTTCAGCGCTTAAATTTAAAGCGGCGCTGCCTTGTAAAGGGAAGTTCCCCTTTACAAGGCAGCGCCGCTTTAAATTTAAGCGCTGAAGACGCTGAACTCGCCGGAGTTGAAGGATCCGAAGGTTCATACATTTACCCCATGGTCTGAGTCATTAAGGAGAGCAAAGCATAAAAAAGGAGTAACTTTGCACCTGGGCAAAACCATATTGCATTGGATAGGGAGATAAATTTAAAATATGGGGACATAGGTTTTTATAGTTGGGGTAGGACATGTCCTAGATTAACTTTAAATTTTAGTGTAAAAATAAAGCTGTCAAGTATTTGGGCCTCAGTCATTAAGGAAAGTGAGGCAAAAAAAAGGATTAAATGTTCTCAGGGACAAACCATGTTACAATGCAAGGGGTGTAAATTAGTTTATTATTTTGCACATAAGTTAAATACTGGCTGTTTTTTCAACTAACACACAAATACTTGCTAGCTTTAGTTTTACACTGAAATTTAAAGTTGTTCTAGGACATGCCCTACCCCAACTATAAATCTGTACACACATTTTACATTTACCCCCCTCCACCACCAATGCAAAATGGTTTTGCCCAGGTGCACAGTTACTTATTTTTGTATGCTTTGTTCTCCCTAATAACTCAGGCTCTTTGTGTGCTGCATGAAAAAACAGCCAGTATTTAACTTATGTGCAAAATAATAAACTAATTTGCACCCCTTGCATTGTAACACGGTTTGTCCTGGAGAACATTTACTCCTTTTTTTTTGCCTTACTTTCCTTAATAACTCAGGCCCAACAAGCCAATCAAAAAGTTATTAGTCATTGTATAAGAAATAATGCCATTTTTTAAATGGAACCTTTTACAGGCAAATTAGCAGGTTATTTTATAGAAGTTTTTTTTTACATTGTTTTTCTATTTTATTTTACATTTAAATATGGCTAGAGTTCAAGAGGATAGCTCTTCCCAAAATAAAAAGATTATTGATTGAAGGGTAATGTCACAAGCACTTTATAAAGAGAGGCGGAAGAACCATTGTATGGTTTACAGGCTAGAATAAGAAATCAGTGATAGCAGTCTATCATATCAGTCCATAGCGATGAGTGCTCACAGTGACATCTTGGTGGAAGAAGATGCTACAAAAAGCCTCATTGGTGGATTCAAGATATACTTCCCATGTTGTTGAATGCATCACAGGCACCACATGAAAATCTCCCCTATATACAAGCAGGGACATTAATATTGCTTGATCCATAAAAATTACCCCTTGCTTTCTTTAGAAATAAATTCTGTATAAACAATATCATTTTCTATGTTTATTTCCACTAATGCTGTTGGAATTGTAGGAAAATAAACACAAAGCTAAAGATTAGAGAGCTATAACAAGACAATATTTTGTCTAATGAGGTGTAATTACACAGCACATATAAATATTTCATGCTACACTGCATATATATTTCATTTTACACAGCTTTTATAAATATTTATTCCAATAAATCTGGACAGGTGACCGCTAATGATCAGTGCTTTCAGTCATAGTCCAACCGCACTGACAGGCCCCCAAGTGATCTGAAACTGTTTTTGCTGCTCAGCCATTGGTCGAATTCCCTCCCACTTGGCCACCCATAGGTGTAGCAGCTTTGTTCTCAGGGGGATTCAATGAGCCACAAGGTCCTGTAGGAATCTCACACAATATGTCTCTATGGGATGTTTCTGGTAATAATTTATGAGGTGTGAGCAAAAATGAGTGATGCACCGTAATTGTGGAGAAGCACATAGTTTCTTACAGACCCTCGCGGCTCATTCAATCTCCCCCTCAATGTTAGTGATTGTATTAAAAAAATTATTGACTCTTAAAATACTTTATATGTCCTATGTATCTATATGCATTGGAGATCCAAGCTGGAGTCTGAATATGCTGCATGTCTATAAATTCTTTGGGGAGGGGAGGGTAAAATGGTGACACAATAAAAAAGTATCTGAATCCTGACAATTAATTTACATTATTATACTAATTCTAGGTTTCTACTTAGTATTCTGATAGTTCAGTCCCTTGTTTGCTCTCAAATCTCTACGTACTTCTTTACTTCCCTTCTGTCCCTTCTTTATGCCAAAAGATATATATTTAGAATTTTAATATTCAGAAAAGTGTTGAGAGTATGAATGTTTTCACTATTGTCTCTGGGAGTTATGGGCATTTTAATGTTATAAAAGAGGGTGTTAACCAATATTCATGCTTGCATTTGACAACTGTTTTCTGTCTATTTAGATACTTACATCAGTCAGTTTCTGTTTTTATTAGAAAAACAAGCTCCTCTAATGTTGCCTTTTGTAGAAGAGCATCTGTGAACGAGCGCCAGTGACATACATGTGTGCTCGGGTACTTTTTCTCTGTCGTTGACTATATAATATATGAGCTTAAATACCTCATACTCTGAATTATAGATATTCCAAGTCACAGAGGAGATCTGGGACCATATAAAGATATTGTCACGACTTAGTATAGCGTACCTGCTATCGTTGGCACTACTCGAAGGAAGGTGCGGAATCTAACGTGCCCCTGGTATTCACCGCAAGGAGGTATGGACTCAGCTGCAGGAGACACGCAGGTCGCGGTCCTTCCACGAGTCAGATAGTGAAGCACGAGGAAAGAATTGTCAGACAAGCCGGTTCGGTAACAGTGCGGACAATGAAGATACAGAAGGAGAATCCAAAGGGAAGGTGAGTCAAGCCGGGTCAGTAGCATTCTGGAAGCGCGGTACAAAGGGAGATCCAAAAGGGGTAGTCAAAGGCAGTCCGGGTCACGAGGGTCACAGGCAGGCAGGCAAATATCAGGAGACAAGCAATGAACTGGAACACTGAGGGAAACGCTAGAGGCAGGTAGGGACCTGAAACTCTGGCACTGGTAGGAGGGCCAGGAGGGGTTTATATATTTCTGTGGGCCAATGGAAGGTCAGCGCCGCAGCGCTGTCATAATTAGCGCCATCGCGCTCAGAGTATAGCGTCCCGTTGCCTAGCAACGGGAACGCTCTAATGTAGCTGTAGCAGGAAGTGCCATGTCTGGTTGCTAGGCAACCAGACGAGCTGGAGAAGAGGTACAGGTATAAGGCATGCTAACTCCCTTCACTTGCTCTGTTAGATGGCTGGCTATTGCTATGGACAAAAGGATTGAAAAAGTTCTATTGATACCTTTTATTAGCTAACTGAATACATTTAAACTTCAAGTTTTTGATAGAATCTTAAATGCTCTATTTATACACAACTACAAAGTATTTACATTTTCTTTATGACACGAGACTTGAAAACTTTTATTTTATGGGGCACAATCAGCAGATCTATCAAGGCACGTGAGCTGAAGATGCAAACTCCTGGTTCAGTTCATACATGGATGTGAGGGGAGGACCATTTGACGATAGCAGAGTCTTTTTGGTGAAAGTTTTAGAGAGGAGCAGATCTCCATGTTAGGCCACAAGCATTAAGAGGTTATAGAACTGACACCCTTCATGTTGCATCTATACAAGTGAGAAAAACAAGGTTCTGGCAATCAGGTGCATGGTCTGCTAACAAATATGCTGGTAAAGATAACTGGAGTCAGCATATCAACTGTAGTGATGTAAATAAAGACACACACTTTGTCACCCAAAGAGCTGAAGATATCAGAAACATAAAGGGAATGATTCATTAAGGAATGGAAAGGCAGATACGTTCCATATTTTGCGTAAAAAATCACTGTGCGCGTGCCCAGGACTAGACCATACGCCAGTGAACGCAGCAACATCCAATTCATCTTCAAACGCAAAGGATCCTTTCTACAATTTATGATTTCAGGAGTGGAATGAGGAGGGGACTGGGCATATGCCAGTAGTCAATGTACAGTAAGGGCCAAGCTTGAGCGGACGCAGCAGCGCCTGATTCATCTCAAAGACGTGTTTTTCTGTCGTTGTCATTTCAAAATGTCGAATGCTTGGAATTATTTGTATGTTCTAAACTTACATAGTAGAGAAACAGAGAGAGAAATGACCGATTACACCTATGCACTGCTATGCTTTTCATCCACTATTGCCTGAAACAACTTTAAAAGTAAGGAGAATTGTTTCTTATGGGCTTGTTCCCATTTATATATTTAAAACTTAAAATTAAATTAACGTACATTTTAAAAACTCAGCAAGACCATTTTCAGTGCATTACTGCACAATTCATTTTTAATATAAAGCATAGATTAGTATCTGTATATATATATATATATATATATATATATATATATATATATATATACATATACAAGTTAACCCGTGCATGATACTCATGCATTCTAGTCAAATCAAGCTACTTAAGGTGTTAAAAAGGTTCTTGTCATGCATTTGGGCCATAGCCCAGGCCTCAACCACCAACCACTCCCCACTGTCACCCCCGGCAACCACCAACCACTCCCAACTGTCACTTCTCCTTCAATAAATATATATATATTTTTTTTTTTAATCTTCATAAACACTTTTAACAATTAACAAATTAAATTAACAAATTAAAAACATCTTAGTATACCAAATTTCAGCCCTTTCTGAATTTTTTTTTCCACACACACTAAGAATTTAGTAGGTCAGTGTATAACTCCGCCCAGCAGGTGGCGCTGCAGCTTGGTTTTATTTTTTCCACACACAGACAGACTAACACACGCCACTAGACATTTATATTATAGATATATATATATATATATATATATATATATATATATATATATATATATATATATATATATATATGTAGTATATGCACTATACAGAATGGTATATAATATTTATTTCAACCATCGTTTTATGTCCGTATTTTTAAACTTTTTCATGAATTTAGATATTTTATTCATAGTTCTCTCATTTTGTAAAGAATTTTAAAGGAATAATTTCCAAAATATTCACTATTTTATTTATTTATTTTATTTGCATTAGCTGCAAACTACTTTCATGCAGTTTCCAGCACTGGCTATATTTGCTCTAATAAGGATTGGAGGTTTTCAAACCATATAACATGTAATTCCACAGGACAACCAGTACAGTATTTTTAACAAAATATATTTTAGTAAATATATATTTTTCAGTGTACAAACTAAAAGTGAGATGCTGAACAATGCAAGATATTTTCAAGAGCTCTGAACCTACTCAAGCTGTGAAAGTGGATTAGTGCCAAGAATGAGCACTGGCATCTATAAGTAAAATAACCGCTAAAAGTGTTTAAAGAAAATACAAAAAGAAAAAATTGAAGAAGACATTTGGGGCCTTTTATCTAATTTAAACCAAAAAAGGTTTCTGCAGATTCCAGGACCAAAGCATACAACTCCAGTACCTGAACCTTTTCCATTGTATAATTCTATCATATAACGTTCAATATCTCCAATAGCTATTGAATTACGAAAACCTTCACCTGCCCCATCATTACTTTCCTAAGCTACACATTCATTCCAACCCAAACTTATCCAACATATGCACATAATTGACACGTGTGCCTATCACGGTATGCTTTGGAGTTCTCTTCTCAAATAAGTGCACCTCCTGTTCTTAACTATTTTCACAAACTGGTATTTGATTTGAAATTTTCTAACGCATACCTCCCAACTGGCCTGATTTTGGTGATACAGATCCGATTTGCAGAACATCAAAGGGGCATGACTCACATGAAAGTGGGTGGAGTTTCATCCAAAAGTGGTCATTTCTGGCTGGATTGTGTGGTGTTTTGTGCCACTGTTACACATCTAAATGTTTGGAGGTATGCTAAAGCCATAGAAAGTTTTAGATGTGTTTATTTTTTTGCAACCAAATAACCCATGTATTCCAGTTAACATAAATAAAATAGTTATTTTAGTTTTACATGCTCAACAATTTATTCTTGTTTAAGTTAGCTTCTTCCCACAGGAATTTCATTTGTGTCTCAAAATTATAGACAAATGTAGAAAAAATCTGACATAGTAGTTAGTAAACAGAGCATAAGTGTACATGGTGTCTTATGGAAAACATAGATTTCCAGAAAGCTGACAAGCCACATAAAAGCACACCACTCTGAGGTAAAATAACAGACGCTCCTTAATGTGCAGTTCCACCCCAGGCCTAAGGGTGAAAAATAGTTTATATACGAAGTATGTCTATTAAATAACGAGACTGTGATTCCACCTAGTACACAAAGCAGTCAGAACCAGTTATAACTGCATATGTAATAACCATGAACCTGTCTGAACCTGCATGACAAGCTGCAACACTCTATGATGTTCAGTTGATTGTGAGTCGCCATTTAGTTTGGTTGTGTTTTCTGTAGAGTGCCGAAAAAATGCTAAGTTTAAAAGTTGAACGTGTCAATTTTAAATTTTTAGTAAAATTGCACAAAACAAAAACAGAATGTTTTCAAATGCTTACTACAGCCTATGGGAATGACTTCCTGTCTCATGTGCGTGTGTTTGAGTGGCACAAAAGATTTAGCGAGGGACGTGAGAATGTCGAAGATGATGAACGCCCTGGACGACCTTGCACTTCAAGAACCGAAGAAATAGTAGAAAAAATCAGTAAGATTGTTCGAAAAGACCGCCGAATCAGTGTTCGAATGATAGCTGAATCCATGAACATTGACAAAGACACCGTATGGAAAATTTTGTGTGAGGATCTTAACATGACAAAAGTTTGTGCAAGCATGGTCCCAAGGGTTCTCACACCAGAGCAAAAAGAACGTTGCAAGGAATGTTGTGTTGAAATTCTGCAGCACAGACACAGATCCAAACTTGTTTCATAAAGTAATCACTTGTGATGAGACCTGGATCTTCCAGTCCAATCCTGAAACCAAAAGACAGTCAATGCACTGGAAAACACAGTCATCACCAAGAATGAAAAAAGCTTGTCAAAGCAAGTCAAAATTCAAAACAATGCTCATTGCTTTTTTCAATATCAAGGGTGTAATTTTGGAAGAATGGGTTCCAGAAGGCACAACAGTTAATCAGCATTATTATAAAGGAAGTTTTGAAAAAGCTGAGAGAAGGAATCAGAAAGAAACGGCCGCAACTGTGGAAAAATGTTTTCTTTCTTCACCAGGACAATGCGCCTGCTCACACAGCACTTTCTGTGAAGCAGTTTTTGACCGACAAATACATTACTACACTTGAACATCCTCCATATTCGCCCGATTTAGCACCTTGTGATTTTTATCTTTTCCCAAATGTTAAATCACTGCTTAAAGGAACACATTTTGAGTCAGTTGATGCTGTAAAGAAGAAAACGGCAAATATGTTGAACAGGGCCGGACTGGGACTAAAAATCAGCCCTGGCATTTGAAGCATACAGGCCCACCTCAGTTGGTGCCACTGCGCAGCGGTCACATTATGTTGGAGGTGTGGTCAACATGGGGCATTGATACATACATAATAAAACATTACATTTATCAGGCCTTCCCCATCCACATCACGCCAGCCCCCCACCCCAGAAACACATTACAACACCCTAGTCCACTGTACTTATCTATGCTTCTGACATCCATCCTGTAGAGTGAGCAGGGAAGCTCTGAGTCTCACAAAATTAATAAATCTCATGAGACTTAGAGCTCCTCGGCTTGCTCTGCAGGCGGTGTCCTGTCCGGGGACTGGGAGCAACTATCAGATACCTCCTGCTAAAAAGAGATGGATTAAGGCTCGGGGGGGGGGGGGGCCTGGGCACTAAAGACAGGGGGGCTCCTATATGTAATATGGTTACTAGACACATTTTCAACAAATACACAGGCAATACTGTGAGCACAACTGTTAGGTGCACACAGTTCTGCCTTCACAAGCAGTACAATGTGAAACAGGACATACCTCCCAACTGTCCTTGCAGTCAGACCAAATCCTGATTAAGCGGGACAGTCACCCACCAAATTCAGGACAGTTGGCAGACTGTCCTGCTCTCTACTACCTGACTTGTGGCTGCTGGTGTCTTTAGATCAGTTGCTGCTTGTCTGGATCCTGGAACATTGGGGTCCCTATTTGGAAAAAAAATAAGTACATGAAATTTAGAAAACTCCAACCAGCACCGCTGTTAAATCAATATAGCACCCATGTTTTAAAATTAGGCCTCACTACAGCCCCAACATCAAAATAATAGTATTCCCATTTAATAAATAAACCTATTTCCCTCCCTACATACAGCCCCAGCAATAAATTAATAGTATTTACATTTCATAAATATACCAACTTCCTGCAACCATCACTGTCATTAAATTCATAGTCACATTTAATAAACTCCTCTTCAAACCACCCCATCTTAAATCAATAGTACCCACTATTACATTGCCCCACCATTACCCTAAAAACATAACAGCACCCATTAATTAGCCACCATCTACCTCACACACACTACATTGCCACATTACTGTGCCCCTTCATCACCACCACGCTGTGCCCACTTATGATCGCACTGCACCCTCCATGCTACTTTTACCCCCTTCATCACATTCTGCCATGCTGCTTTTGCTTAATCACCCTGTCCCTTTTACCCCCCTTTCTTCATCACCCTGTGCCTTTTATCTTCCCCCTTCTTCATCTCCCGTGCCTTTTATGCCCCCCTTCTTCATCCCCCTGTGCATTTTATGCCCCCCTTCTTCATTCCCCTGTGCCTTTTATGCCCCCCCCTTCTAATTATTGTCTAATTATGTTAAATTATGTACTGAACTGCAAAGCACAGCAGTTTAAATGGGCTATTGAAAAGTCTAGCCCTGTGCCTTTTATGCCCCCCTTCTTCATCCCCCTGTGCCTTTTATGCCCCCCTTTTTCAACCCCCTGTGCCTTTTATGCCCCCCTTTTCAACCCCCTGTGCCTTTTATGCCCCCCCTTTTCATTCCCCTGTGCCTTTTTTCTCCCCCCCACTTCTTCATCCATCTGTGCCTCTCTTCGTTTATCCACTCTTTTTTACTTACCTCTGTATTTCTTTTCTTTTCTTCTCTTTTCTCTCTTCTTTCCTCCAGGCGCCGCTCCTCACTGAATGTCTGGCGTGACATCATCACGTGACGCCCGACATTCAGTGCAAACAGAGGGGGGAAGAGGGACGCCGGCGCCGCGATCATGTGAGTATTTGTATACTCACATGATCGCACCACAGTGTACCGGACTGGCCCACACAGCCATCGGCCCTTCTGGCAAATGTGCCAGATGGCCAGTCCGGCCCTGATGTTGAAAAAAGTGACAGAAATTGATTTACTCCATGCCTTCGATCAGTGGAAAATAAGACTACAGCAATGTATTAGTGCAAATGGGGAGTATATTGAAGGGAACAAATATTAGGTTTGTAATACCAATGAATAAAGGTGAGCTATTTAATCAGTCTCGTTATTTAATAGACATACCTTGTGTATATATATATATATATATATATATATATATGTGTGTGTGTGTGTGTGTGTGTGAAAAGCGTGCAAACAGATGGCTCCTCACACAGGTTTCAGCTGAACCACTTAATGTTTATTCACTTGTCAGGATGAATAAACAGTCTTGGCAGTGTCTTCAGCAAACAAATGAGGCATTCACAACAATAAACATAATCCAATAGCCCTAAACTCTGGCTATTACAGTTAGGTCCCTAACTAGTCACTGGCCACTTTTTCGCACCAGTCTCCCACACACAGTTCAAAACCCAGCTTTTTAATTTTCCTGTCAGGCCTTGCTTTAGTGTGTCTGGTGCTGGGGGAATGAATAGGAGGGGAAACCTACCCCTATGTGGCAGCAGAGTGCAGGAGAAGCCACAGTGTGACTGGAATAGGTGCAGCTGGAGAATGCAGAGTACATAAAATTTGCGTTACCCCTCATTAAATAAGCACATGTTCGCATTTCAGGGTTTAGTGGCCTTAGCCAAAGCCCTGTCTCTTTCTAAATTAGACCAATCCCTAAACTCCAGTACACTGTGATACCTCCCACTAGTGTTCCCTATGCCACACACTCCCTACAGTCTCTACCACTTGCCACTACCACTTTGTATATATCTAACATTAAGTTTAAATGTTCTACATGATGTCAGCTTCTTGAGATCTTCTCATTTCAGCCTGCGTACCTCAACATGAAACAGCAGCTTAATGATAACTTATAATGGTTTCGTAATAGTCTAGCTAAGTAGCAGTTGAAGAAACTACGTTGGTGTGTAAAACTAGGAAGGTCCTAGGCACACAAATTTCTTCAAATTGTTGTATCATTTGCAAAAGTATGCTCATCTATTGTGCAATACATTTGTGTGATCTATTAGCATATTCTGTTTTGCTTTTTTTTATTGTTCTTTTCATTTAAATCCAAGAAGTTAAAAAAGCCAAAAATAGCAGAAATACACAGGAAAGTTGTGGTTCAAAGAAAACAGACAGGAAGCAAGTAAAAGGAAAAGACAAAGGCCCTGGAGATTTTATAGGTTGTGCCTTGCATGTTTCACTATGACATTGGATTTATTTGCTCTGCTATATTGCAACCTACTATTATTTCTATTGTGTTTAGTGCTGTTTTCAACTTTTCTGGTAAACCGTATTGTTATGTGCCCAAAATGCTGGCAACATTTTCTCAGACCACAGTTGTCCGGAGTAGAACTTCCCAGAATAAATGCAATGAAATAAAGCTGGGGCATAACCTAGAGATTCCTATCATCACTAAGGTAGTGTCGGTTTCACTCTATGACTAAAAGTGGTTACAACGTTTTGTAATAGTGCTTACGAAACTAAGGAACATAATGTTGTTTTGAAACATAAAGTAAAACTCCACATGTTACAAAATATTTTCACTTGCTATCTAAAGCTGTCTGCACACATTATGCTCCAGCCAGAACAAATGGAGCCCTAATAATGTGATCAGGTGATGACCACGTAAATTCAGAACAGATTTCACTCACCAGTCACCATCATTGTTGGTTGGTGGTTCTGTAGATATGTTGTGTTATAAATTGGTCTGATCAGGGTTCACAAAAAAAAACAATTGCAAATACCTTTCAACATGGGGAGTTTGTAACCGAGTGCTGTTAAGTAAATGATGCAGCATGGGGTGTCTCCTGGCCATCTAGGGAAGTTCTTATCAGAGAACCTTGGGTGTCTCCTAATCAGATAGTACTTTCTGGATAACAGATCCCATACATGTTCTATAAGTGAATTGAACATCAACTTATCAAGTTTCTTATATTAACCAAGGTAAATCCTATGGCTATACTAAAGAAGCTAAATGTATTTTCTTCTTGCACAGGCTCCATCAAACTTCAGATCTCCTGGAATCGATCTGCAAGCCTTCAGTCAGCAATTTTAACCTCTATCCAGTGGCCAGAGACACCTTGATCTCTGGGAGAGAACAAGTTACCAGAGTGTAGATTGGAAAACCCCCCTCCCCCTTGTGAGACAGAGAGCTGAGGGACAGAGAGAACTGTGTGACAGAGAGCTGAGGGACAGAAAGAACTGTGTGACAGGGAGCTGAAGGACAGAAAGAACTGTGTGACAGGGAGCTGAGGGACAGAAAGAACTGTGTGACAGGGAGCTGAGGAACAGATAGAAGTGTGAGACAGGGAGACGAGGGACAGAAAGAACTGTGAGACAGAGAGCTGAGGGACAGAAAACTGTGTGACAGAGAGCTGAGGGACAGAAAGAACTGTGTGACAGGGAGCTGAAGGACAGAAAGAACTGTGTGACAGGGAGCTGAGGGACAGAAAGAACTGTGTGACAGGGAGCTGAAGGACAGAAAGAACTGTGTGACAGGGAGCTGAGGGACAGAAAGAACTGTGTGACAGGGAGCTGAGGAACAGATAGAAGTGTGAGACAGGGAGACGAGGGACAGAAAGAACTGTGAGACAGAGAGCTGAGGGACAGAAAGAACTGTGTGACAAGGAGCTGAGGGACAGAAAGAACTGTGTGACAAGGAGCTGAGGGACAGAAAGAAGTGTGAGACAGGGAGACGAGGGACAGAAAAAACTGTGAGACAGGGAGACGAGGGACAGAAAGAACTGTGAGACAGAGAACTGAGGGACAAAAAGAAGTGTGAGACAGGGAGCTGAGGGACAAAAAGAACTGTGAGACAGAGAACTGTGAGCTAGGTCAGTGCGGTGAAACAAGGTATTAATACCACCTGAACCAGCCTGTCCTTCGTTGGGGGTGCGTGCAAAGAGTTGCAATATTTATATTGCACAGTTGGAGATGTTTCTAATGCACAAGAACATAATAAGAGCATAGTCAAATCATTCCAACAAACTGCAGAAAGTTGTAAGGAAATTGTACAAACTCAAAATGAAATATCCAAGTATTGTGGAGAAAAGACCAAGATACAATGTTACATCCACCAATGTTTGAAAGTTACATTGATCAGTCTAGTGTGGCAACTGGATCCACCTGCAAGCCCAACTGAAACTCCAGAAATGCCTTCAAGGTCTAAAACAACATTCATCACCCTTGATGTTTCCTAGTTAATTAACAGGGACAGGAGCTGTCAACGTAGAAATGTTAATACTTTTATTTATTTTTTTAAAATCTACATAATGTCTATATAATGTGATTAGTTTTTAATATTTGTAATCATTAATTTAGTTTTTTAGAGGAAAGTAAGCAACATGGTGGCATAGTGGTTAGCACTTCTGCCTTACAGCACTGGGGTCATGAGTTCAATTCCCAACCATGGCCTTATCTGTGAGGAATTTGTGTGTTCTCCCTGTGTTTGCGTGGGTTTCCTCCGGGTACTCCGGTTTCCTCCCACACTCCAAAAACATACTGGTAGGTTAACTGACTGCTATCAAAAATTGACCCTAGTCTGTCTGTCTCTGTGTGTGTGTGTTAGGGAATTTACACTGTAAGCCCCAATGGGGCAGGGACTGATGTGAGTTTTCTGTACAGCGCTGCGGAATTACGCTTACGGAAGGTATAGTATGACTATCATTTTGCTAACAATATCATGTTTTTATTACTTTATTTTTTTTACTTTTTTAGATTTGTATGTTTATCATTGTTTTTAAACATTTTATTGCACTTTCGCTATTTCACATTTACAAGTTTATAAACTGTTCCATTTAATGATTTCTCCTGAAGGATTTGAAGAATATTCAAAGCATATTGAGTGTTCCGCAGAAGAGTGTATTACACAACAAGATCAGTAACAACATGACCACCACTTGGAGGAAGTTTAGACAACATTAATAACTTAGAGGACAGTGACATACTTGAGGATGAGCAGCCTGTTACCTTGTACTTTGTTGATGGAGACATACAAGAGGCTTCTCTTCACTAATGCAACAGAAAAAAGAAAAAGACAAACATGCAGAACTTCGCTCTGCTGCACTGGTGCTAGCTTGTGGTGGTGGTTAGAGCTTAACCACAATTTAATAGCATAGAAAAATATAAATATATCACCATCATCATCACCATTTATTTATATAGCACCACTGATTCCGCAGCGTTGTACAGAGAACTCACATCAGTCCCTGCCCCATTGGAGCTTACAGTCTAAATTCCCTAACATACACACACAGACAGGGACTGTCTAGGGTCAAATTTGATAGCAGCCAATTAACCTACTAGTATGTTATTGGAGTGTGGGAGGAAACCGGAGCACCTGGAGGAAACCCACGCAAACACGGGGAGACCATACAAACTCCAAACAGGTAAGGCAATGATCGGGAATTGAACTCATGAACCCAGCGCTGTGAGGCAGAAGTGCTAACCACTTAGCCACTGTGCTGCCCCTATGAATGTTTGCTCCCCCTGAGATATAAGTTGGGAAGTTATTGTGACATAAGTTGTTCGTCTACTTTCCCCTGTGCATTTGCCCTGTTTTATCTAAGTTGGATGTTATATGTGAATGCGTTTGTCTTGTCACTTAGCAAGGAGGTGTCAACATACTGTATGTATGGTCAGCTAGACTGGAGCGATGCGTCACAGCTTGGGAGCTAATGTTTATAACACCACTCCGCAAGGGTTAGCAGATGTAAAGTCCCTTTACAGTCCCAAATGGGATGCTAGCTGTAAAGTCCAGCATATTCTATATATTAATAGATTGTAAGCTTGTGAGCAGGGCCTTCTCATCTCTTTGTCTGTTTTACTCAGTTTGTTAATTACTGTGTTTGTCTCCAATTGTAAAGCGCTTCGGAATTTGCTGGCGCTATATAAATAAATGCTGATGATGATATTAATATAGGAAAGGTAGTACATCAAACAAATAATGTTCTTAATTCATACTAACATCAATGTCTGCATGTATGCATAATCAGTAAAAAAAAATAGATCCCTAATATATGTCAAAATTAAATATTAACTCCTTACCAAAGACATGGTAATAACATATTGTCCCCAATAATATACCTAAAATTGTCCTATTTCATATGTATCTGTGTGCAAATTTGTGATTTGTTGATTGGATGTAAAATTATATTTCTAGGATGTACAGGACAAGAAATATTTCATTTCTAAGAATTCCCACTGAATTGTATGTGCACTGGAAGTCATAAAATACAGTTGTAAAACCCCATTAGCATACACACAGCTCTCTTCTAGTTACCTCACATGATGAGAGAGTTAATATGTGATCAATAATTGTCATTTATTTGGGAGCTAATTTCATATTGATAATTTGTCCACGTTCCCAACCTCTCCCAGCTGCAGCTACATTAAACTAGGTTTTCTGTTTCTGTGTTTATTCCTTTATATTTAACAAACTGTGTTTGTATTTTAATAATGTATGCCATATTGTTATTGTTATTTTGTTACTTTATGCATTGAGGCTATGTTGCCATAATAAATTCTACTTAACAACATTGTACCTTTGGATTCTTAACAAATTCATGTGGTAAATCGATAAGTTAGTAAAAGCGCTACATAACTGAAATACAAGGTTTTGGTTAGTGATAATGCTGGTTGATTTAAAGTTTAATTGAAGTGGGATATAAATTGTGATGGTAATTTAAGTGTAGGGAGAACTTAAAAGCTCCTGCAAAGTGATAGCTTTGAAAATAACACTTGGCGGTGGCAGTTTTGGATTAATAGTAAGTGTGTGATATAAAAAGGGGATTTTAATTATTCCTAGACAGACCAGGTGGGTTTGCTGTGATTAACCCTTTGTCACACACACGTCATGCAGGCTCCTGCGAGTCCTGTTGGTGACATTAGTGTTCCACAAATCTAACACAACAAGATTGTTAATATTAAGAATGACAGAGCTGTCCAGACAAACAATGATTTTTTTGTTTCTTATTTTTTTCTTTCACTTCAACTATCAGTCTTTATCCCAATGACCCCATGGTCTATTTGCCAAGATTATACAACCACCAACCAAATGATGATACATCGTGCAGCATGGTTATCATATAGGTAACTGGTTCACAGAATCTTTTTTTACTTATGTTTTTAACAAGTTTTATTCTGAATACTTTTTGCCTAAAGTATTGTGATAGTGATGACACCCACTTACAATATATATTATATATTATATAATATTATATAATATATAATATATAATATATATTAATATCACATATTTTGTAGTAGATGTTGCTTATAAATGTTCTATATTGTTATATGATGACCTTTGGGGCTGTGTTATACTGAATTCTATTTTACAGCGACTTGCTTGCGGTCCAAACTCCAATACATTAAAAAAGAAATGACCTGTTATTTCTGACTTTAATATATTTTCCTATTAATACTATTTGATCTTGTGTCAAATAAATCAATATTGTATTGCTTTTGATAAACAGAGTTTGTTATATTTTTTAACTGTTATGATGTAATGGTCATGTAACAGATGTTTATTCCTAGCTGGTATAAGGTCTCTACTGTTATGCTGACGACTTATTTTCTTTATTATTGAAACTGTTTTCCTTGTTTTTTTGTTCACCACAAGAAACATTTTAATATAATTAACATACGCTGATAAAATCTAAATTTCAATATATAACTATTGTCTTTATGGCTTATTTTGGATGTGTGGGATGGCCAATTGTAAATGGAGAGAGACCTGGGAGGAGGTCTATTGTCACATATAAAGAGCAAGGGTGTTCTTTATCCACATGCAATATGTACTGATCACATTCTATTGCCTTTGCATTACACTGGCCAATGTCTTCTCAGCCATTTCACTTAGTGACACCCACTTTTTCTTGTACCCAAAGCCCAGTAAATCTCACAGTTTTAATTTTCACACACAGCTCTATTTCCCCAGCCTAGTAATCACTTGCTTTAGGAATCATTATATCTTTCGCCCATTCTAAACCTCTTATTGTCCCTCTGCCCAGCGTTTCCTTGTTACCTAATGTTATTGATATGTTTTCTCCAGTCACTGGCTTTTCTCATTAAACTTTGTATATGTTTCTCTCCTTGGCCTTTTCTCTTGAGCAGTGAGCAGAAATACATTGAATCTGATACACTGATCAAAGTACTTTATTAACTGAAAAAAATTGACAATTAATTTAGGGAACCATCATTTGGCTTAGCAGGAACTGAAATTCCCCAAGGGGAGAACATTATGTAATTTACAGTGCAAACTACATAAATAAAAATACATTTTTTTAGTATTAGCTATACAACATAGATAGCATTCTAGTGACCTAGTCTAGTGTGCAGTACAGCAAGAATATTAATGCTCTCTGTACAATACAGGGAGATAATACTTTACACCAGATCACATTGCTAATAGGGGAAAGTGCAACAGCTCTTAAAAAATTACTCTTTTGAAGGTCAGATTTATTGACAGATACATTGTCATTATTGCATTATCCCTCGCCTTTAGATGGTAAGCTCCCCTGAGCAGGGCCTTCAACCCTCATGTCCTCTTCCTCCTGTTTTCCTTTGCCCCCACCCCCCCCCCTTCTTTTCACCTCATCACCACTCCACTGCCGCTGTCTCTTCACTTCTCCCTTGCCTCCACATCTCCATCTTTGTCCTGACCCTGTTATTAGCACCAACACTTGTGGGCACAGGTTCAGCCTCCTATTCGCTCCCCTCCTCCCTTCATCCCCACTCTCTGCACTGGTAGTCACTTTCTCCTCTTTGCCTGTGCACCTGCTTGATGCTGAGTTTGAAGTTTTTGTGCTTCTGCACCTTATTTGTCCCATAACCATAGTTGATTTAATGAGCCATTCGCAGTTTCACTGTACCGGCCGTGTACTTACACGTGCATGGCTTAATCTTTGAGACAAGCATATGCTACTGGCAGGATCAACCAGATAGCTTCCCTCTCCGGCGAAAGGGGTTAGGGAGCGGACCCTTTGTGGCGCCTCATAAATAAACAATATTAATAATAATATTGCAATGAGAATATTAACTCCTGCATGTAATAACATGGACAATCTAATCTCTGACAAAAAATATACTTTAGTAATCCATATACTACAGTTACAAATGGATCACTATTGTAACACTAAAAACTAAATTTCTAAAGCAAAAAGCGCTCCAAAGATCAAATGCAGCCCACTCCCCTCAGAATCATACCCACAAAACTCTACAATGCAAATACCATAATAAATATAGGAAGAGTGACGGCGCTATTGTCCATTAAAATATCAACTTCAAAAGTGAGCAAATATTTAAAAGTACAAAAAATTAAAGTCAAAACAATTTTCCGTTTCTTTCTTTCACTTTTGAAGTTGCCTTTTTAACGGACAATTCCTCCATCTCTCTTCTTATATTTATAACACTGTACATTTGTGTCACATATTTTAATAACAACATGCGCAGAGGATGGCACTAGTATTTAATCAAATGAATGTAATACAACTGTTAGAGGTTTATTATGTAAACTTTTCTTTTAGTTATGTGTTATTTAGGGATGTGTAGGATAGAGTGTGTTTAAAACCATGATCTGGTATTTGGGGTTATGCTGCTATTTATAATTACAGCGGTTGCAAAATGGGTGGAAAGTACTAAAGAGGGACAATCCTCTAACACCCTCCTGCTTCAACTCTTAGGGCTAGATTTACTAAGCTGCGGGTTTGAAAAAGTGGGGATGTTGCCTATAGCAACCAATCAGATTCTAGCTGTCATTTTGTAGATGGTACTAAATAAATGAAAGCTAAAATCTGATTGGTTGCTATAGGCAACATCCCCACTTTTTCAAACCCGCAGCTTAGTAAATCTAGCCCTTAATGCTCTGGTGTCTAGTGGATCAGGGGGTCAGAAGGCTGTTCTTCACAGAGAAACAACATTAATATGGAGTAAAGAAAAGTGTGCCCATCCTGGTGAATCCATAATGCCCATAAACCACACACAACTGCGCTGTGTCAAATGCAGATCTTTGACCACCAAACAGCAAAGCAAGGTTAGAGGTAATAGAGGGTAAATAATTCAATTAAACTAGAAACCTTAACTCCATCCCTTCTAACGAACTATATAACATTATAAGTACACATAGATTGCTGCAGTGAGGAGAGATGTAACCCTCTGTAGCAATGTAATAATTAAACAAGACAAAGAAAAATAGTTAAATGTCTTAGATTTATTCACTAAAACAATGATTAATGAGGCATAGAAAAACTATATTATTTTTGAAATTCAGGATGGTAATTAGACAAGTTAAGAAAAAAATGTCAAAGTGATGAAGAAGTCGAACAACATGGTTGAAACTAAAGGAGTGTGGGGAGGTCCTCATCCAATGTTTGTAGGCTTGAAACAAACTATAATAAGGAGAATAATAAATAATGTTCAGTTCAATATTTCAGTCTTTTGAAAGCACAGTGATGAGATCGTTGCATAACACAAAGGATTTTTACATACAAATACAATGGTGTTTCTTTGGTGGATTTATGGTGAATAATGTACTGAAAACTGCATCACTGTTGTTGAAAACTTCATGCTAAAAAAAAATGAAATGAACTGCAGAAACACACTATAAAATATACTTATGTCAGTATTAACAGTTTCTACAGTAAAGTATGAGCTAAAACTATATAATAATGTGTGGAACAAACTATATATTTCTATAGAGATAGAGAGAGAGAGAGTCAGCAGCTTTCTCGTTTACCAAGACCTTGAAACATGTGCAGATCTGTTGTTAGACTGGTGTGAGCTAAGTTGGCTTGGCAGGATTATTTTGCTGCTAGTAAACAGAGATAGAGATATGAATTGAAGATATAGGAGACACCAATATATTGTATTGATTATTTAGACCACATCATATAATTTATGGAATATATAAGAGACACTATAATGTGGGTAATGTATATATAGGAGACACGATTAGAATGTAAGGAGCAACGTAATATAAAGTATGGTAATTGAACACATAGGAGACACAGGGTACTTGCAGTTGCCTGTCATTGGCTGTGAGGCAGTACCATGTGTACATAATGGAATAGACAAAGAGGCAGAGTATGGATGTGTCCTCATTAGGGGAGTGACATCAGTGTGTCCATCAACATTCAGTGATGTTTCACTATTACGGGAGATGACTACGGGAGATAAGTGATGACTCTCTCAGTGTGAGACTACAAAGTCAACTCTCACTAATCCTTACCCCTGCCAAAACAGCCAACTCATTACCCTGCAGTGCCCATCAGGCGAGACATGTTGGGGTGTGATGTGCTGGGGTTTCCTACACTAAAATGATTCTCTAACAATGTGTATGGAAATGCACAGTTAAAGGATACAACAGCTAACCATCTTTCTTTTCTTTCATCCCAAGGTATGTATATCAGCTGCTACTACTCTCATCCTCTCCTAATCAGAACCTCACCTCATAAACCTAGACACCATCATGGCCCCTATATCTTCTTGGCCCCCGCATTATCCTGACATTGTGCAAACAGGCCTCTGCACCATCTGGCCCCTCCAGGCCTGTCTATTTCATGGCCTTGGTATTTTGCAGACATATAGTGAATCCCCCTATGCCTATTGTTCCAATTTCTGCCTATTGTCTCTCATTGCCCCTCTCCCCCTTTAGAATTTAAGCTGTCACTGGCACTGGCCTCTATCCTATGCCTCATGTCTCTACTCTATGGCTCATGTCTGTCCACTCTTTGTTCTCCTCTCTGCCTCTGTCATGTCTTATGCTGAATTGTTTAAGTATGCCATGTGATTTGTTCTGTTAATTGCACCCATGCATTTAGTATTCTTCTTATCTGTACCCATTGTTCTTATCTGTATGTATTTATGTAATCTTGTAATTTTGTTGTATGTTCTAACCCCTATGTACAGCTCTGCAGAACTCTTGTGAATTGTTGTAAATAAAAAATAATAATACTATTCTGGACAGGATTCCCCTCCAGTGTTTCATTTGGTGGCCCACTGTGATGATGCTGTTTTTCTTTATTTTTGCTAGGTGATCATTCTCATGCATACAAAGACGGATTAGACTGATCTAGAGCATCAGCGTTATAAAGTAATGACAGCACTTTTTGCTGTTTTTTAATAGCCAAAGAGACTGATTAACTTGAGATTGGCTGCATAACATGAGATGACAGCTAATTGTTATGACATCTAGCTATGCCCTTATATTTTACTACCAATAGCAGCTGACTCATTTCAAGAGCTTGATCCAGGAACGGTCACTAATAAATACCACCTATATGACTCAGAGGGCAGGAAGTGGTAGTAAATTAAAATGACAATGCAAGCTGTAAATGACAACTACAGCTACTGCACTAACCCTGTAAACAAGCAACAGATACCTTGCATCCCCTTGCCAAAACATGGCTCCAAACAGATCCAACCATGAGGCAGGAAGGAGAATGACTGATGATGTCACCAGTGCTCTGCACATACTCCTTCAACTCATACTTGCCAACTCTTCCGGAATGTCCGGGTGACTCCCGAAATTTGGGTAGGTCTCCCGGGCTCCCGGGAGAGCATGCAAATATCCTGCATATGGCAACATGCTTCCCAAAATGACGCGATTCGCGGTGAATTGCATAATTTTGGCCCCGCCCCCGCGAAAACCGACATTCTGTCATGGGGCAGAGCCAAAATGATGCCATTCACCGTGCCCCACCCCTCCCGCCTTCCAACCAGGCCCCCTCTGCCTGGGATCTCCCGCAATTAGCTTGCCAAATGTTGGCAAGCATGCTTCAACTCACAATCATCATCATCATCATCATTTATTTATATAGCGCCAACATATTCTGTAGCGCTGAGCTGTGTGAGGGCTTTGGAGAACAGCAAGTGTATACCAAAGCATGGTAAAATATGGTGGTGGAGGGAGTAGTGGCAAAGGTAATACCACTGCAATAAAAAATAAGTAATTTTGCATATGTCTCACTGTAAAATAAATTGATATCACTTCAATATAGGTTGAAATGAATAAAGAGAATTACTTGTAGGTGTGAGGAATAACTAGGGACAACGATAACATTTACTGTAAATCCCTTTCCCGGCACCCCAGGTACTTACCCGATCCTGAGGGACAACCGTACACTCCTCTCAAGAAACCCCCGTGGTCCAACCTCGGTGTACAAACCCCTCAGCACTTCAGTCTAGGGAAGAAATCAGACAGGTTTAGGAAGGGAAGGGATACTGGATGGAAGGGGAGGGGATGTCCGAGGTTTTGCTCTGGGCCTGGGCGCGACTATGGATATTTGGGACAGGGAAGAATCCCACTCAAATTATCCAACTCACGGTTGTGCGGGTAAGGGCTCTACCCAGAGAGAGACAAAAATGGAAAAATGGTACTCACCTGTGAAACGGTCGCCTCTTCTTGATAGCCGTCTGCACATTGGTACTTGGAATCTAGGAAGAGGGGCGACACAGCACACAACCACCCCACAGAGCTAGCTCCCTAGCTCAAGTGTGCCTCCCACACTAGCATTAACTCTAACAAGCATTTAACAGCAAAACAAAACAGTACCTTGATTCTACCAGCAATCTCTGTGATTGGCCGCTGTGCAACTCTAATGCTATTACTAATATTGGGTGTAGTGCACTGCTCTAACTCACCCCACAGCTCCAAGGCACAAATCACAAATTACAGACGATACTGAATACAAACAGCCTACCTTTAATGGGGGCGTGTCTTTTGGATCCTACAGGGGGGAAGATACTTAAGCAGATACACAGTTTAATACAATAGCATAGAGTTGTGAGGCGCTTATCTGCTCCACGCATGTGACTCTGGGAGGGGAGTTTGAAACTCCCTGCACTATATAAGATCCACTCTGATATACTGTCTGTGTCAGAGCAACTTGTTGCTAACTCCTGCTTCTGGTTCCCGCTGTGCTTTCTGGTTCTCTGCTCCTAGTGAATTTCTCCTGGCTTGTCTGACTATGATTCCTAGATTAACCCTTGTGCTGCTTTCTTCAGCGTGTATCCGACCCTGCTTGTTTACTGACCTCACTTTCTGGATTGTCCTTGACATCATGTACCTCAGTGTGTATCCAACTTGGCTTGTTCGTTGACCTTGCTTTCTGGATTGTATTCGCACCGCGTACCTCAGAGTGTATCCAACCCTACTAGGTATATTGACCATGACTTCTATACCTGCCTGTGTTTATCCAGCTACATCCATCCATCTACCCTATATCACATCAGGGGTCTACCCTGAGGGTCGCGACCTGAAGACTCATGGCAGAATAATCCATCCTGCCTTGCAGCGGTTCTTGGTGAAGATGGGGGGGTCTGCTAGACCGTGCCTCAGGAAGGACTGTGTCAATCCTGATTGATAGTTTCCCTCAGTGACCTTAACAGCAGTACAGTGTTGCAAACGACCACCACACAAATGGCCACTAGATTACCAGGGGAAAACAGGCCGGGTATGATCTCACTACGAAAATTACTACCTGCGTGTTCAGCCTCTTCCGCGATTAAATTTCAAGCGGCGCTGCATTGTAAAGGGTTAACTTCCCTTTACAATGCAGCGCCGCTTGAAATTTAATCGCGGAAGAGGCTGAACACGCGGGTGTTGAAGAACCCGCATATTGATACATTTACCCCCAAATCCTAACCAATACTAGGAAGGCCGAGTTAGGAGTCGAGAATGTAAACTCCGTCTCAACTAATATTTCTACTTCCGCCCCTTGAGCTGCTGATCTTCAATTACCCAATGGAGCATCCACCATTTCTGACTGCTATGGACGGTAATTGAGTCCTCAATGGGACTGTCTCTAGATGTACCCTCCCAGTATGCCTCCAGGTAGTGTCACTCCAGTCAGAATAGATCTGCCTACTAATCCTACCACAGGCTATTAACTCCATCTTTCTAGGCTTGATATAGTGACTAATATTTCCCAATTTGATTGGTGGTTATCACAAGTCACTTCCTGGGGTCCTTTGTGTTCCAAGAACTGCTTCCAATCAGTCTTCCTGGAACTTTTCAAATTAACTTGTCATACTCTGTCATCCACTTCCTCTTTGCCACCCGTTTACTCTTCATTCCGGGATGTTTTGTGTGAGGCTGCAACTGAAAAGTACCCACCTCACCATCCTTGGGATTGCACCAAAGACCTAATCACCAGGAACACCATTCCCTGTTGTCGAGTCTATCCACTCTCATTGCCTGAGACCCAAACCATGTTTGAAAATCTCAAACGTAGTTTCATATTTAAGACCTCTTCCTAGGCTAAATCTGGTTTATTGCTTTTTAAAAAGAGGGACGGTTCTGTTAGACTCTGTATAGATTACCATCAGCTCAACACCATAACTTTAAAGAACTGCTGTCCCGTGCCTGTTATCTCCAAACTCTTTGACCACATCTGTGGAGTCAAAATCTTTGCCAAACTAAATTTTCAAGGTACTTATAGTCTCATTAGAATTCACCAAAGGGATGAAAGGCAGACTGGCTTCAACGCAATGTTTTGGCTCAGTAAGACCCCGGCAGTCTTCCGGGTATTTGTAAATAAGATTTTTCGGGACATCTTGTAGCACTCAGCATTGATCTGGACGACATTTTGATCTGTTCCATGGATCAGAACTCCGACTGTAATCAGGCCAGGGAGGTCTTAGTTGTCTGCGGTTGCATGAACTGTATTGTAAGCTGGAGAAATGTCGCAAAAGGAGATTCTGTTCCCCAAATACATTGTGTCCAGTATGTTCATTGGATAAATTGTATTCAGTCAGATCTGGAGAAAGCGGCCTTTGTCCTCTATTTTACTCAACATTTTGGTCTTAAGGCTATTGAGCAGTTTATGGGATTCACCATTTGCTACCATCAGTTCATCAAGGATTTTTCTACAGTAATAGTGCCCATCACCACCCTCAACTGTAAGAAAGTTCCACATAAGACCTGGCCATCAGGGGCAATGGCAGCGTTCTAAATGTTAAAAAAAGTCTCCTCCATGCCAGTCATCTCACAACCAGGCAACACAAGGTCTGTTTTTTTAGAGGTAGATGCGGTTCTATCTCAAAAGGATACCTTGGGAAATTCCACCTCTGTGGGTTTTTCTTCAAAAAGTTCTTGGTGGCAGAGAAGTACTACAGGATAGCGGACATGGAACTTCTAGCAATTAAAACAGCACTGGAGGAATGATAACATCTCCTAGAAGTAGCCGAACATTCTATTACCTAATTTATCAACCATAAGAATTTAATCTAGCTCCAAATGGTTCACTGTCTCAACCCAAGATGATCTTTATTCTTCACATATTTTAACCTCATCCTGACCTATATAGTGGGATCTAAAAACCAGAGAGCAGATGCTGTATCTCTATGTCACTGTAGATCATCAGCCTACATTCTAGCACTATCCAGTACCTCTAACATGCAGCAAGTTGCCTGCTCCTTCCTGGATCTCAAATTCCGCCCTATGGAACTTAAAAGGACCCATTGCTTGATATTTGCAGAACATGTGGAAGTTAAAAAGACTTACTGATTTTTAGCTATTACTGGTGGCCCACTCTACTTCCAGATCTCCATCAAACTATCCAAGCTTGCACCACCTGTGCTCAGCACAAGGTTTCCAGGCATGCTTCATTGGGTCCCTATTGGCTGCTACACATTCCTGACAAGTCTAGGACCTCCATGGACTTCATTATAGGTCTGCCCAATAGTAAAGGTTTCAACACTATCTGGGAAATGGTGGATCGCTTCCTTGAAAATGGCTCATTTTGTGCCAGTAAAAGAACTTCCTTCTGCACCCACTTTAGCCACTGTTTTCAGTAAGGAGATCTTCCGCCTTAAATGCTGTCTCAGGAGATAATTTAGGACTGGGGTTTCCAGTTCATTTCCCGATTTCGGAAGACATTTTGCAAAGAACTAGAAATGAATCTTAACCTCTCTTCCGGGTACCTTCCACAAATAAACGGACAGATGGAAAGGATCAATCAGGATCTGATGCAATTTCTAGGAACTTACACATCTGAAAATCAAGACTTATTAGCATTGGCAGAATTTGTCCACAATAACCATCTGTATGAATCCTCTAGTTCCACTCCCTTCTTCATTGTATTTGGAAACATTTTTCTTGAATTTTCATCTGTCTGGAACTCTACCATTCCTGCAGTGCAATCTTTGTTTCATGATTTATCTCTTCTTTGGTCCCACACCAAGGCAAATTTGACAGAGTCCTCCCTTCGCAACAAAAAATCTGCTGAAGGTCACCAGTTACGGTACTGCAAAAGGGTGACAGGTTTTGGTTGTCCTCAAAAAAACAGTATTAGATCACTCCCTTGTGATCTGGTATGATTCCAAGTGCTTCAGTACACCTAGCTTCCATTATTACTCTGTTTGGAACTCCTGGTTCTGACTTCACCTGTTCTCGACGCCTCCTTTCTCTCAAGTATTGCTTCTGTTTGGATATTCTGACCTCAGTTATTGAGACTACCCCTCTGATTTCTCGTCGGTACTTCTATTGTCCATTCTGGATCTCACCCGGCTTGCTTGCGTTGTCACAAAATGAAAGGCAACATTGTCATAAAGAAAAATATGAATAATAAACATCATAAAACATTGGGTTAAATATTATGATACCACATCAGAAGTCCTGTGCTTAATAAGAAGAAAAATATATAATTTTCATGACAATTATCAGATAAAGAGGATGCAAAAGATAAAAGATGTTACAAGTTATACTTGCAAAATCAATGGAATTTAAACTACGTAATAATTAAACAAATTTATAGTAAAAAAAAAATCTAACAAAACATGGGGGAGACGGGTGGTAATAGTATTCTATCATAAGCTTTGTCTTTGCCCTGAATTATGATTATTTTATTACCCTATATTATTATTATCGGTTATCGTCTTGTGTTATTATACTATATTACTCTCTGTTATTACGTTGTCTTATTACACTGTTATTACTCTAGATTAATACCCTGTGTTATCACTCTTGGCTATACTCCTAGGTTAGAACTCTCTGTTATTGCCCTGCGTTGTTTTTCTGTTAATTTTCCTGTGTTATTATTGTGTTATGCCTCTCTTTTATTACCTTTTGTTATTTTGTTTTTATCTCAGTTTTTCAAGAGTGACTCTAGATTGGTGAAAATATCCTTCCTCCAAGAAGAGGATCCACCCTCCCACTGCAATTTACTTCACTCCCAATGTACTTCTTCTTGAGGGCAGGGGTGGATTATTTTCATCTTGCATAATTATTTTGTTATTACTCAGTTACTTAAGTTACTTTGTTTTTGCTCTATGCTATTATACGGTTTTAAATTTATATTATTACACTGTGTTATTATTATGTAATTAGCCTGTTTTACTACTATGTGTTATTGCTTGTGTTGTTATTCTATATTACTCTCTTTCATTACCTAGTGTTATTAAACTGTTATTACTCTATGTTATTACAATGACTTATTATTCTCGGTTATTCTCCTATGTTATTGCTCTTTGTTACAATCCTGTGTTATTATTATTTCTTTTTAACCTCTGTTATTCTATTTTTCCTGTCAGTTTTTGGCCTTTCTTTAAGTCCAGTTAATACATTCTGTTATTAAACTGTTTTATTTTTATTATATTATTCTATGTTATTACTCTCTGTTATGACTCTCTACCTTTTGATACTACCTTTCATTTTATTTTTAATCTCAGTTTATGGTGACCCTAGGAAGGTAGGAAGACCCTGCCCTCAAGAAGAGGATCTAGACTCTACTTCTTGAGGGCAGGGGTGGTCTATTTGTATATTCACTCTAGATTATTACTCTGCTATCGTTTATTTTTATATTTGCTATTATTCTATTTATAGTTCTTATGCTGTTATTAAGCTATATTATTATGAGACATTTATATTACTCTGTAATTAACCTGTGTAATTACTCTCTGTTAGAATTCTCTGTTATTATTGAGTTTTTACTCTCTAGAGAACAAGAAAAAATTGAAATACGACATTGCCCTACAATAAATTATAAATAATAAACATCATGGGGTTAAATATTATCAGATACTATCAGAAGTACTGCGCTTAAGAAATGATAAACAAAAATAAATAATTTTCATAACAATTATATCAGATACAGAGAACTCCAAAAGATAAAATATGTTACAAGTTATATATCTAAAATCAATGGAATTCAAACAAAATCATAATTAAACTAATTCATGGTATACAACTCATCTAACAACATGGGGTAGAGGGTGTGGTGGTGGTATTCTATCATACTCTTTGGTTTTTCTCTGGGTCATTATTATTTTATTACCATGTATTACTATTATCAGTTATCGCCTTGTGTTATTATACTATATTACTCTCTGTTATTAACTTCTGTTATTATACTGTTGTTACTCTATGTCATTACTCTGTGTTATGACTCTTTTATTGTTTATTTATACTTGTGTTATTATCCTATTTATAATTTCTATTATTATACTGTATTATTATTCTGTTATAACTCTGTGTTAATATTCTTTTTATTTTCTGAATTATTATTCTGTTATTAAACTATATTGTTATGACAGATTGATATTACTCTGTAATTAACCTATGTAATTACTCTCTGTTATTATTCTCTGTTTTTATTGAGTTTTTAATCTCTAGTTTTGTCTTGAGTTATTGTTGATTATTGCAATAAAGTTTAATACACAGAACAAGAAACAATTGAAAAACAGCATTCTCATACAATAAATTATAAAAAATAAACATCAAACAACATGGTGATAAATATATCATAACACTTCAGAAGTCCTGCACTTATTTAGAAGTGATACTCAATAAATATGATTTTCATAACAATTATATCAGACACAGAGAGCCCCAAAAGATAAAATATGTTACAAGTTATATATGCAAAATCAATGGAATTCAAACAAAATCATAATTAAACTAATTCATGGTATAAAAATCATCTAACAATACAACATGGGCTAAAGGGTGTGGTTGTATTATCCTATCATACTCTTTGGTTTTTCCTGAGTCTTTATTATTTTATTACCATGTATTACTATTATCAGTTATCGTCTTGTGTTATTATACTATATTACTCTCTGTTATTACCTTCTGTTATTATACTGTTGTTACTCTATGTCATTACTCTGTATTATGACTCTTGGCTATTCTCCTATGTTAGAACTCTCTGTTATTGCCCTGCTAAATTGTTCTGTATTATTCTTTGCATTATTATTCTCTGTTATGGCTCTATTTTATTATCGTTTGCTATTTTATTTTTAATCTTACATTTTCTAGGGTGTCTGTAAGGTGGGGAAAATGTCCTGCCCCCAAGAAGAGGGTCCACCCTCCCAATGCCCTCTGTCCTTCTTCTTGAGGGCAGGGGTGGCCTGTTTTTATCTTGTATAATTATTTTGTTATTTTCAGTTATTTATTTCTTTCTCTATTTTCTTATTCTTTTTTTAGTTTATATATTTATACTGTGTTATTATCCTGTTACAAGCCTGTTTTACAACGATCTGTTATTACCTTATGTTGTTATTCTATCTTAGTCTTTGTTTTTTACCTAGTGTTATTAAACTGTTAGTACTCTATGTTATAATAATGACTTATTATTCTCTGTTATTATCCTATGTTATTGCTCCCTCTTATAATCCTCTGTTATTATTATTTATTTTTAACCTGTGTTATTCTATTTTTCCTCTCAGTTTTTGGCCCTTGTTTTTGCCCTGTATATACATTCTGTTATTAGCCTGTTTTATTGTTCTCTTATTATCCTGTGTTATTATTCTATGTTTTGATTCTCTTTTACTATCTTTTGTTATTTAATTTTTAATCTCAGTTTTTCTTTGCTGACCCTAGGATGGTGGGAAGCCCCTGCCCCCAAGAAGAAGATCCACCCTCCCAATGCCCTCTGTACTTCTTCTTGAGGGCAGGGGTGGTCTATTTATAACTTGTATTTTTACTCTGTTGTCAATCAATGTTATTACTCTGCTATTGTTTATTTTTACCTGTGTTATTATCCTATTTATAATTTATATTATTATACTGTATTATTATTCTGTTATAACTCTGTGTTACTTTCTGAATTATTATTCTGTTATTAAACTATATTGTTATGAAAAATTGATATTACTCTGTAATTAACCTGTGTAATTACTCTCTGTTATCATCCTCTGTTATTATTGTGTTTTTAATCTCTAGTTTTGCCTTGAGTTATTGTTGATTTTTGCAATAAAGTATAATACACAGTACAAGAAACAATTGAAAACAGCATTGTCATACAATAAAATTATAAATAATAAACATCATACAACATGGTGATAAATATATCATAACACATCAGAAGTCCTTCACTTATTTAGAAGTGATAAACAAAATATATCATTTTCATAACAATTATATCAGACACAGAGAGCCCTAAAACATAAAATATGTTACAAATTATATATGCAAATCAATGGATTTCAAACAAAATCATAATTAAACTAATTCATGGTATAACAATAATTTAACAATACAACATGGGGTAGAGGGTGTGGTGGTATTATTCTATCATACTCTTTGGTTTTTCCCTGAATCATTATTATTTTATTACCATATATTATTATTATCCGTTATCGCCTTGTGTTATTATACTATATTACTCTCTGTTATTACCTTCTGTTATTATACTGTTGTTAATCTATGTGATTACTCTGTATTATGATTCTTGGCTATTCTCCTACATTAGAACTCTCTGTTATTGCCTTGCGTTATTGTTCTGTATTATTTCCTGCGTTATTATTCTCTGTTATGACTCTCTTTAATTACCGTTTAACTTTTTCTATGGTGTCTCTAAGGTGGGGAAAATGTCCTGCCCCCAAGAAGAGGGTCCACCCTCCCAATGCCATCTGTCCTTCTTCTTGAGGGCAGGGGTGGCCTGTTTTTATCTTGTATAATTATTTTGTTATTACTGGGTTATTTTTATTTTTTCTCTATTTTATTATTCTTTTTTTAGTTTATACATTTATACTGTGTTATTATCCTGTTGCTAGCCTGTTTTACAACTATCTGTTATTACCTTATGTTGTTATTCTATCTTAGTCTTTGTTTTTTACCTACTGTTATTAAACTGTTACTACTCTATGTTATAATAATGACTTATTATTCTCGGTTATTATCCTATGTTATTGCTCTCTCTTAAAAACCTCTCTATTATTATTTGTTTTTAATCTGTGTTATTCTATTTTTCCTCTGTTTTTGGCCCTTGTTTTTCCCCTGTATATACATTCTGTTATTAGCCTGTTTTATTGTTCTCTTATTATCCTGTGTTATTATTCTATGTTTTGAGTCTCTTTTACTATCTTTTGTTATTTAATTTTTAATCTCAGTTTTTCTTTGCTGACCCTAGGATGGTGGGAAGGCCCTGTCCCCAAGAAGATGATCCACCCTCCCAATGCCCTCTGTACTTCTTCTTGAGGGCAGGGGTGGTCTATTTTTAACTTGTATTTTTACTCTGTTATCAATCAAGGTTATTACTCTGTTATTGTTTATTTTTACCTGTGTTATTATCCTATTTATAATTTTTTATTATTATACTGTAATATTATTCTGTTATAACTCTGTGTTATTATTCTTTTTACTTTCTGAATTATTTTTCTGTTATTAAACTATATTGTTATGACACATTGATATTACTCTGTAATTTCCCTGTGTAATTACTCTCTGTTATTATTCTCTGTAATTATTGAGTTTTTAATCTCTAGTTTTGCCTTGAGTTATTGTCGATTTTTGCAAAAAAGTTTAATACACAGTACAAGAAACAATTGAAAACAGCATTGTCATACAAGAAATTATAAATACTAAACATCATACAACATGGTGATAAATATATCATAACACATCAGAAGTCCTGCACTAATTTAGAAGTGATAAACAAAATATATAATTTTCATAACAATTATATCAGACACAGAGAGCCCCAAAAGATAAAATATGTTACAAGTTATATATGCAAAATCAATGGAATTCAAACAAAATCATAATTAAACTAATTCATGGTATAAAAATCATCTAACAATACAACATGGGGTAGAGGGTGTGGTGGTATTATCCTATCACACTCTTTGGTTTTTCCTGAGTCATTATTATTTTATTACCATGTATTACTGTTATCAGTTATCGCCTTGTGTTATTATACTATATTACTCTCTGTTATTACCTTTTTTTTTATACTGTTGTTACTCTATGTCATTACTCTGTATTATAACTCTTGGCTATTCTCCTACGTTAGAACTCTCTGTTATTACCTTCTGTTATTATACTGTTGTTACTCTATGTCATTACTCTGTATTATGACTCTTGGCTATTCTCCTATTTTAGAACTCTCTGTTATTGCCCTGCGTTATTGTTCTGTATTGTTCCCTGCGTTATTATTCTATGCTATGACTCTATTTTATTACCGTTTGCTATTGTATTTTTAATCTCACATTTTCTAGGGTGTCTGTAAGGTGGGGAAAATGTCCTGCCCCCAAGAAGAGGGTCCACCCTCCCAATGCCCTCTGTCCTTCTTCTTGAGGGTAGGGGTGTCCTGTTTTTATCTTGTATAATTATTTTGTTATTACTGGGTTATTTTTGTTTTTTCTCTATTTTATTATTCTTGTTTTAGTTTATATATTTATACTGTGTTATTATCCTGTTACTAGCTTGTTTTAGAACTATCTGTTATTACCTTATGTTGTTATTCTATCTTAGTCTTTGTTTTTTACCTACTGTTATTAAACTGTTACTACTCTATGTTATAATAATAACTTATTATTCTTGGTTATTATCCTATGTTATTGCTCTCTCTTACAAACCTCTGTATTATTATTTATTTTTAACCTGTGTTATTCTATTTTTCCTCTCAGTTTTTAGCCCTTGTTTTTGCCCTGTATATACATTCTGTTATTAGCCTGTTTTATTGTTCTCTTATTATCCTGTGTTATTATTCTATGTTTTGACTCTCTTTTACTATCTTTTGTTATTTAATTTTTAATCTCAGTTTTTCTTTGCTGACCCTAGGATGGTGGGAAGCCCCTGCCCCCAAGAAGAAGATCCACCCTCCCAATGCCCTCTGTACTTCTTCTTGAGGGCAGGGGTGGTCTATTTATAACTTGTATTTTTACTCTGTTGTCAATCAATGTTATTACTCTGCTATTGTTTATTTTTACCTGTGTTATTATCCTATTTATAATTTATATTATTATACTGTATTATTATTCTGTTATAACTCTGTGTTACTTTCTGAATTATTATTCTGTTATTAAACTATATTGTTATGAAAAATTGATATTACTCTGTAATTAACCTGTGTAATTACTCTCTGTTATCATCCTCTGTTATTATTGTGTTTTTAATCTCTAGTTTTGCCTTGAGTTATTGTTGATTTTTGCAATAAAGTATAATACACAGTACAAGAAACAATTGAAAACAGCATTGTCATACAATAAAATTATAAATAATAAACATCATACAACATGGTGATAAATATATCATAACACATCAGAAGTCCTTCACTTATTTAGAAGTGATAAACAAAATATATCATTTTCATAACAATTATATCAGACACAGAGAGCCCTAAAACATAAAATATGTTACAAATTATATATGCAAATCAATGGATTTCAAACAAAATCATAATTAAACTAATTCATGGTATAACAATAATTTAACAATACAACATGGGGTAGAGGGTGTGGTGGTATTATTCTATCATACTCTTTGGTTTTTCCCTGAATCATTATTATTTTATTACCATATATTATTATTATCCGTTATCGCCTTGTGTTATTATACTATATTACTCTCTGTTATTACCTTCTGTTATTATACTGTTGTTAATCTATGTGATTACTCTGTATTATGATTCTTGGCTATTCTCCTACATTAGAACTCTGTGTTATTGCCTTGCGTTATTGTTCTGTATTATTCCCTGCGTTATTATTCTCTGTTATGACTCTCTTTAATTACCGTTTAACTTTTTCTATGGTGTCTCTAAGGTGGGGAAAATGTCCTGCCCCCAAGAAGAGGGTCCACCCTCCCAATGCCCTCTGTCCTTCTTCTTGAGGGTAGGGGTGTCCTGTTTTTATCTTGTATAATTATTTTGTTATTACTGGGTTATTTTTGTTTTTTCTCTATTTTATTATTCTTGTTTTAGTTTATATATTTATACTGTGTTATTATCCTGTTACTAGCTTGTTTTAGAACTATCTGTTATTACCTTATGTTGTTATTCTATCTTAGTCTTTGTTTTTTACCTACTGTTATTAAACTGTTACTACTCTATGTTATAATAATGACTTATTATTCTCGGTTATTATCCTATGTTGTTGCTCTCTCTTACAAACCTCTCTATTATTATTTGTTTTTAACATGTGTTATTCTATTTTTCCTCTGTTTTTGGCCCTTGTTTTTTCCCTGTATATACATTCTGTTATTAGCCTGTTTTATTGTTCTCTTATTATCCTGTGTTATTATTCTATGTTTTGACTCTCTTTTACTATCTTTTGTTATTTAATTTTTAATCTCAGTTTTTCTTTGCTGACCCTAGGATGTTGGGAAGGCCCTGTCCCCAAGAAGATGTTCCACCCTCCCAATGCCCTCTGTACTTCTTCTTGAGGGCAGGGGTGGTCTATTTATAACTTGTATTTTTACTCTGTTGTCAATCAATGTTATTACTCTGTTATTGTTTATTTTTACCTGTGTTATTATCCTATTTATAATTTCTATTATTATACTGTATTATTATTCTGTTATAACTCTGTGTTACTTTCTGAATTATTATTCTGTTATTAAACTATATTCTTATGACACATTGATATTACTCTGTAATTAACCTGTGTAATTACTCTCTGTTATCATCCTCTGTTATAATGGAGTTTTTAATCTCTAGTTTTGCCTTGAGTTATTGTTGATTTTTGCAATAAAGTATAATACACAGTACAAGAAACAATTGAAAACAGCATTGTCATACAATAAAATTATAAATAATAAACATCATTCAACATGGTGATAAATATATCATAACACATCAGAAGTCCTTCACTTATTTAGAAGTGATAAACAAAATATATCATTTTCATAACAATTATATCAGACACAGAGAGCCCTAAAACATAAAATATGTTACAAGTTATATATGCAAATCAATGGATTTCAAACAAAATCATAATTAAACTAATTCATGGTATAACAATAATTTAACAATACAACATGGGGTAGAGGGTGTGGTGGTATTATTCTATCATACTCTTTGGTTTTTCCCTGAATCATTATTATTTTATTACCATATATTATTATTATCCGTTATCGCCTTGTGTTACTATACTATATTACTTTCTGTTATTACCTTCTGTTATTATACTGTTGTTAATCTATGTGATTACTCTGTATTATGATTCTTGGCTATTCTCCTACATTAGAACTCTCTGTTATTGCCTTGCGTTATTGTTCTGTATTATTTCCTGCGTTATTATTCTCTGTTATGACTCTCTTTAATTACCGTTTAACTTTTTCTATGGTGTCTCTAAGGTGGGGAAAATGTCCTGCCCCCAAGAAGAGGGTCCACCCTCCCAATGCCATCTGTCCTTCTTCTTGAGGGCAGGGGTGGCCTGTTTTTATCTTGTATAATTATTTTGTTATTACTGGGTTATTTTTATTTTTTCTCTATTTTATTATTCTTTTTTTAGTTTATATATTTATACTGTGTTATTATCCTGTTGCTAGCCTGTTTTACAACTATCTGTTATTACCTTATGTTGTTATTCTATCTTAGTCTTTGTTTTTTACCTACTGTTATTAAACTGTTACTACTCTATGTTATAATAATGACTTATTATTCTCGGTTATTATCCTATGTTATTGCTCTCTCTTAAAAACCTCTCTATTATTATTTGTTTTTAATCTGTGTTATTCTATTTTTCCTCTGTTTTTGGCCCTTGTTTTTTCCCTGTAAATACATTCTGTTATTAGCCTGTTTTATTGTTCTCTTATTATCCTGTGTTATTATTCTATGTTTTGACTCTCTTTTACTATCTTTTGTTATTTAATTTTTAATCTCAGTTTTTCTTTGCTGACCCTAGGATGGTGGGAAGGCCCTGTCCCCAAGAAGATGATCCACCCTCCCAATGCCCTCTGTACTTCTTCTTGAGGGCAGGGGTGGTCTATTTTTAACTTGTATTTTTACTCTGTTATCAATCAAGGTTATTACTCTGTTATTGTTTATTTTTACCTGTGTTATTATCCTATTTATAATTTTTTATTATTATACTGTAATATTATTCTGTTATAACTCTGTGTTATTATTCTTTTTACTTTCTGAATTATTTTTCTGTTATTAAACTATATTGTTATGACACATTGATATTACTCTGTAATTAACCTATGTAATTACTTTCTGTTATTATTCTCTGTTATTATTGAGTTTTTAATCACTAGTTTTACCTTGAGTTATTGTTGATTTTTGCAATAAAGTTTAATACACAGTACAAGAAATAATTGAAAACAGCATTGTCATACAAGAAATTAAAATTATAAACATCATACAACATTGTGATAAATATATCATAACACATCCGAAGTCCCGCACTAATTTAGAAGTGATAAACAAAATATATAATTTTCATAACAATTATATCAGACACAGAGAGCCCCAAAATATAAAATATGTTACAAGTTATATATGCAAAATCAATTAAATTCAAACAAAATCATAATTTAACTAATTCATGGTATAAAAATCATCTAACAATACAACATGGGGTAGAGGGTGCGGTGGTATTATCCTATCATACTCTTTGGTTTTTCCTTAGTCATAATTATTTTATTACCATGTATTACTATTATCAGCTATCGCCTTGTGTTATTATACTATATTACTCTCTGTTATTACCTTCTGTTATTATACTGTTGTTACTCTATGTCATTACTCTGTATTATGACTCTTGGCTGTTCTCCTACATTAGAACTCTCTGTTATTGCCCTGCGTTATTGTTCTGTATTATTCCCTACGTTATTATTCTCTGCTATGACTATATTTTATTACCATTTGCTATTTTATTTTTAATCTCACATTTTCTAGGGTGTCTGTAAGGTGGGGAAAATGTCCTGCCCCCAAGAAGAGGGTCCACCCTCCCAATGCCCTCTGTCCTTCTTCTTGAGGGCAGGGGTGGCCTGTTTTTATCTTGTATAATTATTTTGTTATTTCTCAGTTATTTTTGTTTATTCTCTATTTTGTTATTCTTTTTTTAGTTTATATATTTATACTGTGTTATTATCCTGTTACTAGCCTGTTTTACAACTATCTGTTATTACCTTATGTTGTTATTCTATCTTAGCCTTTGTTTTTTACCTAGTGTTATTAAACTGTTACTACTCTATGTTATAATAATGACTTATTATTCTCGGTTATTATCCTATGTTATTGCTCTCTCTTAAAAACTTCTCTATTATTATTTGTTTTTAACCTGTGTTATTCTATTTTTCCTCTCAGTTTTTGGCCCTTGTTTTTTCCCTGTATATACATTCTGTTATTAGCCTGTTTTATTGTTCTCTTATTATCCTGTGTTATTATTCTATGTTTTGACTCTCTTTTACTATCTTTTGTTATTTAATTTTTAATCTCAGTTTTTCTTTGCTGACCCTAGGATGGTGGGAAGCCCCTGCCCCCAAGAAGATGATCCACCCTCCCAATGCCCTTTGTACTTCTTCTTGAGGGCAGGGGTGGTCTATTTTTAACTTGTATTTTTACTCTGTTATCAATCAAGGTTATTACTCTGTTATTGTTTATTTTTACCTGTGTTATTATCCTATTTATAATTTTTTATTATTATACTGTATTATTATTCTGCTATAACTCTGTGTTATTATTCTTTTTACTTTCTGAATTATTTTTCTGTTATTAAACTATATTGTTATGACACATTGATATTACTCTGTAATTAACCTATGTAATTACTTTTTGTTATTATTCTCTGTTATTATTGAGTTTTTAATCACTAGTTTTACCTTGAGTTATTGTTGATTTTTGCAATTAAGTTTAATACACAGTACAAGAAATATTTGAAAACAGCATTGTCATACAAGAAATTAAAAATTATAAACATCATACAACATGGTGATATATATATCATAACACATCAGAAGTCCCGAACTAATTTAGAAGTGATAAACAAAATATATAATTTTCATAACAATTATATCAGACACAGAGAGCCCCAAAAGATAAAATATGTTACAAGTTATATATGCAAAATCAATTAAATTCAAATAAAATCATAATTTAACTAATTCATGGTATAAAAATCATCTAACAATACAACATGGGGTAGAGGGTGTGGTGGTATTATTCTATCATACTCTTTGGTTTTTCCTTAGTCATAATTATTTTATTACCATGTATTACTATTATCAGTTATCGCCTTGTGTTATTATACTATATTACTCTCTGTTATTACCTTCTGTTATTATACTGTTGTTACTCTATGTCATTACTCTGTATTATGACTCTTGGCTATTCTCCTACGTTAGAACTCTCTGTTATTGCCCTGCGTTATTGTTCTGTATTATTCCCTGCGTTATTATTCTCTGCTATGACTCTATTTTATTACCATTTGCTATTTTATTTTTAATCTCACATTTTCTAGGGTGTCTGTAAGGTGGGGAAAATGTCCTGCCCCCAAGAAGAGGGTCCACCCTCCCAATGCCCTCTGTCCTTCTTCTTGAGGGCAGGGGTGGCCTGTTTTTATCTTGTATAATTATTTTGTTATTTCTCAGTTATTTTTGTTTATTCTCTATTTTGTTATTCTTTTTTTAGTTTATATATTTATACTGTGTTATTATCCTGTTACTAGCCTGTTTTACAACTATCTGTTATTACCTTATGTTGTTATTCTATCTTATCCTTTGTTTTTTACCTAGTGTTATTAAACTGTTACTACTCTATGTTATAATAATGACTTATTATTCTCGGTTATTATCCTATGTTATTGCTCTCTCTTAAAAACCTCTCTATTATTATTTGTTTTTAACCTGTAATATTCTATTTTTCCTCTCAGTTTTTGGCCCTTGTTTTTCCCCTGTATATACATTCTGTTATTAGCCTGTTTCATTGTTCTCTTATTATCCTGTGTTATTATTCTATGTTTTGAATCTCTTTTACTATCTTTTGTTATTTAATTTTTAATCTCAGTTTTTCATTGCTGACCCTAGGATGGTGGGAAGGCCCTGTCCCCAAGAAGATGATCCACCCTCCCAATGCCCTCTGTACTTCTTCTTGAGGGCAGGGGTGGTCTATATTTAACTTGTATTTTTACTCTGTTATCAATCAAGGTTATTATTCTGTTATTGTTTATTTTTACCTGTGTTATTATCCTATTTATAATTTCTATTATTATACTGTATTATTATTCTGTTATAACTCTATGTTATTATTCTTTTTACTTTCTGAATTATTTTTCTGTTATTAAACTATATTGTTATGACACATTGATATTACTCTGTAATTAACCTGTGTAATTATTCTCTATTATTATTCTCTGTTATTATTGAGTTTTTAATCACTAGTTTTACCTTGAGTTATTGTTGATTTTTGCAATAAAGTTTAATACACAGTACAAGAAATAATTGAAAACAGCATTGTCATACAAGAAATTATAAATAATAAACATCATACAACATGGTGATAAATATATCATAACACATCAGAAGTCCTGCACTAATTTAGAAGTGATAAATAAAATATATAATTTTCATAACAATTATATCAGACACAGAGAGCCCCAAAAGATAAAATATGTTACAAGTTATATATGCAAAATCAATTAAATTCAAACAAAATCATAATTTAACTAATTCATGGTATAAAAATCATCTAACAATACAACATGGGGTAGAGGGTGTGGTGGTATTATTCTATCATACTCTTTGGTTTTTCGTTAGTCATAATTATTTTATTACCAGTTATTATCAGTTATCGCCTTGTGTTATTATACTATATTACTCTCTGTTATTACCTTCTGTTATTATACTGTTGTTATTCTATGTCATTACTCTGTATTATGACTCTTGGCTATTCTCCTACGTTAGAACTCTCTGTTATTGCCCTGCGTTATTGTTCTGTATTATTCCCTGCGTTATTATTCTCTGCTATGACTCTATTTTATTACCATTTGCTATTTTATTTTTAATCTTACATTTTCTAGGGTGTCTGTAAGGTGGGGAAAATGTCCTGCCCCCAAGAAGAGGGTCCACCCTCCCAATGCCCTCTCTCCTTCTTCTTGAGGGCAGGGGTGGCTTGTTTTTATCTTGTATAATTATTTTGTTATTTCTCAGTTATTTTTGTTTATTCTCTATTTTGTTATTCTTTTTTTAGTTTATATATTTATACTGTGTTATTATCCTGTTACTAGCCTGTTTTACAACTATCTGTTATTACCTTATGTTGTTATTCTATCTTAGCCTTTGTTTTTTACCTAGTGTTATTAAACTGTTACTACTCTATGTTATAATAATGACTTATTATTCTCGGTTATTATCCTATGTTATTGCTCTCTCTTAAAAACTTCTCTATTATTATTTGTTTTTAACCTGTGTTATTCTATTTTTCCTCTCAGTTTTTGGCCCTTGTTTTTTCCCTGTATATACATTCTGTTATTAGCCTGTTTTATTGTTCTCTTATTATCCTGTGTTATTATTCTATGTTTTGACTCTCTTTTACTATCTTTTGTTATTTAATTTTTAATCTCAGTTTTTCTTTGCTGACCCTAGGATGGTGGGAAGCCCCTGCCCCCAAGAAGATGATCCACCCTCCCAATGCCCTTTGTACTTCTTCTTGAGGGCAGGGGTGGTCTATTTTTAACTTGTATTTTTACTCTGTTATCAATCAAGGTTATTACTCTGTTATTGTTTATTTTTACCTGTGTTATTATCCTATTTATAATTTTTTATTATTATACTGTATTATTATTCTGCTATAACTCTGTGTTATTATTCTTTTTACTTTCTGAATTATTTTTCTGTTATTAAACTATATTGTTATGACACATTGATATTACTCTGTAATTAACCTATGTAATTACTTTTTGTTATTATTCTCTGTTATTATTGAGTTTTTAATCACTAGTTTTACCTTGAGTTATTGTTGATTTTTGCAATTAAGTTTAATACACAGTACAAGAAATATTTGAAAACAGCATTGTCATACAAGAAATTAAAAATTATAAACATCATACAACATGGTGATATATATATCATAACACATCAGAAGTCCCGAACTAATTTAGAAGTGATAAACAAAATATATAATTTTCATAACAATTATATCAGACACAGAGAGCCCCAAAAGATAAAATATGTTACAAGTTATATATGCAAAATCAATTAAATTCAAATAAAATCATAATTTAACTAATTCATGGTATAAAAATCATCTAACAATACAACATGGGGTAGAGGGTGTGGTGGTATTATTCTATCATACTCTTTGGTTTTTCCTTAGTCATAATTATTTTATTACCATGTATTACTATTATCAGTTATCGCCTTGTGTTATTATACTATATTACTCTCTGTTATTACCTTCTGTTATTATACTGTTGTTACTCTATGTCATTACTCTGTATTATGACTCTTGGCTATTCTCCTATGTTAGAACTCTCTGTTATTGCCCTGCGTTATTGTTCTGTATTATTCCCTGCGTTATTATTCTCTGCTATGACTCTATTTTATTACCATTTGCTATTTTATTTTTAATCTCACATTTTCTAGGGTGTCTGTAAGGTGGGGAAAATGTCCTGCCCCCAAGAAGAGGGTCCACCCTCCCAATGCCCTCTGTCCTTCTTCTTGAGGGCAGGGGTGGCCTGTTTTTATCTTGTATAATTATTTTGTTATTTCTCAGTTATTTTTGTTTATTCTCTATTTTGTTATTCTTTTTTTAGTTTATATATTTATACTGTGTTATTATCCTGTTACTAGCCTGTTTTACAACTATCTGTTATTACCTTATGTTGTTATTCTATCTTATCCTTTGTTTTTTACCTAGTGTTATTAAACTGTTACTACTCTATGTTATAATAATGACTTATTATTCTCGGTTATTATCCTATGTTATTGCTCTCTCTTAAAAACCTCTCTATTATTATTTGTTTTTAACCTGTAATATTCTATTTTTCCTCTCAGTTTTTGGCCCTTGTTTTTCCCCTGTATATACATTCTGTTATTAGCCTGTTTCATTGTTCTCTTATTATCCTGTGTTATTATTCTATGTTTTGACTCTCTTTTACTATCTTTTGTTATTTAATTTTTAATCTCAGTTTTTCTTTGCTGACCCTAGGATGGTGGGAAGCCCCTGCCCCCAAGAAGATGATCCACCCTCCCAATGCCCTCTGTACTTCTTCTTGAGGGCAGGGGTGGTCTATTTTTAACTTGTATTTTTACTCTGTTATCAATCAATGTTATTACTCTGTTATTGTTTATTTTTACCTGTGTTATTATCCTATTTATAATTTTTTATTATTATACTGTATTATTATTCTGCTATAACTCTGTGTTATTATTCTTTTTACTTTCTGAATTATTTTTCTGTTATTAAACTATATTGTTATGACACATTGATATTACTCTGTAATTAACCTATGTAATTACTTTCTGTTATTATTCTCTGTTATTATTGAGTTTTTAGTCACTAGTTTTACCTTGAGTTATTGTTGATTTTTGCAATTAAGTTTAATACACAGTACAAGAAATATTTGAAAACAGCATTGTCATACAAGAAATTAAAAATTATAAACATCATACAACATGGTGATATATATATCATAACACATCAGAAGTCCCGAACTAATTTAGAAGTGATAAACAAAATATATAATTTTCATAACAATTATATCAGACACAGAGAGCCCCAAAAGATAAAATATGTTACAAGTTATATATGCAAAATCAATTAAATTCAAATAAAATCATAATTTAACTAATTCATGGTATAAAAATCATCTAACAATACAACATGGGGTAGAGGGTGTGGTGGTATTATACTATCATACTCTTTGGTTTTTCTTTAGTCATAATTATTTTATTACCATGTATTACTATTATCAGTTATCGCCTTGTGTTATTATACTATATTACTCTCTGTTATTACCTTCTGTTATTATACTGTTGTTACTCTATGTCATTACTCTGTATTATGACTCTTGGCTATTCTCCTACGTTAGAACTCTCTGTTATTGCCCTGCGTTATTGTTCTGTATTATTCCCTGCGTTATTATTCTCTGCTATGACTCTATTTTATTACCATTTGCTATTTTATTTTTAATCTCACATTTTCTAGGGTCTCTGTAAGGTGGGGAAAATGTCCTGTCCCCAAGAAGAGGGTCCACCCTCCCAATGCCCTCTGTCCTTCTTCTTGAGGGCAGGGGTGGCCTGTTTTTATCTTGTATAATTATTTTGTTATTTCTCAGTTATTTTTGTTTATTCTCTATTTTGTTATTCTTTTTTTAGTTTATATATTTATACTGTGTTATTATCCTGTTACTAGCCTGTTTTACAACTATCTGTTATTACCTTATGTTGTTATTCTATCTTAGTCTTTGTTTTTTACCTACTGTTATTAAACTGTTACTACTCTATGTTATAATAATGACTTATCATTCTCGGTTATTATCCTATGTTATTGCTCTCTCTTAAAAACCTCTCTATTATTATTTGTTTTTAATCTGTGTTATTCTATTTTTCCTCTGTTTTTGGCCCTTGTTTTTCCCCTGTATATACATTCTGTTATTAGACTGTTTTATTGTTCTCTTATTATCCTGTGTTATTATTCTATGTTTTGACTCTCTTTTACTATCTTTTGTTATTTAATTTTTAATCTCAGTTTTTCTTTGCTGACCCTAGGATGGTGGGAAGCCCCTGCCCCCAAGAAGATGATCCACCCTCCCAATGCCCTCTGTACTTCTTCTTGAGGGCAGGGGTGGTCTATTTTTAACTTGTATTTTTACTCTGTTATCCATCAAGGTTATTACTCTGTTATTGTTTATTTTTACCTGTGTTATTATCCTATTTATAATTTTTTATTATTATACTGTATTATTATTCTGCTATAACTCTGTGTTATTATTCTTTTTACTTTCTGAATTATTTTTCTGTTATTAAACTATATTGTTATGACACATTGATATTACTCTGTAATTAACCTATGTAATTACTTTCTGTTATTATTCTCTGTTATTATTGAGTTTTTAATCACTAGTTTTACCTTGAGTTATTGTTGATTTTTGCAATTAAGTTTAATACACAGTACAAGAAATATTTGAAAACAGCATTGTCATACAAGAAATTAAAAATTATAAACATCATACAACATGGTGATATATATATCATAACACATCAGACGTCCCGAACTAATTTAGAAGTGATAAACAAAATATATAATTTTCATAACAATTATATCAGACACAGAGAGCCCCAAAAGATAAAATATGTTACAAGTTATATATGCAAAATCAATTAAATTCAAATAAAATCATAATTTAACTAATTCATGGTATAAAAATCATCTAACAATACAACATGGGGTAGAGGGTGTGGTGGTATTATCCTATCATTCTCTTTGGTTTTTCCTTAGTCATAATTATTTTTTTGCCATGTATTACTATTATCAGTTATCGCCTTGTGTTATTATAGTATATTACTCTCTGTTATTATCTTCTGTTATTATACTGTTGTTACTCTATGTCATTACTCTGTATTATGACTCTTGGCTATTCTCCTACGTTAGAACTCTCTGTTATTGCCCTGCGTTATTGTTCTGTATTATTCCCTACGTTATTATTCTCTGCTATGACTCTATTTTATTACCATTTGCTATTTTATTTTTAATCTCACATTTTCTAGGGTGTCTGTAAGGTGGGGAAAATGTCCTGCCCCCAAGAAGAGGGTCCACCCTCCCAATGCCCTCTGTCCTTCTTCTTGAGGGCAGGGGTGGCCTGTTTTTATCTTGTATAATTATTTTGTTATTTCTCAGTTATTTTTGTTTATTCTCTATTTTGTTATTCTTTTTTTAGTTTATATATTTATACTGTGTTATTATCCTGTTACTAGCCTGTTTTACAACTATCTGTTATTACCTTATGTTGTTATTCTATCTTATCCTTTGTTTTTTACCTAGTGTTATTAAACTGTTACTACTCTATGTTATAATAATGACTTATTATTCTCGGTTATTATCCTATGTTATTGCTCTCTCTTAAAAACCTCTCTATTATTATTTGTTTTTAACCTGTGTTATTCTATTTTTCCTCTCAGTTTTTGGCCCTTGTTTTTCCCTTGTATATACATTCTGTTATTAGCCTGTTTCATTGTTCTCTTATTATCCTGTGTTATTATTCTATGTTTTGACTCTCTTTTACTATCTTTTGTTATTTAATTTTTAATCTCAGTTTTTCTTTGCTGACCCTAGGATGGTGGGAAGCCCCTGCCCCCAAGAAGATGATCCACCCTCCCAATGCCCTCTGTACTTCTTCTTGAGGGCAGGGGTGGTCTATTTTTAACTTGTATTTTTACTCTGTTATCAATCAAGGTTATTACTCTGTTATTGTTTATTTTTACCTGTGTTATTATCCTATTTATAATTTTTTATTATTATACTGTATTATTATTCTGCTATAACTCTGTGTTATTATTCTTTTTACTTTCTGAATTATTTTTCTGTTATTAAACTATATTGTTATGACACATTGATATTACTCTGTAATTAACCTATGTAATTACTTTCTGTTATTATTCTCTGTTATTATTGAGTTTTTAGTCACTAGTTTTACCTTGAGTTATTGTTGATTTTTGCAATTAAGTTTAATACACAGTACAAGAAATATTTGAAAACAGCATTGTCATACAAGAAATTAAAAATTATAAACATCATACAACATGGTGATATATATATCATAACACATCAGACGTCCCGAACTAATTTAGAAGTGATAAACAAAATATATAATTTTCATAACAATTATATCAGACACAGAGAGCCCCAAAAGATAAAATATGTTACAAGTTATATATGCAAAATCAATTAAATTCAAATAAAATCATAATTTAACTAATTCATGGTATAAAAATCATCTAACAATACAACATGGGGTAGAGGGTGTGGTGGTATTATCCTATCATTCTCTTTGGTTTTTCCTTAGTCATAATTATTTTTTTGCCATGTATTACTATTATCAGTTATCGCCTTGTGTTATTATAGTATATTACTCTCTGTTATTATCTTCTGTTATTATACTGTTGTTACTCTATGTCATTACTCTGTATTATGACTCTTGGCTATTCTCCTACGTTAGAACTCTCTGTTATTGCCCTGCGTTATTGTTCTGTATTATTCCCTACGTTATTATTCTCTGCTATGACTCTATTTTATTACCATTTGCTATTTTATTTTTAATCTCACATTTTCTAGGGTGTCTGTAAGGTGGGGAAAATGTCCTGCCCCCAAGAAGAGGGTCCACCCTCCCAATGCCCTCTGTCCTTCTTCTTGAGGGCAGGGGTGGCCTGTTTTTATCTTGTATAATTATTTTGTTATTTCTCAGTTATTTTTGTTTATTCTCTATTTTGTTATTCTTTTTTTAGTTTATATATTTATACTGTGTTATTATCCTGTTACTAGCCTGTTTTACAACTATCTGTTATTACCTTATGTTGTTATTCTATCTTATCCTTTGTTTTTTACCTAGTGTTATTAAACTGTTACTACTCTATGTTATAATAATGACTTATTATTCTCGGTTATTATCCTATGTTATTGCTCTCTCTTAAAATCCTCTCTATTATTATTTGTTTTTAACCTGTGTTATTCTATTTTTCCTCTCAGTTTTTGGCCCTTGTTTTTCCCTTGTATATACATTCTGTTATTAGCCTGTTTCATTGTTCTCTTATTATCCTGTGTTATTATTCTATGTTTTGACTCTCTTTTACTATCTTTTGTTATTTAATTTTTAATCTCAGTTTTTCTTTGCTGACCCTAGGATGGTGGGAAGCCCCTGCCCCCAAGAAGATGATCCACCCTCCCAATGCCCTCTGTACTTCTTCTTGAGGGCAGGGGTGGTCTATTTTTAACTTGTATTTTTACTCTGTTATCAATCAAGGTTATTACTCTGTTATTGTTTATTTTTACCTGTGTTATTATCCTATTTATAATTTTTTATTATTATACTGTATTATTATTCTGCTATAACTCTGTGTTATTATTCTTTTTACTTTCTGAATTATTTTTCTGTTATTAAACTATATTGTTATGACACATTGATATTACTCTGTAATTAACCTATGTAATTACTTTCTGTTATTATTCTCTGTTATTATTGAGTTTTTAGTCACTAGTTTTACCTTGAGTTATTGTTGATTTTTGCAATTAAGTTTAATACACAGTACAAGAAATATTTGAAAACAGCATTGTCATACAAGAAATTAAAAATTATAAACATCATACAACATGGTGATATATATATCATAACACATCAGAAGTCCCGAACTAATTTAGAAGTGATAAACAAAATATATAATTTTCATAACAATTATATCAGACACAGAGAGCCCCAAAAGATAAAATATGTTACAAGTTATATATGCAAAATCAATTAAATTCAAATAAAATCATAATTTAACTAATTCATGGTATAAAAATCATCTAACAATACAACATGGGGTAGAGGGTGTGGTGGTATTATACTATCATACTCTTTGGTTTTTCCTTAGTCATAATTATTTTATTACCATGTATTACTATTATCAGTTATCGCCTTGTGTTATTATACTATATTACTCTCTGTTATTACCTTCTGTTATTATACTGTTGTTACTCTATGTCATTACTCTGTATTATGACTCTTGGCTATTCTCCTACGTTAGAACTCTCTGTTATTGCCCTGCGTTATTGTTCTGTATTATTCCCTGCGTTATTATTCTCTGCTATGACTCTATTTTATTACCATTTGCTATTTTATTTTTAATCTCACATTTTCTAGGGTCTCTGTAAGGTGGGGAAAATGTCCTGTCCCCAAGAAGAGGGTCCACCCTCCCAATGCCCTCTGTCCTTCTTCTTGAGGGCAGGGGTGGCCTGTTTTTATCTTGTATAATTATTTTGTTATTTCTCAGTTATTTTTGTTTATTCTCTATTTTGTTATTCTTTTTTTAGTTTATATATTTATACTGTGTTATTATCCTGTTACTAGCCTGTTTTACAACTATCTGTTATTACCTTATGTTATTATTCTATCTTAGTCTTTGTTTTTTACCTACTGTTATTAAACTGTTACTACTCTATGTTATAATAATGACTTATCATTCTCGGTTATTATCCTATGTTATTGCTCTCTCTTAAAAACCTCTCTATTATTATTTGTTTTTAATCTGTGTTATTCTATTTTTCCTCTGTTTTTGGCCCTTGTTTTTCCCCTGTATATACATTCTGTTATTAGACTGTTTTATTGTTCTCTTATTATCCTGTGTTATTATTCTATGTTTTGACTCTCTTTTACTATCTTTTGTTATTTAATTTTTAATCTCAGTTTTTCTTTGCTGACCCTAGGATGGTGGGAAGCCCCTGCCCCCAAGAAGATGATCCACCCTCCCAATGCCCTCTGTACTTCTTCTTGAGGGCAGGGGTGGTCTATTTTTAACTTGTATTTTTACTCTGTTATCCATCAAGGTTATTACTCTGTTATTGTTTATTTTTACCTGTGTTATTATCCTATTTATAATTTTTTATTATTATACTGTATTATTATTCTGCTATAACTCTGTGTTATTATTCTTTTTACTTTCTGAATTATTTTTCTGTTATTAAACTATATTGTTAAGACACATTGATATTACTCTGTAATTAACCTATGTAATTACTTTCTGTTATTATTCTCTGTTATTATTGAGTTTTTAATCACTAGTTTTACCTTGAGTTATTGTTGATTTTTGCAATTAAGTTTAATATACAGTACAAGAAATATTTGAAAACAGCATTGTCATACAAGAAATTAAAAATTATAAACATCATACAACATGGTGATTTATATATCATAACACATCAGAAGTCCCGAACTAATTTAGAAGTGATAAACAAAATATATAATTTTCATAACAATTATATCAGACACAGAGAGCCCCAAAAGATAAAATATGTTACAAGTTATATATGCAAAATCAATTAAATTCAAACAAAATCATAATTTAACTAATTCATGGTATAAAAATCATCTAACAATACAACATGGGGTAGAGGGTGTGGTGGTATTATCCTATCATACTCTTTGGTTTTTCCTTAGTCATAATTATTTTATTACCATGTATTACTATTATCAGTTATCGCCTTGTGTTATTATACTATATTACTCTCTGTTATTACCTTCTGTTATTATACTGTTGTTACTCTATGTCATTACTCTGTATTATGACTCTTGGCTATTCTCCTACGTTAGAACTCTCTGTTATTGCCCTGCGTTATTGTTCTGTATTATTCCCTGCGTTATTATTTTCTGCTATGACTCTATTTTATTACCATTTGCTATTTTATTTTTAATCTCACATTTTCTAGGGTCTCTGTAAGGTGGGGAAAATGTCCTGTCCCCAAGAAGAGGGTCCACCCTCCCAATGCCCTCTGTCCTTCTTCTTGAGGGCAGGGGTGGCCTGTTTTTATCTTGTATAATTATTTTGTTATTTCTCAGTTATTTTTGTTTATTCTCTATTTTGTTATTCTTTTTTTAGTTTATATATTTATACTGTGTTATTATCCTGTTACTAGCCTGTTTTACAACTATCTGTTATTACCTTATGTTGTTATTCTATCTTAGTCTTTGTTTTTTACCTACTGTTATTAAACTGTTACTACTCTATGTTATAATAATGACTTATCATTCTCGGTTATTATCCTATGTTATTGCTCTCTCTTAAAAACCTCTCTATTATTATTTGTTTTTAATCTGTGTTATTCTATTTTTCCTCTGTTTTTGGCCCTTGTTTTTTCCCTGTATATACATTCTGTTATTAGCCTGTTTTATTGTTCTCTTATTATCCTGTGTTATTATTCTATGTTTTGACTCTCTTTTACTATCTTTTGTTATTTAATTTTTAATCTCAGTTTTTCTTTGCTGACCCTAGGATGGTGGGAAGCCCCTGCCCCCAAGAAGATGATCCACCCTCCCAATGCCCTCTGTACTTCTTCTTGAGGGCAGGGGTGGTCTATTTTTAACTTGTATTTTTACTCTGTTATCAATCAAGGTTATTACTCTGTTATTGTTTATTTTTACCTGTGTTATTATCCTATTTATAATTTTTTATTATTATACTGTATTATTATTCTGCTATAACTCTGTGTTATTATTCTTTTTACTTTCTGAATTATTTTTCTGTTATTAAACTATATTGTTATGACACATTGATATTACTCTAAAATAACCTATGTAATTACTTTCTGTTATTATTCTCTGTTATTATTGAGTTTTTAATCACTAGTTTTACCTTGAGTTATTGTTGATTTTTGCAATTAAGTTTAATACACAGTACAAGAAATATTTGAAAACAGCATTGTCATACAAGAAATTAAAAATTATAAACATCATACAACATGGTGATATATATATCATAACACATCAGAAGTCCTGAACTAATTTAGAAGTGATAAACAAAATATATAATTTTCATAACAATTATATCAGACACAGAGAGCCCCAAAAGATAAAATATGTTACAAGTTATATATGCAAAATCAATTAAATTCAAACAAAATCATAACTTAACTAATTCATGGTATAAAAATCATCTAACAATACAACATGGGGTAGAGGGTGTGGTGGTCTTATCCTATCATACTCTTTGGTTTTTCCTTAGTCATAATTATTTTATTACCATGTATTACTATTATCAGTTATCGCCTTGTGTTATTATACTATATTACTCTCTGTTATTACCTTCTATTATTATACTGTTGTTACTCTATGTCATTACTCTGTATTATGACTCTTGGCTATTCTCCTACATTAGAACTCTCTGTTATTGCCCTGCGTTATTGTTCTGTATTATTCCCTGCGTTATTATTCTCTGCTATGACTCTATTTTATTACCATTTGCTATTTTATTTTTAATCTCACATTTTCTAGGGTGTCTGTAAGGTGGGGAAAATGTCCTGCCCTCAAGAAGAGGGTCCACCCTCCCAATGCCCTCTGTCCTTCTTCTTGAGGGCAGGGGTGGCCTGTTTTTATCTTGTATAATTATTTTGTTATTTCTCAGTTATTTTTGTTTATTCTCTATTTTGTTATTCTTTTTTTAGTTTATATATTTATACTGTGTTATTATCCTGTTACTAGCCTGTTTTACAACTATCTGTTATTACCTTATGTTGTTATTCTATCTTATCCTTTGTTTTTTTACCTAGTGTTATTAAACTGTTACTACTCTATGTTATAATAATGACTTATTATTCTCGGTTATTATCCTATGTTATTGCTCTCTCTTAAAAACCTCTCTATTATTATTTGTTTTTAACCTGTGTTATTCTATTTTTCCTCTCAGTTTTTGGCCCTTGTTTTTCCCCTATATATACATTCTGTTATTAGCCTGTTTCATTGTTCTATTATTATCCTGTGTTATTATTCTATGTTTTGACTCTCTTTTACTATCTTTTGTTATTTAATTTTTAATCTCAGTTTTTCTTTGCTGACCCTAGGATGGTGGGAAGCCCCTGCCCCCAAGAAGATGATCCACCCTCCCAATGCCCTCTGTACTTCTTCTTGAGGGCAGGGGTGGTCTATTTTTAACTTGTATTTTTACTCTGTTATCAATCAAGGTTATTACTCTATTATTGTTTATTTTTACCTGTGTTATTATCCTATTTATAATTTCTATTATTATACTGTATTATTATTCTGTTATAACTCTGTGTTATTATTCTTTTTACTTTCTGAATTATTTTTCTGTTATTAAACTATATTGTTATGACACATTGATATTACTCTGTAATTAACCTATGTAATTACTTTCTGTTATTATTCTCTGTTATTATTAAGTTTTTAATCACTAGTTTTACCTTGAGTTGTTGTTGATTTTTGCAATAAAGTTTAATACACAGTACAAGAAATAATTGAAAACAGCATTGTCATACATCTATAAATAATAAACATCATACAACATGGTGATAAATATATCATAACACATCAGAAGTCCTGCACTAATTTAGAAGTGATAAATAAAATATATAATTTTCATAACAATTATATCAGACACAGAGAGCCCCAAAAGATAAAATATCTTACAAGTTATATATGCAAAATCAATTAAATTCAAACAAAATCATAATTTAACTAATTCATGGTATAAAAATCATCTAACAATACAACATGGGGTAGGGGGTGTGGTGGTATTATCCTATCATTCTCTTTGGTTTTTCCTTAGTCATAATTATTTTATTACCATGTATTACTATTATCAGTTATCGCCTTGTGTTATTATACTATATTACTCTCTGTTATTACCTTCTGTTATTATACTGTTGTTACTCTATGTCATTACTCTGTATTATGACTCTTGGCTATTCTCCTACGTTAGAACTCTCTGTTATTGCCCTGCGTTATTGTTCTGTATTATTCCCTGCGTTATTATTCTCTGCTATGACTCTATTTTATTACCATTTACTATTTTATTTTTAATCTCACATTTTCTAGGGTGTCTGTAAGGTGGGGAAAATGTCCTGCCCCCATGAAGAGGGTCCACCCTCCCAATGCCCTCTGTCCTTCTTCTTGAGGGCAGGGGTGGCCTGTTTTTATCTTGTATAATTATTTTGTTATTTCTCAGTTATTTTTGTTTATTCTCTATTTTGTTATTCTTTTTTTAGTTTATATATTTATACTGTGTTATTATCCTGTTACTAGCCTGTTTTACAACTATCTGTTATTACCTTATGTTGTTATTCTATCTTAGCCTTTGTTTTTTACCTAGTGTTATTAAACTGTTACTACTTTATGTTATAGTAATGACTTATTATTCTCGGTTATTATCCTATGTTATTGCTCTCTCTTAAAAACCTCTCTATTATTATTTGTTTTTAACCTGTGTTATTCTATTTTTCTTCTCAGTTTTGGCCCTTGTTTTTTCCCTGTATATACATTCTGTTATTAGCCTGTTTTATTGTTTTCTTATTATCCTGTGTTATTATTCTATGTTTTGACTCTCTTTTACTATCTTTTGTTATTTAATTTTTAATCTCAGTTTTTCTTTGCTGACCCTAGGATGGTGGGAAGCCCCTGCCCCCAAGAAGATGATCCACCCTCCCAATGCCCTCTGTACTTCTTCTTGAGGGCAGGGGTGGTCTATTTTTAACTTGTATTTTTACTCTGTTATCAATCAAGGTTATTACTCTGTTATTGTTTATTTTTACCTGTGTTATTATCCTATTTATAATTTTTTATTATTATACTGTATTATTATTCTGCTATAACTCTGTGTTATTATTCTTTTGACTTTCTGAATTATTTTTCTGTTATTAAACTATATTGTTATGACACATTGATATTACTCTAAAATAACCTATGTAATTACTTTCTGTTATTATTCTCTGTTATTATTGAGTTTTTAATCACTAGTTTTACCTTGAGTTATTGTTGATTTTTGCAATTAAGTTTAATACACAGTACAAGAAATATTTGAAAACAGCATTGTCATACAAGAAATTAAAAATTATAAACATCATACAACATGGTGATATATATATCATAACACATCAGAAGTCCCAAACTAATTTAGAAGTGATAAACAAAATATATAATTTTCATAACAATTATATCAGACACAGAGAGCCCCAAAAGATAAAATATGTTACAAGTTATATATGCAAAATCAATTAAATTCAAACAAAATCATAATTTAACTAATTCATGGTATAAAAATCATCTAACAATACAACATGGGGTAGAGGGTGTGGTGGTCTTATCCTATCATACTCTTTGGTTTTTCCTTAGTCATAATTATTTTATTACCATGTATTACTATTATCAGTTATCGCCTTGTGTTATTATACTATATTATTCTCTGTTATTACCTTCTATTATTATACTGTTGTTACTCTATGTCATTACTCTGTATTATGACTCTTGGCTATTCTCCTACATTAGAACTCTCTGTTATTGCCCTGCGTTATTGTTCTGTATTATTCCCTGCGTTATTATTCTCTGCTATGACTCTATTTTATTACCATTTGCTATTTTATTTTTAATCTCACATTTTCTAGGGTGTCTGTAAGGTGGGGAAAATGTCCTGCCCTCAAGAAGAGGGTCCACCCTCCCAATGCCCTCTGTCCTTCTTCTTGAGGGCAGGGGTGGCCTGTTTTTATCTTGTATAATTATTTTGTTATTTCTCAGTTATTTTTGTTTATTCTCTATTTTGTTATTCTTTTTTTAGTTTATATATTTATACTGTGTTATTATCCTGTTACTAGCCTGTTTTACAACTATCTGTTATTACCTTATGTTGTTATTCTATCTTATCCTTTGTTTTTTTACCTAGTGTTATTAAACTGTTACTACTCTATGTTATAATAATGACTTATTATTCTCGGTTATTATCCTATGTTATTGCTCTCTCTTAAAAACCTCTCTATTATTATTTGTTTTTAACCTGTGTTATTCTATTTTTCCTCTCAGTTTTTGGCCCTTGTTTTTCCCCTATATATACATTCTGTTATTAGCCTGTTTCATTGTTCTATTATTATCCTGTGTTATTATTCTATGTTTTGACTCTCTTTTACTATCTTTTGTTATTTAATTTTTAATCTCAGTTTTTCTTTGCTGACCCTAGGATGGTGGGAAGCCCCTGCCCCCAAGAAGATGATCCACCCTCCCAATGCCCTCTGTACTTCTTCTTGAGGGCAGGGGTGGTCTATTTTTAACTTGTATTTTTACTCTGTTATCAATCAAGGTTATTACTCTATTATTGTTTATTTTTACCTGTGTTATTATCCTATTTATAATTTCTATTATTATACTGTATTATTATCCTGTTATAACTCTGTGTTATTATTCTTTTTACTTTCTGAATTATTTTTCTGTTATTAAACTATATTGTTATGACACATTGATATTACTCTGTAATTAACCTATGTAATTACTTTCTGTTATTATTCTCTGTTATTATTAAGTTTTTAATCACTAGTTTTACCTTGAGTTATTGTTGATTTTTGCAATAAAGTTTAATACACAGTACAAGAAATAATTGAAAACAGCATTGTCATACAAGAAATTAAAAATTATAAACATCATACAACATGGTAATAAATATATCATAAGACATCAGAAGTCCCGCACTAATTTAGAAGTGATAAACAAAATATATAATTTTCATAACAATTATATCAGACACAGAGAGCCCCAAAAGATAAAATATGTTACAAGTTATATATGCAAAATCAATTAAATTCAAACAAAATCATAATTTAACTAATTCATGGTATAAAAATCATCTAACAATACAACATGGGGTAGAGGGTGTGGTGGTATTATCCTATCATACTCTTTGGTTTTTCCTTAGTCATAATTATTTTATTACCATGTATTACTATTAGCAGTTATCGCCTTGTATTATTATACTATATTACTCTCTGTTATTATCTTCTGTTATTATACTGTTGTTACTCTATGTCATTACTCTGTATTATGACTCTTGGCTATTCTCCTACGTTAGAACTCTCTGTTATTGCCCTGCGTTATTGTTCTGTATTATTCCCTGCGTTATTATTCTCTGCTATGACTCTATTTTATTACCATTTGCTATTTTATTTTTAATCTCACATTTTCTCGGGTCTCTGTAAGGTGGGGAAAATGTCCTGTCCCCAAGAAGAGGGTCCACCCTCCCAATGCCCTCTGTCCTTCTTCTTGAGGGCAGGGGTGGCCTGTTTTTATCTTGTATAATTATTTTGTTATTTCTCAGTTATTTTTGTTTATTCTCTATTTTGTTATTCTTTTTTTAGTTTATATATTTATACTGTGTTATTATCCTGTTACTAGCCTGTTTTACAACTATCTGTTATTACCTTATGTTGTTATTCTATCTTAGCCTTTGTTTTTTACCTAGTGTTATTAAACTGTTACTACTCTATGTTATAAAAATGACTTATTATTCTCGGTTATTATCCTATGTTATTGCTCTCTCTTAAAAAAACCTCTCTATTATTATTTGTTTTTAACCTGTGTTATTCTATTTTCCTCTCAGTTTTTGGCCCTTGTTTTTTCCCTGCATATACATTCTGTTATTAGCCTGTTTTATTGTTCTCTTATTATCCTGTGTTATTATTCTATGTTTTGACTCTCTTTTACTATCTTTTGTTATTTAATTTTTAATCTCAGTTTTTCTTTGCTGACCCTAGGATGATGGGAAGGCCCTGCCCCCAAGAAGAATATCCACCCTCCCAATGCCCTCTGTACTTCTTCTTGAGGGCAGGGGTGGTCTATTTTTAACTTGTATTTTTACTCTGTTATCAATCAAGGTTATTACTCTGTTATTGTTTATTTTTACCTGTGTTATTATCCTATTTATAATTTCTATTATTATACTGTATTATTATTCTGTTAAAACTCTGTGTTATTATTCTTTTTACTTTCTGAATTATTTTTCTGTTATTAAACTATATTGTTATGACACATTGATATTACTCTGTAATTAACCAGTGTTATTACTCTCTGTTATTATTCTCTGTTATTATTGAGTTTTTAATCACGTTTTACCTTGAGTTATTGTTGATTTTTGCAATAAAGTTTAATACACAGTACAAGAAATAATTGAAAACAGCATTGTCATACAAGAAATTATAAATAATAAACATCATATAACATGGTGATAAATATATCATAACACATCAGAAGTCCTGCACTTATTTAGAAGTGATAAACAAAATATATCATTTTCATAACAATTATATCAGACACAGGGAGCCCCAACAGATAAAATATGTTCAAAGTTATACATGCAAATTAATGGAATTCAATCAAAATCATAATTAAACTAATTCATGGTTTAAAAATCATCTAACAATACAACATGTGGGTAGAGGGTGTGGTGGTATTATCCTATCATACTCTTTGGTTTTTCCTTAGTCATAATTATTTTATTACCATGTATTACTATTATCAGTTATCGCCTTGTGTTATTATACTATATTACTCTCTGTTATTACCTTCTTTTATTATACTGTTTTACTCTATGTCATTACTCTGTATTATGACTCTTGGCTATTCTCCTACGTTAGAACTCTCTGTTATTGCCCTGCGTTATTGTTCTGTATTATTCCCTGCGTTATTATTCTCTGCTATGACTCTATTTTATTACCATTTGCTATTTTATTTTTAATCTCACATTTTCTAGGGTGTCTGTAAGGTGGGGAAAATGTCCTGCCCCCAAGAAGAGGGTCCACCCTCCCAATGCCCTCTGTCCTTCTTATTGAGGGCAGGGGTGGCCTGTTTTTATCTTGTATAATTATTTTGTTATTTCTCAGTTATTTTTGTTTATTCTCTATTTTGTTATTCTTTTTTTAGTTTATATATTTATACTGTGTTATTATCCTGTTACTAGCCTGTTTTACAACTATCTGTTATTACTTTATGTTGTTATTCTATCTTAGCCTTTGTTTTTTACCTAGTGTTATTAAACTGTTACTACTCTATGTTATAATAATGACTTATTATTCTCGGTTATTATCCTATGTTATTGCTCTCTCTCAAAAACCTCTCTATTATTATTTGTTTTTAACCTGTGTTATTCTATTTTCCTCTCAGTTTTTGGCCCTTGTTTTTTCCCTGCATATACATTCTGTTATTAGCCTGTTTTATTGTTCTCTTATTATCCTGTGTTATTATTCTATGTTTTGACTCTCTTTTACTATCTTTTGTTATTTAATTTTTAATCTCAGTTTTTCTTTGCTGACCCTAGGATGATGGGAAGGCCCTGCCCCCAAGAAGAAGATCCACCCTCCCAATGCCCTCTGTACTTCTTCTTGAGGGCAGGGGTGGTCTATTTTTAACTTGTATTTTTACTCTGTTATCAATCAAGGTTATTACTCTGTTATTGTTTATTTTTACCTGTGTTATTATCCTATTTATAATTTCTATTATTATACTGTATTATTATTCTGTTATAACTCTGTGTTATTATTCTTTTTACTTTCTGAATTATTTTTCTGTTATTAAACTATATTGTTATGACACATTGATATTACTCTGTAATTAACCAGTGTAATTACTCTCTGTTATTATTCTCTGTTATTATTGAGTTTTTAATCACGTTTTACCTTGAGTTATTGTTGATTTTTGCAATAAAGTTTAATACACAGTAGAAGAAATAATTGAAAACAGCATTGTCATACAAGAAATTATAAATAATAAACATCATACAACATGGTGATAAATATATCATAACACATCAGAAGTCCTGCACTTATTTAGAAGTGATAAACAAAATATATCATTTTCATAACAATTATATCAGACACAGGGAGCCCCAACAGATAAAATATGTTCAAACTTATACATGCAAATTAATGGAATTCAATCAAAATCATAATTAAACTAATTCATGGTTTAAAAATCATCTAACAATACAACATGGGGTAGAGGGTGTGGTGGTATTATCCTATCATACTCTTTGGTTTTTCCTTAGTCATAATTATTTTATTACCATGTATTACTATTATCAGTTATCGCCTTGTGTTATTATACTATATTACTCTCTGTTATTACCTTCTATTATTATACTGTTGTTACTCTATGTCATTACTCTGTATTATGACTCTTGACTATTCTCCTACGTTAGAACTCTCTGTTATTGCCCTGCGTTATTGTTCTGTATTATTCCCTGCGTTATTATTCTCTGCTATGACTCTATTTTATTACCATTTGCTATTTTATTTTTAATCTCACATTTTCTAGGGTGTCTGTAAGGTGGGGAAAATGTCCTGCCCCCAAGAAGAGGGTCCACCCTCCCAATGCCCTCTGTCCTTCTTCTTGAGGGCAGGGGTGGCCTGTTTTTATCTTGTATAATTTTTTGTTATTTCTCAGTTATTTTTGTTTATTCTCTATTTTGTTATTCTTTTTTTAGTTTATATATTTATACTGTGTTATTATCCTGTTACTAGCCTGTTTTACAACTATCTGTTATTACCTTATGTTGTTATTCTATCTTAGCCTTTGTTTTTTACCTAGTGTTATTAAACTGTTACTACTCTATGTTATAATAATGACTTATTATTCTCGGTTATTATCCTATGTTATTGCTCTCTCTTAAAAACCTCTTTATTATTATTTGTTTTTAACCTGTGTTATTCTATTTTTCCTCTCAGTTTTTGGCCCTTGTTTTTTCCCTGCATATACATTCTGTTATTAGCCTGTTTTATTGTTCTCTTATTATCCTGTGTTATTATTCTATGTTTTGACTCTCTTTTACTATCTTTTGTTATTTAATTTTTAATCTCAGTTTTTCTTTGCTGACCCTAGGATGATGGGAAGGCCCTGTCCCCAAGAAGAAGATCCACCCTCCCAATGCCCTCTGTATTTCTTCTTGAGGGCAGGGGTGGTCTATTTTTAACTTGTATTTTTACTCTGTTATCAATCAAGGTTATTACTCTGTTATTGTTTATTTTTACCTGTGTTATTATCCTATTTATATTTTTTTATTATTATACTGTAATATTATTCTGTTATAACTCTGTGTTATTATTCTTTTTACTTTCTGAATTATTTTTCTGTTATTAAACTATATTGTTATGACACATTGATATTACTCTGTAATTAACCTATGTAATTACTTTCTGTTATTATTCTCTGTTATTATTACGTTTTTAATCACTAGTTTTACCTTGAGTTATTGTTGATTTTTGCAATAAAGTTTAATACACAGTACAAGAAATAATTGAAAACAGCATTGTCATACAAGAAATTAAAAATTATAAACATCATACAACATGGTGATAAATATATCATAAGACATCAGAAGTCCCGCACTAATTTAGAAGTGATAAACAAAATATATAATTTTCATAACAATTATATCAGACACAGAGAGCCCCAAAAGATAAAATATGTTACAAGTTATATATGCAAAATCAATTAAATTCAAACAAAATCATAATTTAACTAATTCATGGTATAAAAATCATCTAACAATACAACATGGGGTAGAGGGTGTGGTGGTATTATCCTATCATACTCTTTGGTTTTTCCTTAGTCATAATTATTTTATTACCATGTATTACTATTATCAGTTATCGCCTTGTGTTATTATACTATATTACTCTCTGTTATTACCTTCTATTATTATACTGTTGTTACTCTATGTCATTACTCTGTATTATGACTCTTGGCTATTCTCCTACGTTAGAACTCTCTGTTATTGCCCTGCGTTATGGTTCTGTATTATTCCCTGCGTTATTATTCTCTGCTATGACTCTATTTTATTACCATTTGCTATTTTATTTTTAATCTCACATTTTCTCGGGTCTCTGTAAGGTGGGGAAAATGTCCTGTCCCCAAGAAGAGGGTCCACCCTCCCAATGCCCTCTGTCCTTCTTCTTGAGGGCAGGGGTGGCCTGTTTTTATCTTGTATAATTATTTTGTTATTTCTCAGTTATTTTTGTTTATTCTCTATTTTGTTATTCTTTTTTTAGTTTATATATTTATACTGTAATATTATCCTGTTACTAGCCTGTTTTACAACTATCTGTTATTACCTTATGTTGTTATTCTATCTTAGTCTTTGTTTTTTACCTACTGATATTAAACTGTTACTACTCTATGTTATAATAATGACTTATCATTCTCGGTTATTATCCTATGTTATTGCTCTCTCTTAAAAACCTCTCTATTATTATTTGTTTTTAATCTGTGTTATTCTATTTTTTCTCTGTTTTTGGCCCTTGTTTTTTCCCTGTATTAACATTCTGTTATTAGCCTGTTTTATTGTTCTCTTATTATCCTGTGTTATTATTCTATGTTTTGACTCTCTTTTACTATCTTTTGTTATTTAATTTTTAATCTCAGTTTTTCTTTGCTGACCCTAGGATGGTGGGAAGCCCCTGCCCCCAAGAAGATGATCCACCCTCCCAATGCCCTCTGTACTTCTTCTTGAGGGCAGGGGTGGTCTATTTTTAACTTGTATTTTTACTCTGTTATCAATCAAGGTTATTACTCTGTTATTGTTTATTTTTACCTGTGTTATTATCCTATTTATAATTTTTTATTATTATACTGTAATATTATTCTGTTATAACTCTGTGTTATTATTCTTTTTACTTTCTGAATTATTTTTCTGTTATTAAACTATATTGTTATGACACATTGATATTTCTCTGTAATTAACCTATGTAATTACTTTCTGTTATTATTCTCTGTTATTATTAAGTTTTTAATCACTAGTTTTACCTTGAGTTATTGTTGATTTTTGCAATAAAGTTTAATACACAGTACAAGAAATAATTGAAAACAGCATTGTCATACAAGAAATTATAAATAATAAACATCATACAACATGGTGATAAATATATCATAACACATCAGAAGTCCTGCACTTATTTAGAAGTGATAAACAAAATATATCATTTTCATAACAATTATATCAGACACAGGGAGCCCCAACAGATAAAATATGTTCAAACTTATACATGCAAATTAATGGAATTCAATCAAAATCATAATTAAACTAATTCATGGTTTAAAAATCATCTAACAATACAACATGGGGTAGAGGGTGTGGTGGTATTATCCTATCATACTCTTTGGTTTTTCCTTAGTCATAATTATTTTATTACCATGTATTACTATTATCAGTTATCGCCTTGTGTTATTATACTATATTACTCTCTGTTATTACCTTCTATTATTATACTGTTGTTACTCTATGTCATTACTCTGTATTATGACTCTTGGCTATTCTCCTACGTTAGAACTCTCTGTTATTGCCCTGCGTTATGGTTCTGTATTATTCCCTGCGTTATTATTCTCTGCTATGACTCTATTTTATTACCATTTGCTATTTTATTTTTAATCTCACATTTTCTCGGGTCTCTGTAAGGTGGGGAAAATGTCCTGCCCCCAAGAAGAGGGTCCACCCTCCCAATGCCCTCTGTCCTTCTTATTGAGGGCAGGGGTGGCCTGTTTTTATCTTGTATAATTATTTTGTTATTTCTCAGTTATTTTTGTTTATTCTCTATTTTGTTATTCTTTTTTTAGTTTATATATTTATACTGTGTTATTATCCTGTTACTAGCCTGTTTTACAACTATCTGTTATTACCTTATGTTGTTATTCTATCTTAGCCTTTGTTTTTTACCTAGTGTTATTAAACTGTTACTACTCTATGTTATAATAATGACTTATTATTCTCGGTTATTATCCTATGTTATTGCTCTCTCTTAAAAACCTCTCTATTATTATTTGTTTTTAACCTGTGTTATTCTATTTTTCCTCTCAGTTTTTGGCCCTTGTTTTTTCCCTGCATATACATTATGTTATTAGCCTGTTTTATTGTTCTCTTATTATCCTGTGTTATTATTCTATGTTTTGACTCTCTTTTACTATCTTTTGTTATTTAATTTTTAATCTCAGTTTTTCTTTGCTGACCCTAGGATGATGGGATGGCCCTGCCCCCAAGAAGAAGATCCACCCTCCCAATGCCCTCTGTACTTCTTCTTGAGGGCAGGGGTGGTCTATTTTTAACTTGTATTTTTACTCTGTTATCAATCAAGGTTATTACTCTGTTATTGTTTATTTTTACCTGTGTTATTATCCTATTTATAATTTCTATTATTATACTGTATTATTATTCTGTTATAACTCTGTGTTATTATTCTTTTTACTTTCTGAATTATTTTTCTGTTATTAAACTATATTGTTATGACACATTGATATTACTCTGTAATTAACCAGTGTAATTACTCTCTGTTATTATTCTCTGTTATTATTGAGTTTTTAATCACGTTTTACCTTGAGTTATTGTTGATTTTTGCAATAAAGTTTAATACACAGTAGAAGAAATAATTGAAAACAGCATTGTCATACAAGAAATTATAAATAATAAACATCATACAACATGGTGATAAATATATCATAACACATCAGAAGTCCTGCACTTATTTAGAAGTGATAAACAAAATATATCATTTTCATAACAATTATATCAGACACAGGGAGCCCCAACAGATAAAATATGTTCAAACTTATACATGCAAATTAATGGAATTCAATCAAAATCATAATTAAACTAATTCATGGTTTAAAAATCATCTAACAATACAACATGGGGTAGAGGGTGTGGTGGTATTATCCTATCATACTCTTTGGTTTTTCCTTAGTCATAATTATTTTATTACCATGTATTACTATTATCAGTTATCGCCTTGTGTTATTATACTATATTACTCTCTGTTATTACCTTCTATTATTATACTGTTGTTACTCTATGTCATTACTCTGTATTATGACTCTTGACTATTCTCCTACGTTAGAACTCTCTGTTATTGCCCTGCGTTATTGTTCTGTATTATTCCCTGCGTTATTATTCTCTGCTATGACTCTATTTTATTACCATTTGCTATTTTATTTTTAATCTCACATTTTCTAGGGTGTCTGTAAGGTGGGGAAAATGTCCTGCCCCCAAGAAGAGGGTCCACCCTCCCAATGCCCTCTGTCCTTCTTCTTGAGGGCAGGGGTGGCCTGTTTTTATCTTGTATAATTTTTTGTTATTTCTCAGTTATTTTTGTTTATTCTCTATTTTGTTATTCTTTTTTTAGTTTATATATTTATACTGTGTTATTATCCTGTTACTAGCCTGTTTTACAACTATCTGTTATTACCTTATGTTGTTATTCTATCTTAGCCTTTGTTTTTTACCTAGTGTTATTAAACTGTTACTACTCTATGTTATAATAATGACTTATTATTCTCGGTTATTATCCTATGTTATTGCTCTCTCTTAAAAACCTCTTTATTATTATTTGTTTTTAACCTGTGTTATTCTATTTTTCCTCTCAGTTTTTGGCCCTTGTTTTTTCCCTGCATATACATTCTGTTATTAGCCTGTTTTATTGTTCTCTTATTATCCTGTGTTATTATTCTATGTTTTGACTCTCTTTTACTATCTTTTGTTATTTAATTTTTAATCTCAGTTTTTCTTTGCTGACCCTAGGATGATGGGAAGGCCCTGTCCCCAAGAAGAAGATCCACCCTCCCAATGCCCTCTGTATTTCTTCTTGAGGGCAGGGGTGGTCTATTTTTAACTTGTATTTTTACTCTGTTATCAATCAAGGTTATTACTCTGTTATTGTTTATTTTTACCTGTGTTATTATCCTATTTATATTTTTTTATTATTATACTGTAATATTATTCTGTTATAACTCTGTGTTATTATTCTTTTTACTTTCTGAATTATTTTTCTGTTATTAAACTATATTGTTATGACACATTGATATTACTCTGTAATTAACCTATGTAATTACTTTCTGTTATTATTCTCTGTTATTATTACGTTTTTAATCACTAGTTTTACCTTGAGTTATTGTTGATTTTTGCAATAAAGTTTAATACACAGTACAAGAAATAATTGAAAACAGCATTGTCATACAAGAAATTAAAAATTATAAACATCATACAACATGGTGATAAATATATCATAAGACATCAGAAGTCCCGCACTAATTTAGAAGTGATAAACAAAATATATAATTTTCATAACAATTATATCAGACACAGAGAGCCCCAAAAGATAAAATATGTTACAAGTTATATATGCAAAATCAATTAAATTCAAACAAAATCATAATTTAACTAATTCATGGTATAAAAATCATCTAACAATACAACATGGGGTAGAGGGTGTGGTGGTATTATCCTATCATACTCTTTGGTTTTTCCTTAGTCATAATTATTTTATTACCATGTATTACTATTATCAGTTATCGCCTTGTGTTATTATACTATATTACTCTCTGTTATTACCTTCTATTATTATACTGTTGTTACTCTATGTCATTACTCTGTATTATGACTCTTGGCTATTCTCCTACGTTAGAACTCTCTGTTATTGCCCTGCGTTATGGTTCTGTATTATTCCCTGCGTTATTATTCTCTGCTATGACTCTATTTTATTACCATTTGCTATTTTATTTTTAATCTCACATTTTCTCGGGTCTCTGTAAGGTGGGGAAAATGTCCTGTCCCCAAGAAGAGGGTCCACCCTCCCAATGCCCTCTGTCCTTCTTCTTGAGGGCAGGGGTGGCCTGTTTTTATCTTGTATAATTATTTTGTTATTTCTCAGTTATTTTTGTTTATTCTCTATTTTGTTATTCTTTTTTTAGTTTATATATTTATACTGTAATATTATCCTGTTACTAGCCTGTTTTACAACTATCTGTTATTACCTTATGTTGTTATTCTATCTTAGTTTTTGTTTTTTACCTACTGTTATTAAACTGTTACTACTCTATGTTATAATAATGACTTATCATTCTCGGTTATTATCCTATGTTATTGCTCTCTCTTAAAAACCTCTCTATTATTATTTGTTTTTAATCTGTGTTATTCTATTTTTCCTCTGTTTTTGGCCCTTGTTTTTTCCCTGTATTAACATTCTGTTATTAGCCTGTTTTATTGTTCTCTTATTATCCTGTGTTATTATTCTATGTTTTGACTCTCTTTTACTATCTTTTGTTATTTAATTTTTAATCTCAGTTTTTCTTTGCTGACCCTAGGATGGTGGGAAGCCCCTGCCCCCAAGAAGATGATCCACCCTCCCAATGCCCTCTGTACTTCTTCTTGAGGGCAGGGGTGGTCTATTTTTAACTTGTAATTTTACTCTGTTATCAATCAAGGTTATTACTCTGTTATTGTTTATTTTTACCTGTGTTATTATCCTATTTATAATTTTTTATTATTATACTGTAATATTATTCTGTTATAACTCTGTGTTATTATTCTTTTTACTTTCTGAATTATTTTTCTGTTATTAAACTATATTGTTATGACACATTGATATTACTCTGTAATTAACCTATGTAATTACTTTCTGTTATTATTCTCTGTTATTATTAAGTTTTTAATCACTAGTTTTACCTTGAGTTGTTGTTGATTTTTGCAATAAAGTTTAATACACAGTACAAGAAATAATTAAAAACAGCATTGTCATACAAGAAATTAAAAATTATAAACATCATACAACATGGTAATAAATATATCATAAGACATCAGAAGTCCCGCACTAATTTAGAAGTGATAAACAAAATATATAATTTTCATAACAATTATATCAGACACAGAGAGCCCCAAAAGATAAAATATGTTACAAGTTATATATGCAAAATCAATTAAATTCAAACAAAATCATAATTTAACTAATTCATGGTATAAAAATCATCTAACAATACAACATGGGGTAGAGGGTGTGGTGGTATTATCCTATCATACTCTTTGGTTTTTCCTTAGTCATAATTATTTTATTACCATGTATTACTATTATCAGTTATCGCCTTGTGTTATTATACTATATTACTCTCTGTTATTACCTTCTATTATTATACTGTTGTTACTCTATGTCATTACTCTGTATTATGACTCTTGACTATTCTCCTACGTTAGAACTCTCTGTTATTGCCCTGCGTTATTGTTCTGTATTATTCCCTGCGTTATTATTCTCTGCTATGACTCTATTTTATTACCATTTGCTATTTTATTTTTAATCTCACATTTTCTAGGGTGTCTGTAAGGTGGGGAAAATGTCCTGCCCCCAAGAAGAGGGTCCACCCTCCCAATGCCCTCTGTCCTTCTTCTTGAGGGCAGGGGTGGCCTGTTTTTATCTTGTATAATTTTTTGTTATTTCTCAGTTATTTTTGTTTATTCTCTATTTTGTTATTCTTTTTTTAGTTTATATATTTATACTGTGTTATTATCCTGTTACTAGCCTGTTTTACAACTATCTGTTATTACCTTATGTTGTTATTCTATCTTAGCCTTTGTTTTTTACCTAGTGTTATTAAACTGTTACTACTCTATGTTATAATAATGACTTATTATTCTCGGTTATTATCCTATGTTATTGCTCTCTCTTAAAAACCTCTTTATTATTATTTGTTTTTAACCTGTGTTATTCTATTTTTCCTCTCAGTTTTTGGCCCTTGTTTTTTCCCTGCATATACATTCTGTTATTAGCCTGTTTTATTGTTCTCTTATTATCCTGTGTTATTATTCTATGTTTTGACTCTCTTTTACTATCTTTTGTTATTTAATTTTTAATCTCAGTTTTTCTTTGCTGACCCTAGGATGATGGGAAGGCCCTGTCCCCAAGAAGAAGATCCACCCTCCCAATGCCCTCTGTATTTCTTCTTGAGGGCAGGGGTGGTCTATTTTTAACTTGTATTTTTACTCTGTTATCAATCAAGGTTATTACTCTGTTATTGTTTATTTTTACCTGTGTTATTATCCTATTTATATTTTTTTATTATTATACTGTAATATTATTCTGTTATAACTCTGTGTTATTATTCTTTTTACTTTCTGAATTATTTTTCTGTTATTAAACTATATTGTTATGACACATTGATATTACTCTGTAATTAACCTATGTAATTACTTTCTGTTATTATTCTCTGTTATTATTACGTTTTTAATCACTAGTTTTACCTTGAGTTATTGTTGATTTTTGCAATAAAGTTTAATACACAGTACAAGAAATAATTGAAAACAGCATTGTCATACAAGAAATTAAAAATTATAAACATCATACAACATGGTGATAAATATATCATAAGACATCAGAAGTCCCGCACTAATTTAGAAGTGATAAACAAAATATATAATTTTCATAACAATTATATCAGACACAGAGAGCCCCAAAAGATAAAATATGTTACAAGTTATATATGCAAAATCAATTAAATTCAAACAAAATCATAATTTAACTAATTCATGGTATAAAAATCATCTAACAATACAACATGGGGTAGAGGGTGTGGTGGTATTATCCTATCATACTCTTTGGTTTTTCCTTAGTCATAATTATTTTATTACCATGTATTACTATTATCAGTTATCGCCTTGTGTTATTATACTATATTACTCTCTGTTATTACCTTCTATTATTATACTGTTGTTACTCTATGTCATTACTCTGTATTATGACTCTTGGCTATTCTCCTACGTTAGAACTCTCTGTTATTGCCCTGCGTTATGGTTCTGTATTATTCCCTGCGTTATTATTCTCTGCTATGACTCTATTTTATTACCATTTGCTATTTTATTTTTAATCTCACATTTTCTCGGGTCTCTGTAAGGTGGGGAAAATGTCCTGTCCCCAAGAAGAGGGTCCACCCTCCCAATGCCCTCTGTCCTTCTTCTTGAGGGCAGGGGTGGCCTGTTTTTATCTTGTATAATTATTTTGTTATTTCTCAGTTATTTTTGTTTATTCTCTATTTTGTTATTCTTTTTTTAGTTTATATATTTATACTGTAATATTATCCTGTTACTAGCCTGTTTTACAACTATCTGTTATTACCTTATGTTGTTATTCTATCTTAGTCTTTGTTTTTTACCTACTGATATTAAACTGTTACTACTCTATGTTATAATAATGACTTATCATTCTCGGTTATTATCCTATGTTATTGCTCTCTCTTAAAAACCTCTCTATTATTATTTGTTTTTAATCTGTGTTATTCTATTTTTTCTCTGTTTTTGGCCCTTGTTTTTTCCCTGTATTAACATTCTGTTATTAGCCTGTTTTATTGTTCTCTTATTATCCTGTGTTATTATTCTATGTTTTGACTCTCTTTTACTATCTTTTGTTATTTAATTTTTAATCTCAGTTTTTCTTTGCTGACCCTAGGATGGTGGGAAGCCCCTGCCCCCAAGAAGATGATCCACCCTCCCAATGCCCTCTGTACTTCTTCTTGAGGGCAGGGGTGGTCTATTTTTAACTTGTATTTTTACTCTGTTATCAATCAAGGTTATTACTCTGTTATTGTTTATTTTTACCTGTGTTATTATCCTATTTATAATTTTTTATTATTATACTGTAATATTATTCTGTTATAACTCTGTGTTATTATTCTTTTTACTTTCTGAATTATTTTTCTGTTATTAAACTATATTGTTATGACACATTGATATTTCTCTGTAATTAACCTATGTAATTACTTTCTGTTATTATTCTCTGTTATTATTAAGTTTTTAATCACTAGTTTTACCTTGAGTTATTGTTGATTTTTGCAATAAAGTTTAATACACAGTACAAGAAATAATTGAAAACAGCATTGTCATACAAGAAATTAAAAATTATAAACATCATACAACATGGTAATAAATATATCATAAGACATCAGAAGTCCCGCACTAATTTAGAAGTGATAAACAAAATATATAATTTTCATAACAATTATATCAGACACAGAGAGCCCCAAAAGATAAAATATGTTACAAGTTATATATGCAAAATCAATTAAATTCAAACAAAATCATAATTTAACTAATTCATGGTATAAAAATCATCTAACAATACAACATGGGGTAGAGGGTGTGGTGGTATTATCCTATCATACTCTTTGGTTTTTCCTTAGTCATAATTATTTTATTACCATGTATTACTATTATCAGTTATCGCCTTGTGTTATTATACTATATTACTCTCTGTTATTACCTTCTATTATTATACTGTTGTTACTCTATGTCATTACTCTGTATTATGACTCTTGACTATTCTCCTACGTTAGAACTCTCTGTTATTGCCCTGCGTTATTGTTCTGTATTATTCCCTGTGTTATTATTCTCTGCTATGACTCTATTTTATTACCATTTGCTATTTTATTTTTAATCTCACATTTTCTAGGGTGTCTGTAAGGTGGGGAAAATGTCCTGCCCCCAAGAAGAGGGTCCACCCTCCCAATGCCCTCTGTCCTTCTTCTTGAGGGCAGGGGTGGCCTGTTTTTATCTTGTATAATTATTTTGTTATTTCTCAGTTATTTTTGTTTATTCTCTATTTTGTTATTCTTTTTTTAGTTTATATATTTATACTGTGTTATTATCCTGTTACTAGCCTGTTTTACAACTATCTGTTATTACCTTATGTTGTTATTCTATCTTAGCCTTTGTTTTTTACCTAGTGTTATTAAACTGTTACTACTCTATGTTATAATAATGACTTATTCTCGGTTATTATCCTATGTTATTGCTCTCTCTTAAAAACCTCTTTATTATTATTTGTTTTTAACCTGTGTTATTCTATTTTTCCTCTGTTTTTGGCCCTTGTTTTTTCCCTGCATATACATTCTGTTATTAGCCTGTTTTATTGTTCTCTTATTATCCTGTGTTATTATTCTATGTTTTGACTCTCTTTTACTATCTTTTGTTATTTAATTTTTAATCTCAGTTTTTCTTTGCTGACCCTAGGATGATGGGAAGGCCCTGTCCCCAAGAAGAAGATCCACCCTCCCAATGCCCTCTGTATTTCTTCTTGAGGGCAGGGGTGGTCTATTTTTAACTTGTATTTTTACTCTGTTATCAATCAAGGTTATTACTCTGTTATTGTTTATTTTTACCTGTGTTATTATCCTATTTATATTTTTTTATTATTATACTGTAATATTATTCTGTTATAACTCTGTGTTATTATTCTTTTTACTTTCTGAATTATTTTTCTGTTATTAAACTATATTGTTATGACACATTGATATTACTCTGTAATTAACCTATGTAATTACTTTCTGTTATTATTCTCTGTTATTATTACGTTTTTAATCACTAGTTTTACCTTGAGTTATTGTTGATTTTTGCAATAAAGTTTAATACACAGTACAAGAAATAATTGAAAACAGCATTGTCATACAAGAAATTAAAAATTATAAACATCATACAACATGGTGATAAATATATCATAAGACATCAGAAGTCCCGCACTAATTTAGAAGTGATAAACAAAATATATAATTTTCATAACAATTATATCAGACACAGAGAGCCCCAAAAGATAAAATATGTTACAAGTTATATATGCAAAATCAATTAAATTCAAACAAAATCATAATTTAACTAATTCATGGTATAAAAATCATCTAACAATACAACATGGGGTAGAGGGTGTGGTGGTATTATCCTATCATACTCTTTGGTTTTTCCTTAGTCATAATTATTTTATTACCATGTATTACTATTATCAGTTATCGCCTTGTATTATTATACTATATTACTCTCTGTTATTACCTTCTATTATTATACTGTTGTTACTCTATGTCATTACTCTGTATTATGACTCTTGACTATTCTCCTACGTTAGACTCTCTGTTATTGCCCTGCGTTATTGTTCTGTATAATTCCCTGCGTTATTATTCTCTGCTATGACTCTATTTTATTACCATTTGCTATTTTATTTTTAATCTCACATTTTCTAGGGTGTCTGTAAGGTGGGGAAAATGTCCTGCCCCCAAGAAGAGGGTCCACCCTCCCAATGCCCTTTGTCCTTCTTCTTGAGGGCAGGGGTGGCCTGTTTTTATCTTGTATAATTATTTTGTTATTTCTCAGTTATTTTTGTTTATTCTCTATTTTGTTATTCTTTTTTTAGTTTATATATTTATACTGTGTTATTATCCTGTTACTAGCCTGTTTTACAACTATCTGTTATTACCTTATGTTGTTATTCTATCTTATCCTTTGTTTTTTACCTAGTGTTATTAAACTGTTACTACTCTATGTTATAATAATGACTTATTATTCTCGGTTATTATCCTATGTTATTGCTCTCTCTTAAAAACCTCTCTATTATTATTTGTTTTTAACCTGTGTTATTCTATTTTTCCTCTCAGTTTTTGGCCCTTGTTTTTCCCCTGTATATACATTCTGTTATTAGCCTGTTTCATTGTTCTCTTATTATCCTGTGTTATTATTCTATGTTTTGACTCTCTTTTACTATCTTTTGTTATTTAATTTTTAATCTCAGTTTTTCTTTGCTGACCCTAGGATGATGGGAAGGCCCTGCCCCCAAGAAGAAGATCCACCCTCCCAATGCCCTCTGTATTTCTTCTTGAGGGCAGGGGTGGTCTATTTTTAACTTGTATTTTTACTCTGTTATCAATCAAGGTTATTACTCTGTTATTGTTTATTTTTACCTGTGTTATTATCCTATTTATAATTTTTTATTATTATACTGTAATATTATTCTGTTATAACTCTGTGTTATTATTCTTTTTACTTTCTGAATTATTTTTCTGTTATTAAACTATATTGTTATGACACATTGATATTACTCTGTAATTAACCTATGTAATTACTTTCTGTTATTATTCTCTGTTATTATTAAGTTTTTAATCACTAGTTTTACCTTGAGTTATTGTTGATTTTTGCAATAAAGTTTAATACACAGTACAAGAAATAATTGAAAACAGCATTGTCATATAAGAAATTAAAAATTATAAACATCATACAACATGGTGATAAATATATCATAAGACATCAGAAGTCCCGCACTAATTTAGAAGTGATAAACAAAATATATAATTTTCATAACAATTATATCAGACACAGAGAGCCCCAAAAGATAAAATATGTTACAAGTTATATATGCAAAATCAATTAAATTCAAACAAAATCATAATTTAACTAATTCATGGTATAAAAACCATCTAACAATACAACATGGGGTAGAGGGTGTGGTGGTATTATCCTATCATACTCTTTGGTTTTTCCTTAGTCATAATTATTTTATTACAATGTATTACTATTATCAGTTATCGCCTTGTGTTATTATACTATATTACTCTCTGTTATTACCTTCTATTATTATACTGTTGTTACTCTATGTCATTACTCTGTATTATGACTCTTGACTATTCTCCTACGTTAGAACTCTCTGTTATTGCCCTGCGTTATTGTTCTGTATTATTTCCTGCGTTATTATTCTCTGCTATGACTCTATTTTATCACCATTTGCTATTTTATTTTTAATCTCACATTTTCTAGGGTGTCTGTAAGGTGGGGAAAATGTCCTGCCCCCAAGAAGAGGGTCCACCCTCCCAATGCCCTCTGTCCTTCTTCTTGAGGGCAGGGGTGGCCTGTTTTTATCTTGTATAATTTTTTGTTATTTCTCAGTTATTTTTGTTTATTCTCTATTTTGTTATTTTTTTTTTAGTTTATATATTTATACTGTGTTATTATCCTGTTACTAGCCTGTTTTACAAATATCTGTTATTACCTTATGTTGTTATTCTATCTTAGCCTTTGTTTTTTACCTAGTGTTATTAAACTGTTACTACTCTATGTTATAATAATGACTTATTATTCTCGGTTATTATCCTATGTTATTGCTCTCTCTTAAAAACCTCTTTATTATTATTTGTTTTTAACCTGTGTTATTCTATTTTTCCTCTCAGTTTTTGGCCCTTGTTTTTTCCCTGCATATACATTCTGTTATTAGCCTGTTTTATTGTTCTCTTATTATCCTGTGTTATTATTCTATGTTTTGACTCTCTTTTACTATCTTTTGTTATTTAATTTTTAATCTCAGTTTTTCTTTGCTGACCCTAGGATGATGGGAAGGCCCTGCCCCCAAGAAGAAGATCCACCCTCCCAATGACCTCTGTATTTCTTCTTGAGGGCAGGGGTGGTCTATTTTTAACTTGTATTTTTACTCTGTTATCAATCAAGGTTATTACTCTGTCATTGTTTATTTTTACCTGTGTTATTATCCTATTTATAATTTCTATTATTATACTGTATTATTATTCTGTTATAACTCTGTGTTATTATTCTTTTTACTTTCTGAATTATTTTTCTGTTATTAAACTATATTGGTATGACACATTGATATTACTCTGTAATTAACCAGTGTAATTACTCTCTGTTATTATTCTCTGTTATTATTGAGTTTTTAATCACTAGTTTTACCTTGAGTTATTGTTGATTTTTGCAATAAAGTTTAATACACAGTACAAGAAATAATTGAAAACAGCATTGTCATACAAGAAATTATAAATAATAAACATCATACAACATGGTGATAAATATATCATAACACATCAGAAGTCCTGCACTTATTTAGAAGTGATAAACAAAATATATTATTTTCATAACAATTATATCAGACACAGGGAGCCCCAACAGATAAAATATGTTAAAAGTTATACATGCAAATTAATGGAATTCAATCAAAATCATAATTAAACTAATTCATGGTATAAAAATCATCTAACAATACAACATGGGGTAGAGGGTGTGGTGGTATTATCCTATCATACTCTTTGGTTTTTCCTTAGTCATAATTATTTTATTACCATGTATTACTATTATCAGTTATCGCCTTGTGTTATTATACTATATTACTCTCTGTTATTACCTTCTGTTATTATACTGTTGTTACTCTATGTCATTACTCTGTATTATGACTCTTGGCTATTCTCCTACGTTAGAACTCTCTGTTATTGCCCTGCGTTATTGTTCTGTATTATTCCCTGTGTTTTTATTCTCTGCTATGACTCTATTTTATTACCATTTGCTATTTTATTTTTAATCTCACATTTTCTAGGGTGTCTGTAAGGTGGGGAAAATGTCCTGCCCCCAAGAAGAGGGTCCACCCTCCCAATGCCCTCTGTCCTTCTTCTTGAGGGCAGGGGTGGCCTGTTTTTATCTTGTATAATTTTTTGTTATTTCTCAGTTATTTTTGTTTATTCTCTATTTTGTTATTCTTTTTTTAGTTTATATATTTATACTGTGTTATTATCCTGTTACTAGCCTGTTTTACAACTATCTGTTATTACCTTATGTTGTTATTCTATCTTAGCCTTTGTTTTTTACCTAGTGTTATTAAACTGTTACTACTCTATGTTATAATAATGACTTATTATTCTCGGTTATTATCCTATGTTATTGCTCTCTCTTAAAAACCTCTTTATTATTATTTGTTTTTAACCTGTGTTATTCTATTTTTCCTCTCAGTTTTTGGCCCTTGTTTTTTCCCTGCATATACATTCTGTTATTAGCCTGTTTTATTGTTCTCTTATTATCCTGTGTTATTATTCTATGTTTTGACTCTCTTTTACTATCTTTTGTTATTTAATTTTTAATCTCAGTTTTTCTTTGCTGACCCTAGGATGATGGGAAGGCCCTGCCCCCAAGAAGAAGATCCACCCTCCCAATGCCCTCTGTATTTCTTCTTGAGGGCAGGGGTGGTCTATTTTTAACTTGTATTTTTACTCTGTTATCAATCAAGGTTATTACTCTGTCATTGTTTATTTTTACCTGTGTTATTATCCTATTTATAATTTCTATTATTATACTGTATTATTATTCTGTTATAACTCTGTGTTATTATTCTTTTTACTTTCTGAATTATTTTTCTGTTATTAAACTATATTGTTATGACACATTGATATTACTCTGTAATTAACCAGTGTAATTACTCTCTGTTATTATTCTCTGTTATTATTGAGTTTTTAATCACTAGTTTTACCTTGAGTTATTGTTGATTTTTGCAATAAAGTTTAATACACAGTACAAGAAATAATTGAAAACAGCATTGTCATACAAGAAATTATAAATAATAAACATCATACAACATGGTGATAAATATATCATAACACATCAGAAGTCCTGCACTTATTTAGAAGTGATAAACAAAATATATTATTTTCATAACAATTATATCAGACACAGGGAGCCCCAACAGATAAAATATGTTAAAAGTTATACATGCAAATTAATGGAATTCAATCAAAATCATAATTAAACTAATTCATGGTATAAAAATCATCTAACAATACAACATGGGGTAGAGGGTGTGGTGGTATTATCCTATCATACTCTTTGGTTTTTCCTTAGTCATAATTATTTTATTACCATGTATTACTATTATCAGTTATCGCCTTGTGTTATTATACTATATTACTCTCTGTTATTACCTTCTGTTATTATACTGTTGTTACTCTATGTCATTACTCTGTATTATGACTCTTGGCTATTCTCCTACGTTAGAACTCTCTGTTATTGCCCTGCGTTATTGTTCTGTATTATTCCCTGTGTTTTTATTCTCTGCTATGACTCTATTTTATTACCATTTGCTATTTTATTTTTAATCTCACATTTTCTAGGGTGTCTGTAAGGTGGGGAAAATGTCCTGCCCCCAAGAAGAGGGTCCACCCTCCCAATGCCCTCTGTCCTTCTTCTTGAGGGCAGGGGTGGCCTGTTTTTATCTTGTATAATTATTTTGTTATTTCTCAGTTATTTTTGTTTATTCTCTATTTTGTTATTCTTTTTTTAGTTTATATATTTATACTGTGTTATTATCCTGTTACTAGTCTGTTTTACAACTATCTGTTATTACCTTATGTTGTTATTCTATCTTAGCCTTTGTTTTTTACCTAGTGTTATTAAACTGTTACTACTCTATGTTATAATAATGACTTATTATTCTCGGTTATTATCCTATGTTATTGCTCTCTCTTAAAAACCTCTCTATTATTATTTGTTTTAACCTGTGTTATTCTATTTTTCCTCTCAGTTTTTGGCCCTTGTTTTTTCCCTGTATATACATTCTGTTATTAGCCTGTTTTATTGTTCTCTTATTATCCTGTGTTATTATTCTATGTTTTGATTCTCTTTTACTATCTTTTGTTATTTAATTTTTAATCTCAGTTTTTCTTTGCTGACCCTAGGATGGTGGGAAGCCCCTGCCCCCAAGAAGATGATCCACCCTCCCAATGCCCTCTGTACTTCTTCTTGAGGGCAGGGGTGGTCTATTTTTAACTTGTATTTTTACTCTGTTATCAATCAAGGTTATTACTCTGTTATTGTTTATTTTTACCTGTGTTATTATCCTATTTATAATTTTTTATTATTATACTGTAATATTATTCTGTTATAACTCTGTGTTATTATTCTTTTTACTTTCTGAATTATTTTTCTGTTATTAAACTATATTGTTATGACACATTGATATTACTCTGTAATTAACCTATGTAATTACTTTCTGTTATTATTCTCTGTTATTATTAAGTTTTTAATCACTAGTTTTACCTTGAGTTATTGTTGATTTTTGCAATAAAGTTTAATACACAGTACAAGAAATAATTGAAAACAGCATTGTCATACAAGAAATTAAAAATTATAAACATCATACAACATGGTGATAAATATATCATAAGACATCAGAAGTCCCGCACTAATTTAGAAGTGATAAACAAAATATATAATTTTCATAACAATTATATCAGACACAGAGAGCCCCAAAAGATAAAATATGTTACAAGTTATATATGCAAAATCAATTAAATTCAAACAAAATCATAACTTAACTAATTCATGGTATAAAAATCATCTAACATTACAACATGGGGTAGAGGGTGTGGTGGTATTATCCTATCATACTCTTTGGTTTTTCCTTAGTCATAATTATTTTATTACCATGTATTACTATTATCAGTTATCGCCTTGTGTTATTATACTATATTACTCTCTGTTATTACCTTCTATTATTATACTGTTGTTACTCTATGTCATTACTCTGTATTATGACTCTTGACTATTCTCCTACGTTAGAACTCTCTGTTATTGCCCTGCGTTATTGTTCTGTATTATTCCCTGCGTTATTATTCTCTGCTATGACTCTATTTTATTACCATTTGCTATTTTATTTTTAATCTCACATTTTCTAGGGTGTCTGTAAGGTGGGGAAAATGTCCTGCCCCCAAGAAGAGGGTCCACCCTCCCAATGCCCTCTGTCCTTCTTCTTGAGGGCAGGGGTGGCCTGTTTTTATCTTGTATAATTTTTTGTTATTTCTCAGTTATTTTTGTTTATTCTCTATTTTGTTATTCTTTTTTCAGTTTATATATTTATACTGTGTTATTATCCTGTTACTAGCCTGTTTTACAACTATCTGTTATTACCTTATGTTGTTATTCTATCTTAGCCTTTGTTTTTTACCTAGTGTTATTAAACTGTTACTACTCTATGTTATAATAATGACTTATTATTCTCGGTTATTATCCTATGTTATTGCTCTCTCTTAAAAACCTCTTTATTATTATTTGTTTTTAACCTGTGTTATTCTATTTTTCCTCTCAGTTTTTGGCCCTTGTTTTTTCCCTGCATATACATTCTGTTATTAGCCTGTTTTATTGTTCTCTTATTATCCTGTGTTATTATTCTATGTTTTGACTCTCTTTTACTATCTTTTGTTATTTAATTTTTAATCTCAGTTTTTCTTTGCTGACCCTAGGATGATGGGAAGGCCCTGCCCCCAAGAAGAAGTTCCACCCTCCGAATGCCCTCTGTACTTCTTCTTGAGGGCAGGGGTGGTCTATTTTTAACTTGTATTTTTACTCTGTTATCAATCAAGGTTATTACTCTGTTATTGTTTATTTTTACCTGTGTTATTATCCTATTTATAATTTCTATTATTATACTGTATTATTATTCTGTTATAACTCTGTGTTATTATTCTTTTTACTTTCTGAATTATTTTTCTGTTATTAAACTATATTGTTATGACACATTGATATTACTCTGTAATTAACCAGTGTAATTACTCTCTGTTATTATTCTCTGTTATTATTGAGTTTTTAATCACTAGTTTTACCTTGAGTTATTGTTGATTTTTGCAATAAAGTTTAATACACAGTACAAGAAATAATTGAAAACAGCATTGTCATACAAGAAATTAAAAATTATAAACATCATACAACATGGTGATAAATATATCATAAGACATCAGAAGTCCCGCACTAATTTAGAAGTGATAAACAAAATATATAATTTTCATAACAATTATATCAGACACAGAGAGCCCCAAAAGATAAAATATGTTACAAGTTATATATGCAAAATCAATTAAATTCAAACAAAATCATAACTTAACTAATTCATGGTATAAAAATCATCTAACATTACAACATGGGGTAGAGGGTGTGGTGGTATTATCCTATCATACTCTTTGGTTTTTCCTTAGTCATAATTATTTTATTACCATGTATTACTATTATCAGTTATCGCCTTGTGTTATTATACTATATTACTCTCTGTTATTACCTTCTATTATTATACTGTTGTTACTCTATGTCATTACTCTGTATTATGACTCTTGACTATTCTCCTACGTTAGAACTCTCTGTTATTGCCCTGCGTTATTGTTCTGTATTATTCCCTGCGTTATTATTCTCTGCTATGACTCTATTTTATTACCATTTGCTATTTTATTTTTAATCTCACATTTTCTAGGGTGTCTGTAAGGTGGGGAAAATGTCCTGCCCCCAAGAAGAGGGTCCACCCTCCCAATGCCCTCTGTCCTTCTTCTTGAGGGCAGGGGTGGCCTGTTTTTATCTTGTATAATTTTTTGTTATTTCTCAGTTATTTTTGTTTATTCTCTATTTTGTTATTCTTTTTTCAGTTTATATATTTATACTGTGTTATTATCCTGTTACTAGCCTGTTTTACAACTATCTGTTATTACCTTATGTTGTTATTCTATCTTAGCCTTTGTTTTTTACCTAGTGTTATTAAACTGTTACTACTCTATGTTATAATAATGACTTATTATTCTCGGTTATTATCCTATGTTATTGCTCTCTCTTAAAAACCTCTTTATTATTATTTGTTTTTAACCTGTGTTATTCTATTTTTCCTCTCAGTTTTTGGCCCTTGTTTTTTCCCTGCATATACATTCTGTTATTAGCCTGTTTTATTGTTCTCTTATTATCCTGTGTTATTATTCTATGTTTTGACTCTCTTTTACTATCTTTTGTTATTTAATTTTTAATCTCAGTTTTTCTTTGCTGACCCTAGGATGATGGGAAGGCCCTGCCCCCAAGAAGAAGATCCACCCTCCCAATGCCCTCTGTATTTCTTCTTGAGGGCAGGGGTGGTCTATTTTTAACTTGTATTTTTACTCTGTTATCAATCAAGGTTATTACTCTGTCATTGTTTATTTTTACCTGTGTTATTATCCTATTTATAATTTCTATTATTATACTGTATTATTATTCTGTTATAACTCTGTGTTATTATTCTTTTTACTTTCTGAATTATTTTTCTGTTATTAAACTATATTGTTATGACACATTGATATTACTCTGTAATTAACCAGTGTAATTACTCTCTGTTATTATTCTCTGTTATTATTGAGTTTTTAATCACTAGTTTTACCTTGAGTTATTGTTGATTTTTGCAATAAAGTTTAATACACAGTACAAGAAATAATTGAAAACAGCATTGTCATACAAGAAATTATAAATAATAAACATCATACAACATGGTGATAAATATATCATAACACATCAGAAGTCCTGCACTTATTTAGAAGTGATAAACAAAATATATTATTTTCATAACAATTATATCAGACACAGGGAGCCCCAACAGATAAAATATGTTAAAAGTTATACATGCAAATTAATGGAATTCAATCAAAATCATAATTAAACTAATTCATGGTATAAAAATCATCTAACAATACAACATGGGGTAGAGGGTGTGGTGGTATTATCCTATCATACTCTTTGGTTTTTCCTTAGTCATAATTATTTTATTACCATGTATTACTATTATCAGTTATCGCCTTGTGTTATTATACTATATTACTCTCTGTTATTACCTTCTGTTATTATACTGTTGTTACTCTATGTCATTACTCTGTATTATGACTCTTGGCTATTCTCCTACGTTAGAACTCTCTGTTATTGCCCTGCGTTATTGTTCTGTATTATTCCCTGTGTTTTTATTCTCTGCTATGACTCTATTTTATTACCATTTGCTATTTTATTTTTAATCTCACATTTTCTAGGGTGTCTGTAAGGTGGGGAAAATGTCCTGCCCCCAAGAAGAGGGTCCACCCTCCCAATGCCCTCTGTCCTTCTTCTTGAGGGCAGGGGTGGCCTGTTTTTATCTTGTATAATTATTTTGTTATTTCTCAGTTATTTTTGTTTATTCTCTATTTTGTTATTCTTTTTTTAGTTTATATATTTATACTGTGTTATTATCCTGTTACTAGTCTGTTTTACAACTATCTGTTATTACCTTATGTTGTTATTCTATCTTAGCCTTTGTTTTTTACCTAGTGTTATTAAACTGTTACTACTCTATGTTATAATAATGACTTATTATTCTCGGTTATTATCCTATGTTATTGCTCTCTCTTAAAAACCTCTCTATTATTATTTGTTTTAACCTGTGTTATTCTATTTTTCCTCTCAGTTTTTGGCCCTTGTTTTTTCCCTGTATATACATTCTGTTATTAGCCTGTTTTATTGTTCTCTTATTATCCTGTGTTATTATTCTATGTTTTGATTCTCTTTTACTATCTTTTGTTATTTAATTTTTAATCTCAGTTTTTCTTTGCTGACCCTAGGATGGTGGGAAGCCCCTGCCCCCAAGAAGATGATCCACCCTCCCAATGCCCTCTGTACTTCTTTTTGAGGGCAGGGGTGGTCTATTTTTAACTTGTATTTTTACTCTGTTATCAATCAAGGTTATTACTCTGTTATTGTTTATTTTTACCTGTGTTATTATCCTATTTATAATTTTTTATTATTATACTGTAATATTATTCTGTTATAACTCTGTGTTATTATTCTTTTTACTTTCTGAATTATTTTTCTGTTATTAAACTATATTGTTATGACACATTGATATTACTCTGTAATTAACCTATGTAATTACTTTCTGTTATTATTCTCTGTTATTATTAAGTTTTTAATCACTAGTTTTACCTTGAGTTATTGTTGATTTTTGCAATAAAGTTTAATACACAGTACAAGAAATAATTGAAAACAGCATTGTCATACAAGAAATTAAAAATTATAAACATCATACAACATGGTGATAAATATATCATAAGACATCAGAAGTCCCGCACTAATTTAGAAGTGATAAACAAAATATATAATTTTCATAACAATTATATCAGACACAGAGAGCCCCAAAAGATAAAATATGTTACAAGTTATATATGCAAAATCAATTAAATTCAAACAAAATCATAACTTAACTAATTCATGGTATAAAAATCATCTAACATTACAACATGGGGTAGAGGGTGTGGTGGTATTATCCTATCATACTCTTGGTTTTTCCTTAGTCATAATTATTTTATTACCATGTATTACTATTATCAGTTATCGCCTTGTGTTATTATACTATATTACTCTCTGTTATTACCTTCTATTATTATACTGTTGTTACTCTATGTCATTACTCTGTATTATGACTCTTGACTATTCTCCTACGTTAGAACTCTCTGTTATTGCCCTGCGTTATTGTTCTGTATTATTCCCTGCGTTATTATTCTCTGCTATGACTCTATTTTATTACCATTTGCTATTTTATTTTTAATCTCACATTTTCTAGGGTGTCTGTAAGGTGGGGAAAATGTCCTGCCCCCAAGAAGAGGGTCCACCCTCCCAATGCCCTCTGTCCTTCTTCTTGAGGGCAGGGGTGGCCTGTTTTTATCTTGTATAATTTTTTGTTATTTCTCAGTTATTTTTGTTTATTCTCTATTTTGTTATTCTTTTTTCAGTTTATATATTTATACTGTGTTATTATCCTGTTACTAGCCTGTTTTACAACTATCTGTTATTACCTTATGTTGTTATTCTATCTTAGCCTTTGTTTTTTACCTAGTGTTATTAAACTGTTACTACTCTATGTTATAATAATGACTTATTATTCTCGGTTATTATCCTATGTTATTGCTCTCTCTTAAAAACCTCTTTATTATTATTTGTTTTTAACCTGTGTTATTCTATTTTTCCTCTCAGTTTTTGGCCCTTGTTTTTTCCCTGCATATACATTCTGTTATTAGCCTGTTTTATTGTTCTCTTATTATCCTGTGTTATTATTCTATGTTTTGACTCTCTTTTACTATCTTTTGTTATTTAATTTTTAATCTCAGTTTTTCTTTGCTGACCGTAGGATGATGGGAAGGCCCTGCCCCCAAGAAGAAGTTCCACCCTCCGAATGCCCTCTGTACTTCTTCTTGAGGGCAGGGGTGGTCTATTTTTAACTTGTATTTTTACTCTGTTATCAATCAAGGTTATTACTCTGTTATTGTTTATTTTTACCTGTGTTATTATCCTATTTATAATTTCTATTATTATACTGTATTATTATTCTGTTATAACTCTGTGTTATTATTCTTTTTACTTTCTGAATTATTTTTCTGTTATTAAACTATATTGTTATGACACATTGATATTACTCTGTAATTAACCAGTGTAATTACTCTCTGTTATTATTCTCTGTTATTATTGAGTTTTTAATCACTAGTTTTACCTTGAGTTATTGTTGATTTTTGCAATAAAGTTTAATACACAGTAGAAGAAATAATTGAAAACAGCATTGTCATACAAGAAATTATAAATAATAAACATCATACAACATGGTGATAAATATATCATAACACATCAGAAGTCCTGCACTTATTTAGAAGTGATAAACAAAATATATTATTTTCATAACAATTATATCAGACACAGGGAGCCCCAACAGATAAAATATGTTAAAAGTTATACATGCAAATTAATGGAATTCAATCAAAATCATAATTAAACTAATTCATGGTATAAAAATCATCTAACAATACAACATGGGGTAGAGGGTGTGGTGGTATTATCCTATCATACTCTTTGGTTTTTCCTTAGTCATAATTATTTTATTACCATGTATTACTATTATCAGTTATCGCCTTGTGTTATTATACTATATTACTCTCTGTTATTACCTTCTGTTATTATACTGTTGTTACTCTATGTCATTACTCTGTATTATGACTCTTGGCTATTCTCCTACGTTAGAACTCTCTGTTATTGCCCTGCGTTATTGTTCTGTATTATTCCCTGTGTTTTTATTCTCTGCTATGACTCTATTTTATTACCATTTGCTATTTTATTTTTAATCTCACATTTTCTAGGGTGTCTGTAAGGTGGGGAAAATGTCCTGCCCCCAAGAAGAGGGTCCACCCTCCCAATGCCCTCTGTCCTTCTTCTTGAGGGCAGGGGTGGCCTGTTTTTATCTTGTATAATTATTTTGTTATTTCTCAGTTATTTTTGTTTATTCTCTATTTTGTTATTCTTTTTTTAGTTTATATATTTATACTGTGTTATTATCCTGTTACTAGTCTGTTTTACAACTATCTGTTATTACCTTATGTTGTTATTCTATCTTAGCCTTTGTTTTTTACCTAGTGTTATTAAACTGTTACTACTCTATGTTATAATAATGACTTATTATTCTCGGTTATTATCCTATGTTATTGCTCTCTCTTAAAAACCTCTCTATTATTATTTGTTTTAACCTGTGTTATTCTATTTTTCCTCTCAGTTTTTGGCCCTTGTTTTTTCCCTGTATATACATTCTGTTATTAGCCTGTTTTATTGTTCTCTTATTATCCTGTGTTATTATTCTATGTTTTGATTCTCTTTTACTATCTTTTGTTATTTAATTTTTAATCTCAGTTTTTCTTTGCTGACCCTAGGATGGTGGGAAGCCCCTGCCCCCAAGAAGATGATCCACCCTCCCAATGCCCTCTGTACTTCTTCTTGAGGGCAGGGGTGGTCTATTTTTAACTTGTATTTTTACTCTGTTATCAATCAAGGTTATTACTCTGTTATTGTTTATTTTTACCTGTGTTATTATCCTATTTATAATTTTTTATTATTATACTGTAATATTATTCTGTTATAACTCTGTGTTATTATTCTTTTTACTTTCTGAATTATTTTTCTGTTATTAAACTATATTGTTATGACACATTGATATTACTCTGTAATTAACCTATGTAATTACTTTCTGTTATTATTCTCTGTTATTATTAAGTTTTTAATCACTAGTTTTACCTTGAGTTATTGTTGATTTTTGCAATAAAGTTTAATACACAGTACAAGAAATAATTGAAAACAGCATTGTCATACAAGAAATTAAAAATTATAAACATCATACAACATGGTGATAAATATATCATAAGACATCAGAAGTCCCGCACTAATTTAGAAGTGATAAACAAAATATATAATTTTCATAACAATTATATCAGACACAGAGAGCCCCAAAAGATAAAATATGTTACAAGTTATATATGCAAAATCAATTAAATTCAAACAAAATCATAACTTAACTAATTCATGGTATAAAAATCATCTAACATTACAACATGGGGTAGAGGGTGTGGTGGTATTATCCTATCATACTCTTTGGTTTTTCCTTAGTCATAATTATTTTATTACCATGTATTACTATTATCAGTTATCGCCTTGTGTTATTATACTATATTACTCTCTGTTATTACCTTCTATTATTATACTGTTGTTACTCTATGTCATTACTCTGTATTATGACTCTTGACTATTCTCCTACGTTAGAACTCTCTGTTATTGCCCTGCGTTATTGTTCTGTATTATTCCCTGCGTTATTATTCTCTGCTATGACTCTATTTTATTACCATTTGCTATTTTATTTTTAATCTCACATTTTCTAGGGTGTCTGTAAGGTGGGGAAAATGTCCTGCCCCCAAGAAGAGGGTCCACCCTCCCAATGCCCTCTGTCCTTCTTCTTGAGGGCAGGGGTGGCCTGTTTTTATCTTGTATAATTTTTTGTTATTTCTCAGTTATTTTTGTTTATTCTCTATTTTGTTATTCTTTTTTCAGTTTATATATTTAAACTGTGTTATTATCCTGTTACTAGCCTGTTTTACAACTATCTGTTATTACCTTATGTTGTTATTCTATCTTAGCCTTTGTTTTTTACCTAGTGTTATTAAACTGTTACTACTCTATGTTATAATAATGACTTATTATTCTCGGTTATTATCCTATGTTATTGCTCTCTCTTAAAAACCTCTTTATTATTATTTGTTTTTAACCTGTGTTATTCTATTTTTCCTCTCAGTTTTTGGCCCTTGTTTTTTCCCTGCATATACATTCTGTTATTAGCCTGTTTTATTGTTCTCTTATTATCCTGTGTTATTATTCTATGTTTTGACTCTCTTTTACTATCTTTTGTTATTTAATTTTTAATCTCAGTTTTTCTTTGCTGACCCTAGGATGATGGGAAGGCCCTGCCCCCAAGAAGAAGTTCCACCCTCCGAATGCCCTCTGTACTTCTTCTTGAGGGCAGGGGTGGTCTATTTTTAACTTGTATTTTTACTCTGTTATCAATCAAGGTTATTACTCTGTTATTGTTTATTTTTACCTGTGTTATTATCCTATTTATAATTTCTATTATTATACTGTATTATTATTCTGTTATAACTCTGTGTTATTATTCTTTTTACTTTCTGAATTATTTTTCTGTTATTAAACTATATTGTTATGACACATTGATATTACTCTGTAATTAACCAGTGTAATTACTCTCTGTTATTATTCTCTGTTATTATTGAGTTTTTAATCACTAGTTTTACCTTGAGTTATTGTTGATTTTTGCAATAAAGTTTAATACACAGTAGAAGAAATAATTGAAAACAGCATTGTCATACAAGAAATTATAAATAATAAACATCATACAACATAGTGATAAATATATCATAACACATCAGAAGTCCTGCACTTATTTAGAAGTGATAAACAAAATATATTATTTTCATAACAATTATATCAGACACAGGGAGCCCCAACAGATAAAATATGTTAAAAGTTATACTTGCAAATTAATGGAATTCAATCAAAATCATAATTAAACTAATTCATGGTATAAAAATCATCTAACAATACAACATGGGGTAGAGGGTGTGGTGGTATTATCCTATCATACTCTTTGGTTTTTCCTTAGTCATAATTATTTTATTACCATGTATTACTATTATCAGTTATCGCCTTGTGTTATTATACTATATTACTCTCTGTTATTACCTTCTGTTATTATACTGTTGTTACTCTATGTCATTACTCTGTATTATGACTCTTGGCTATTCTCCTACGTTAGAACTCTCTGTTATTGCCCTGCGTTATTGTTCTGTATTATTCCCTGTGTTTTTATTCTCTGCTATGACTCTATTTTATTACCATTTGCTATTTTATTTTTAATCTCACATTTTCTAGGGTGTCTGTAAGGTGGGGAAAATGTCCTGCCCCCAAGAAGAGGGTCCACCCTCCCAATGCCCTCTGTCCTTCTTCTTGAGGGCAGGGGTGGCCTGTTTTTATCTTGTATAATTATTTTGTTATTTCTCAGTTATTTTTGTTTATTCTCTATTTTGTTATTCTTTTTTTAGTTTATATATTTATACTGTGTTATTATCCTGTTACTAGTCTGTTTTACAACTATCTGTTATTACCTTATGTTGTTATTCTATCTTAGCCTTTGTTTTTTACCTAGTGTTATTAAACTGTTACTACTCTATGTTATAATAATGACTTATTATTCTCGGTTATTATCCTATGTTATTGCTCTCTCTTAAAAACCTCTCTATTATTATTTGTTTTAACCTGTGTTATTCTATTTTTCCTCTCAGTTTTTGGCCCTTGTTTTTTCCCTGTATATACATTCTGTTATTAGCCTGTTTTATTGTTCTCTTATTATCCTGTGTTATTATTCTATGTTTTGATTCTCTTTTACTATCTTTTGTTATTTAATTTTTAATCTCAGTTTTTCTTTGCTGACCCTAGGATGGTGGGAAGCCCCTGCCCCCAAGAAGATGATCCACCCTCCCAATGCCCTCTGTACTTCTTCTTGAGGGCAGGGGTGGTCTATTTTTAACTTGTATTTTTACTCTGTTATCAATCAAGGTTATTACTCTGTTATTGTTTATTTTTACCTGTGTTATTATCCTATTTATAATTTCTATTATTATACTGTATTATTATTCTGTTATAACTCTGTGTTATTATTCTTTTTACTTTCTGAATTATTTTTCTGTTATTAAACTATATTGTTATGACACATTGATATTACTCTGTAATTAACCAGTGTAATTACTCTCTGTTATTATTCTCTGTTATTATTGAGTTTTTAATCACTAGTTTTACCTTGAGTTATTGTTGATTTTTGCAATAAAGTTTAATACACAGTAGAAGAAATAATTGAAAACAGCATTGTCATACAAGAAATTATAAATAATAAACATCATACAACATAGTGATAAATATATCATAACACATCAGAAGTCCTGCACTTATTTAGAAGTGATAAACAAAATATATTATTTTCATAACAATTATATCAGACACAGGGAGCCCCAACAGATAAAATATGTTAAAAGTTATACATGCAAATTAATGGAATTCAATCAAAATCATAATTAAACTAATTCATGGTATAAAAATCATCTAACAATACAACATGGGGTAGAGGGTGTGGTGGTATTATCCTATCATACTCTTTGGTTTTTCCTTAGTCATAATTATTTTATTACCATGTATTACTATTATCAGTTATCGCCTTGTGTTATTATACTATATTACTCTCTGTTATTACCTTCTGTTATTATACTGTTGTTACTCTATGTCATTACTCTGTATTATGACTCTTGGCTATTCTCCTACGTTAGAACTCTCTGTTATTGCCCTGCGTTATTGTTCTGTATTATTCCCTGTGTTTTTATTCTCTGCTATGACTCTATTTTATTACCATTTGCTATTTTATTTTTAATCTCACATTTTCTAGGGTGTCTGTAAGGTGGGGAAAATGTCCTGCCCCCAAGAAGAGGGTCCACCCTCCCAATGCCCTCTGTCCTTCTTCTTGAGGGCAGGGGTGGCCTGTTTTTATCTTGTATAATTATTTTGTTATTTCTCAGTTATTTTTGTTTATTCTCTATTTTGTTATTCTTTTTTTAGTTTATATATTTATACTGTGTTATTATCCTGTTACTAGTCTGTTTTACAACTATCTGTTATTACCTTATGTTGTTATTCTATCTTAGCCTTTGTTTTTTACCTAGTGTTATTAAACTGTTACTACTCTATGTTATAATAATGACTTATTATTCTCGGTTATTATCCTATGTTATTGCTCTCTCTTAAAAACCTCTCTATTATTATTTGTTTTAACCTGTGTTATTCTATTTTTCCTCTCAGTTTTTGGCCCTTGTTTTTTCCCTGTATATACATTCTGTTATTAGCCTGTTTTATTGTTCTCTTATTATCCTGTGTTATTATTCTATGTTTTGATTCTCTTTTACTATCTTTTGTTATTTAATTTTTAATCTCAGTTTTTCTTTGCTGACCCTAGGATGGTGGGAAGCCCCTGCCCCCAAGAAGATGATCCACCCTCCCAATGCCCTCTGTACTTCTTCTTGAGGGCAGGGGTGGTCTATTTTTAACTTGTATTTTTACTCTGTTATCAATCAAGGTTATTACTCTGTTATTGTTTATTTTTACCTGTGTTATTATCCTATTTATAATTTCTATTATTATACTGTATTATTATTCTGTTATAACTCTGTGTTATTATTCTTTTTACTTTCTGAATTATTTTTCTGTTATTAAACTATATTGTTATGACACATTGATATTACTCTGTAATTAACCAGTGTAATTACTCTCTGTTATTATTCTCTGTTATTATTGAGTTTTTAATCACTAGTTTTACCTTGAGTTATTGTTGATTTTTGCAATAAAGTTTAATACACAGTACAAGAAATAATTGAAAACAGCATTGTCATACAAGAAATTATAAATAATAAACATCATACAACATGGTGATAAATATATCATAACACATCAGAAGTCCTGCACTTATTTAGAAGTGATAAACAAAATATATTATTTTCATAACAATTATATCAGACACAGGGAGCCCCAACAGATAAAATATGTTAAAAGTTATACATGCAAATTAATGGAATTCAATCAAAATCATAATTAAACTAATTCATGGTATAAAAATCATCTAACAATACAACATGGGGTAGAGGGTGTGGTGGTATTATCCTATCATACTCTTTGGTTTTTCCTTAGTCATAATTATTTTATTACCATGTATTACTATTATCAGTTATCGCCTTGTGTTATTATACTATATTACTCTCTGTTATTACCTTCTGTTATTATACTGTTGTTACTCTATGTCATTACTCTGTATTATGACTCTTGACTATTCTCCTACGTTAGAACTCTCTGTTATTGCCCTGCGTTATTGTTCTGTATTATTCCCTGCGTTATTATTCTCTGCTATGACTCTATTTTATTACCATTTGCTATTTTATTTTTAATCTCACATTTTCTAGGGTGTCTGTAAGGTGGGGAAAATGTCCTGCCCCCAAGAAGAGGGTCCACCCTCCCAATGCCCTCTGTCCTTCTTCTTGAGGGCAGGGGTGGCCTGTTTTTATCTTGTATAATTTTTTGTTATTTCTCAGTTATTTTTGTTTATTCTCTATTTTGTTATTCTTTTTTCAGTTTATATATTTATACTGTGTTATTATCCTGTTAATAGCCTGTTTTACAACTATCTGTTATTACCTTATGTTGTTATTCTATCTTAGCCTTTGTTTTTTACCTAGTGTTATTAAACTGTTACTACTCTATGTTATAATAATGACTTATTAGTCTCGGTTATTATCCTATGTTATTGCTCTCTCTTAAAAACCTCTTTATTATTATTTGTTTTTAACCTGTGTTATTCTATTTTTCCTCTCAGTTTTTGGCCCTTGTTTTTTCCCTGCATATACATTCTGTTATTAGCCTGTTTTATTGTTCTCTTATTATCCTGTGTTATTATTCTATGTTTTGACTCTCTTTCACTATCTTTTGTTATTTAATTTTTAATCTCAGTTTTTCTTTGCTGACCCTAGGATGATGGGAAGGCCCTGCCCCCAAGAAGAAGATCCACCCTCCCAATGCCCTCTGTATTTCTTCTTGAGGGCAGGGGTGGTCTATTTTTAACTTGTATTTTTACTCTGTTATCAATCAAGGTTATTACTCTGTTATTGTTTATTTTTACCTGTGTTATTATCCTATTTATAATTTTTTATTATTATACTGTTATATTATTCTGTTATAACTCTGTGTTATTATTCTATTTACTTTCTGAATTATTTTTCTGTTATTAAACTATATTGTTATGACACATTGATATTACTCTGTAATTAACCTATGTAATTACTTTCTGTTATTATTCTCTGTTATTATTAAGTTTTTAATCACTAGTTTTACCTTGAGTTATTGTTGATTTTTGCAATAAAGTTTAATACACAGTACAAGAAATAATTGAAAACAGCATTGTCATACAAGAAATTAAAAATTATAAACATCATACAACATGGTGATAAATATATCATAAGACATCAGAAGTCCCGCACTCATTTAGAAGTGATAAACAAAATATATAATTTTCATAACAATTATATCAGACACAGAGAGCCCCAAAAGATAAAATATGTTACAAGTTATATATGCAAAATCAATTAAATTCAAACAAAATCATAATTTAACTAATTCATGGTATAAAAATCATCTAACATTACAACATGGGGTAGAGGGTGTGGTGGTATTATCCTATCATACTCTTTGGTTTTTCCTTAGTCATAATTATTTTATTACCATGTATTACTATTATCAGTTATCGCCTTGTGTTATTATACTATATTACTCTCTGTTATTACCTTCTGTTATTATACTGTTGTTACTCTATGTCATTACTCTGTATTATGACTCTTGACTATTCTCCTACGTTAGAACTCTCTGTTATTGCCCTGCGTTATTGTTCTGTATTATTCCCTGCGTTATTATTCTCTGCTATGACTCTATTTTATTACCATTTGCTATTTTATTTTTAATCTCACATTTTCTAGGGTGTCTGTAAGGTGGGGAAAATGTCCTGCCCCCAAGAAGAGGGTCCACCCTCCCAATGCCCTCTGTCCTTCTTCTTGAGGGCAGGGGTGGCCTGTTTTTATCTTGTATAATTTTTTGTTATTTCTCAGTTATTTTTGTTTATTCTCTATTTTGTTATTCTTTTTTCAGTTTATATATTTATACTGTGTTATTATCCTGTTAATAGCCTGTTTTACAACTATCTGTTATTACCTTATGTTGTTATTCTATCTTAGCCTTTGTTTTTTACCTAGTGTTATTAAACTGTTACTACTCTATGTTATAATAATGACTTATTAGTCTCGGTTATTATCCTATGTTATTGCTCTCTCTTAAAAACCTCTTTATTATTATTTGTTTTTAACCTGTGTTATTCTATTTTTCCTCTCAGTTTTTGGCCCTTGTTTTTTCCCTGCATATACATTCTGTTATTAGCCTGTTTTATTGTTCTCTTATTATCCTGTGTTATTATTCTATGTTTTGACTCTCTTTCACTATCTTTTGTTATTTAATTTTTAATCTCAGTTTTTCTTTGCTGACCCTAGGATGATGGGAAGGCCCTGCCCCCAAGAAGAAGATCCACCCTCCCAATGCCCTCTGTATTTCTTCTTGAGGGCAGGGGTGGTCTATTTTTAACTTGTATTTTTACTCTGTTATCAATCAAGGTTATTACTCTGTTATTGTTTATTTTTACCTGTGTTATTATCCTATTTATAATTTTTTATTATTATACTGTTATATTATTCTGTTATAACTCTGTGTTATTATTCTATTTACTTTCTGAATTATTTTTCTGTTATTAAACTATATTGTTATGACACATTGATATTACTCTGTAATTAACCTATGTAATTACTTTCTGTTATTATTCTCTGTTATTATTAAGTTTTTAATCACTAGTTTTACCTTGAGTTATTGTTGATTTTTGCAATAAAGTTTAATACACAGTACAAGAAATAATTGAAAACAGCATTGTCATACAAGAAATTAAAAATTATAAACATCATACAACATGGTGATAAATATATCATAAGACATCAGAAGTCCCGCACTCATTTAGAAGTGATAAACAAAATATATAATTTTCATAACAATTATATCAGACACAGAGAGCCCCAAAAGATAAAATATGTTACAAGTTATATATGCAAAATCAATTAAATTCAAACAAAATCATAATTTAACTAATTCATGGTATAAAAATCATCTAACATTACAACATGGGGTAGAGGGTGTGGTGGTATTATCCTATCATACTCTTTGGTTTTTCCTTAGTCATAATTATTTTATTACCATGTATTACTATTATCAGTTATCGCCTTGTGTTATTATACTATATTACTCTCTGTTATTACCTTCTATTATTATACTGTTGTTACTCTATGTCATTACTCTGTATTATGACTCTTGACTATTCTCCTACGTTAGAACTCTCTGTTATTGCCCTGCGTTATTGTTCTGTATTATTCCCTGCGTTATTATTCTCTGCTATGACTCTATTTTATTACCATTTGCTATTTTATTTTTAATCTCACATTTTCTAGGGTGTCTGTAAGGTGGGGAAAATGTCCTGCCCCCAAGAAGAGGGTCCACCCTCCCAATGCCCTCTGTCCTTCTTCTTGAGGGCAGGGGTGGCCTGTTTTTATCTTGTATAATTTTTTGTTATTTCTCAGTTATTTTTGTTTATTCTCTATTTTGTTATTCTTTTTTCAGTTTATATATTTATACTGTGTTATTATCCTGTTAATAGCCTGTTTTACAACTATCTGTTATTACCTTATGTTGTTATTCTATCTTAGCCTTTGTTTTTTACCTAGTGTTATTAAACTGTTACTACTCTATGTTATAATAATGACTTATTAGTCTCGGTTATTATCCTATGTTATTGCTCTCTCTTAAAAACCTCTTTATTATTATTTGTTTTTAACCTGTGTTATTCTATTTTTCCTCTCAGTTTTTGGCCCTTGTTTTTTCCCTGCATATACATTCTGTTATTAGCCTGTTTTATTGTTCTCTTATTATCCTGTGTTATTATTCTATGTTTTGACTCTCTTTTACTATCTTTTGTTATTTAATTTTTAATCTCAGTTTTTCTTTGCTGACCCTAGGATGATGGGAAGGCCCTGCCCCCAAGAAGAAGTTCCACCCTCCGAATGCCCTCTGTACTTCTTCTTGAGGGCAGGGGTGGTCTATTTTTAACTTGTATTTTTACTCTGTTATCAATCAAGGTTATTACTCTGTTATTGTTTATTTTTACCTGTGTTATTATCCTATTTATAATTTCTATTATTATACTGTATTATTATTCTGTTATAACTCTGTGTTATTATTCTTTTTACTTTCTGAATTATTTTTCTGTTATTAAACTATATTGTTATGACACATTGATATTACTCTGTAATTAACCAGTGTAATTACTCTCTGTTATTATTCTCTGTTATTATTGAGTTTTTAATCACTAGTTTTACCTTGAGTTATTGTTGATTTTTGCAATAAAGTTTAATACACAGTAGAAGAAATAATTGAAAACAGCATTGTCATACAAGAAATTATAAATAATAAACATCATACAACATAGTGATAAATATATCATAACACATCAGAAGTCCTGCACTTATTTAGAAGTGATAAACAAAATATATTATTTTCATAACAATTATATCAGACACAGGGAGCCCCAACAGATAAAATATGTTAAAAGTTATACATGCAAATTAATGGAATTCAATCAAAATCATAATTAAACTAATTCATGGTATAAAAATCATCTAACAATACAACATGGGGTAGAGGGTGTGGTGGTATTATCCTATCATACTCTTTGGTTTTTCCTTAGTCATAATTATTTTATTACCATGTATTACTATTATCAGTTATCGCCTTGTGTTATTATACTATATTACTCTCTGTTATTACCTTCTGTTATTATACTGTTGTTACTCTATGTCATTACTCTGTATTATGACTCTTGGCTATTCTCCTACGTTAGAACTCTCTGTTATTGCCCTGCGTTATTGTTCTGTATTATTCCCTGTGTTTTTATTCTCTGCTATGACTCTATTTTATTACCATTTGCTATTTTATTTTTAATCTCACATTTTCTAGGGTGTCTGTAAGGTGGGGAAAATGTCCTGCCCCCAAGAAGAGGGTCCACCCTCCCAATGCCCTCTGTCCTTCTTCTTGAGGGCAGGGGTGGCCTGTTTTTATCTTGTATAATTATTTTGTTATTTCTCAGTTATTTTTGTTTATTCTCTATTTTGTTATTCTTTTTTTAGTTTATATATTTATACTGTGTTATTATCCTGTTACTAGTCTGTTTTACAACTATCTGTTATTACCTTATGTTGTTATTCTATCTTAGCCTTTGTTTTTTACCTAGTGTTATTAAACTGTTACTACTCTATGTTATAATAATGACTTATTATTCTCGGTTATTATCCTATGTTATTGCTCTCTCTTAAAAACCTCTCTATTATTATTTGTTTTAACCTGTGTTATTCTATTTTTCCTCTCAGTTTTTGGCCCTTGTTTTTTCCCTGTATATACATTCTGTTATTAGCCTGTTTTATTGTTCTCTTATTATCCTGTGTTATTATTCTATGTTTTGATTCTCTTTTACTATCTTTTGTTATTTAATTTTTAATCTCAGTTTTTCTTTGCTGACCCTAGGATGGTGGGAAGCCCCTGCCCCCAAGAAGATGATCCACCCTCCCAATGCCCTCTGTACTTCTTCTTGAGGGCAGGGGTGGTCTATTTTTAACTTGTATTTTTACTCTGTTATCAATCAAGGTTATTACTCTGTTATTGTTTATTTTTACCTGTGTTATTATCCTATTTATAATTTCTATTATTATACTGTATTATTATTCTGTTATAACTCTGTGTTATTATTCTTTTTACTTTCTGAATTATTTTTCTGTTATTAAACTATATTGTTATGACACATTGATATTACTCTGTAATTAACCAGTGTAATTACTCTCTGTTATTATTCTCTGTTATTATTGAGTTTTTAATCACTAGTTTTACCTTGAGTTATTGTTGATTTTTGCAATAAAGTTTAATACACAGTAGAAGAAATAATTGAAAACAGCATTGTCATACAAGAAATTATAAATAATAAACATCATACAACATAGTGATAAATATATCATAACACATCAGAAGTCCTGCACTTATTTAGAAGTGATAAACAAAATATATTATTTTCATAACAATTATATCAGACACAGGGAGCCCCAACAGATAAAATATGTTAAAAGTTATACATGCAAATTAATGGAATTCAATCAAAATCATAATTAAACTAATTCATGGTATAAAAATCATCTAACAATACAACATGGGGTAGAGGGTGTGGTGGTATTATCCTATCATACTCTTTGGTTTTTCCTTAGTCATAATTATTTTATTACCATGTATTACTATTATCAGTTATCGCCTTGTGTTATTATACTATATTACTCTCTGTTATTACCTTCTGTTATTATACTGTTGTTACTCTATGTCATTACTCTGTATTATGACTCTTGGCTATTCTCCTACGTTAGAACTCTCTGTTATTGCCCTGCGTTATTGTTCTGTATTATTCCCTGTGTTTTTATTCTCTGCTATGACTCTATTTTATTACCATTTGCTATTTTATTTTTAATCTCACATTTTCTAGGGTGTCTGTAAGGTGGGGAAAATGTCCTGCCCCCAAGAAGAGGGTCCACCCTCCCAATGCCCTCTGTCCTTCTTCTTGAGGGCAGGGGTGGCCTGTTTTTATCTTGTATAATTATTTTGTTATTTCTCAGTTATTTTTGTTTATTCTCTATTTTGTTATTCTTTTTTTAGTTTATATATTTATACTGTGTTATTATCCTGTTACTAGTCTGTTTTACAACTATCTGTTATTACCTTATGTTGTTATTCTATCTTAGCCTTTGTTTTTTACCTAGTGTTATTAAACTGTTACTACTCTATGTTATAATAATGACTTATTATTCTCGGTTATTATCCTATGTTATTGCTCTCTCTTAAAAACCTCTCTATTATTATTTGTTTTAACCTGTGTTATTCTATTTTTCCTCTCAGTTTTTGGCCCTTGTTTTTTCCCTGTATATACATTCTGTTATTAGCCTGTTTTATTGTTCTCTTATTATCCTGTGTTATTATTCTATGTTTTGATTCTCTTTTACTATCTTTTGTTATTTAATTTTTAATCTCAGTTTTTCTTTGCTGACCCTAGGATGGTGGGAAGCCCCTGCCCCCAAGAAGATGATCCACCCTCCCAATGCCCTCTGTACTTCTTCTTGAGGGCAGGGGTGGTCTATTTTTAACTTGTATTTTTACTCTGTTATCAATCAAGGTTATTACTCTGTTATTGTTTATTTTTACCTGTGTTATTATCCTATTTATAATTTCTATTATTATACTGTATTATTATTCTGTTATAACTCTGTGTTATTATTCTTTTTACTTTCTGAATTATTTTTCTGTTATTAAACTATATTGTTATGACACATTGATATTACTCTGTAATTAACCAGTGTAATTACTCTCTGTTATTATTCTCTGTTATTATTGAGTTTTTAATCACTAGTTTTACCTTGAGTTATTGTTGATTTTTGCAATAAAGTTTAATACACAGTACAAGAAATAATTGAAAACAGCATTGTCATACAAGAAATTATAAATAATAAACATCATACAACATGGTGATAAATATATCATAACACATCAGAAGTCCTGCACTTATTTAGAAGTGATAAACAAAATATATTATTTTCATAACAATTATATCAGACACAGGGAGCCCCAACAGATAAAATATGTTAAAAGTTATACATGCAAATTAATGGAATTCAATCAAAATCATAATTAAACTAATTCATGGTATAAAAATCATCTAACAATACAACATGGGGTAGAGGGTGTGGTGGTATTATCCTATCATACTCTTTGGTTTTTCCTTAGTCATAATTATTTTATTACCATGTATTACTATTATCAGTTATCGCCTTGTGTTATTATACTATATTACTCTCTGTTATTACCTTCTGTTATTATACTGTTGTTACTCTATGTCATTACTCTGTATTATGACTCTTGACTATTCTCCTACGTTAGAACTCTCTGTTATTGCCCTGCGTTATTGTTCTGTATTATTCCCTGCGTTATTATTCTCTGCTATGACTCTATTTTATTACCATTTGCTATTTTATTTTTAATCTCACATTTTCTAGGGTGTCTGTAAGGTGGGGAAAATGTCCTGCCCCCAAGAAGAGGGTCCACCCTCCCAATGCCCTCTGTCCTTCTTCTTGAGGGCAGGGGTGGCCTGTTTTTATCTTGTATAATTTTTTGTTATTTCTCAGTTATTTTTGTTTATTCTCTATTTTGTTATTCTTTTTTCAGTTTATATATTTATACTGTGTTATTATCCTGTTAATAGCCTGTTTTACAACTATCTGTTATTACCTTATGTTGTTATTCTATCTTAGCCTTTGTTTTTTACCTAGTGTTATTAAACTGTTACTACTCTATGTTATAATAATGACTTATTAGTCTCGGTTATTATCCTATGTTATTGCTCTCTCTTAAAAACCTCTTTATTATTATTTGTTTTTAACCTGTGTTATTCTATTTTTCCTCTCAGTTTTTGGCCCTTGTTTTTTCCCTGCATATACATTCTGTTATTAGCCTGTTTTATTGTTCTCTTATTATCCTGTGTTATTATTCTATGTTTTGACTCTCTTTCACTATCTTTTGTTATTTAATTTTTAATCTCAGTTTTTCTTTGCTGACCCTAGGATGATGGGAAGGCCCTGCCCCCAAGAAGAAGATCCACCCTCCCAATGCCCTCTGTATTTCTTCTTGAGGGCAGGGGTGGTCTATTTTTAACTTGTATTTTTACTCTGTTATCAATCAAGGTTATTACTCTGTTATTGTTTATTTTTACCTGTGTTATTATCCTATTTATAATTTTTTATTATTATACTGTTATATTATTCTGTTATAACTCTGTGTTATTATTCTATTTACTTTCTGAATTATTTTTCTGTTATTAAACTATATTGTTATGACACATTGATATTACTCTGTAATTAACCTATGTAATTACTTTCTGTTATTATTCTCTGTTATTATTAAGTTTTTAATCACTAGTTTTACCTTGAGTTATTGTTGATTTTTGCAATAAAGTTTAATACACAGTACAAGAAATAATTGAAAACAGCATTGTCATACAAGAAATTAAAAATTATAAACATCATACAACATGGTGATAAATATATCATAAGACATCAGAAGTCCCGCACTCATTTAGAAGTGATAAACAAAATATATAATTTTCATAACAATTATATCAGACACAGAGAGCCCCAAAAGATAAAATATGTTACAAGTTATATATGCAAAATCAATTAAATTCAAACAAAATCATAATTTAACTAATTCATGGTATAAAAATCATCTAACATTACAACATGGGGTAGAGGGTGTGGTGGTATTATCCTATCATACTCTTTGGTTTTTCCTTAGTCATAATTATTTTATTACCATGTATTACTATTATCAGTTATCGCCTTGTGTTATTATACTATATTACTCTCTGTTATTACCTTCTATTATTATACTGTTGTTACTCTATGTCATTACTCTGTATTATGACTCTTGACTATTCTCCTACGTTAGAACTCTCTGTTATTGCCCTGCGTTATTGTTCTGTATTATTCCCTGCGTTATTATTCTCTGCTATGACTCTATTTTATTACCATTTGCTATTTTATTTTTAATCTCACATTTTCTAGGGTGTCTGTAAGGTGGGGAAAATGTCCTGCCCCCAAGAAGAGGGTCCACCCTCCCAATGCCCTCTGTCCTTCTTCTTGAGGGCAGGGGTGGCCTGTTTTTATCTTGTATAATTTTTTGTTATTTCTCAGTTATTTTTGTTTATTCTCTATTTTGTTATTCTTTTTTCAGTTTATATATTTATACTGTGTTATTATCCTGTTACTAGCCTGTTTTACAACTATCTGTTATTACCTTATGTTGTTATTCTATCTTAGCCTTTGTTTTTTACCTAGTGTTATTAAACTGTTACTACTCTATGTTATAATAATGACTTATTATTCTCGGTTATTATCCTATGTTATTGCTCTTTCTTAAAAACCTCTTTATTATTATTTGTTTGTAACCTGTGTTATTCTATTTTTCCTCTCAGTTTTTGGCCCTTGTTTTTTCCCTGCATATACATTCTGTTATTAGCCTGTTTTATTGTTCTCTTATTATCCTGTGTTATTATTCTATGTTTTGACTCTCTTTTACTATCTTTTGTTATTTAATTTTTAATCTCAGTTTTTCTTTGCTGACCCTAGGATGGTGGGAAGCCCCTGCCCCCAAGAAGATGATCCACCCTCCCAATGCCCTCTGTACTTCTTCTTGAGGGCAGGGGTGGTCTATTTTTAACTTGTATTTTTACTCTGTTATCAATCAAGGTTATTACTCTGTTATTGTTTATTTTTACCTGTGTTATTATCCTATTTATAATTTCTATTATTATACTGTATTATTATTCTGTTATAACTCTGTGTTATTATTCTTTTTACTTTCTGAATTATTTTTCTGTTATTAAACTATATTGTTATGACACATTGATATTACTCTGTAATTAACCAGTGTAATTACTCTCTGTTATTAGTCTCTGTTATTATTGAGTTTTTAATCACTAGTTTTACCTTGAGTTATTGTTGATTTTTGCAATAAAGTTTAATACACAGTACAAGAAATAATTGAAAACAGCATTGTCATACAAGAAATTATAAATAATAAACATCATACAACATGGTGATAAATATATCATAACACATCAGAAGTCCTGCACTTATTTAGAAGTGATAAACAAAATATATTATTTTCATAACAATTATATCAGACACAGGGAGCCCCAACAGATAAAATATGTTAAAAGTTATACATGCAAATTAATGGAATTCAATCAAAATCATAATTAAACTAATTCATGGTATAAAAATCATCTAACAATACAACATGGGGTAGAGGGTGTGGTGGTATTATCCTATCATACTCTTTGGTTTTTCCTTAGTCATAATTATTTTATTACCATGTATTACTATTATCAGTTATCGCCTTGTGTTATTATACTATATTACTCTCTGTTATTACCTTCTGTTATTATACTGTTGTTACTCTATGTCATTACTCTGTATTATGACTCTTGACTATTCTCCTACGTTAGAACTCTCTGTTATTGCCCTGCGTTATTGTTCTGTATTATTCCCTGCGTTATTATTCTCTGCTATGACTCTATTTTATTACCATTTGCTATTTTATTTTTAATCTCACATTTTCTAGGGTGTCTGTAAGGTGGGGAAAATGTCCTGCCCCCAAGAAGAGGGTCCACCCTCCCAATGCCCTCTGTCCTTCTTCTTGAGGGCAGGGGTGGCCTGTTTTTATCTTGTATAATTTTTTGTTATTTCTCAGTTATTTTTGTTTATTCTCTATTTTGTTATTCTTTTTTCAGTTTATATATTTATACTGTGTTATTATCCTGTTAATAGCCTGTTTTACAACTATCTGTTATTACCTTATGTTGTTATTCTATCTTAGCCTTTGTTTTTTACCTAGTGTTATTAAACTGTTACTACTCTATGTTATAATAATGACTTATTAGTCTCGGTTATTATCCTATGTTATTGCTCTCTCTTAAAAACCTCTTTATTATTATTTGTTTTTAACCTGTGTTATTCTATTTTTCCTCTCAGTTTTTGGCCCTTGTTTTTTCCCTGCATATACATTCTGTTATTAGCCTGTTTTATTGTTCTCTTATTATCCTGTGTTATTATTCTATGTTTTGACTCTCTTTCACTATCTTTTGTTATTTAATTTTTAATCTCAGTTTTTCTTTGCTGACCCTAGGATGATGGGAAGGCCCTGCCCCCAAGAAGAAGATCCACCCTCCCAATGCCCTCTGTATTTCTTCTTGAGGGCAGGGGTGGTCTATTTTTAACTTATATTTTTACTCTGTTATCAATCAAGGTTATTACTCTGTTATTGTTTATTTTTACCTGTGTTATTATCCTATTTATAATTTTTTATTATTATACTGTTATATTATTCTGTTATAACTCTGTGTTATTATTCTATTTACTTTCTGAATTATTTTTCTGTTATTAAACTATATTGTTATGACACATTGATATTACTCTGTAATTAACCTATGTAATTACTTTCTGTTATTATTCTCTGTTATTATTAAGTTTTTAATCACTAGTTTTACCTTGAGTTATTGTTGATTTTTGCAATAAAGTTTAATACACAGTACAAGAAATAATTGAAAACAGCATTGTCATACAAGAAATTAAAAATTATAAACATCATACAACATGGTGATAAATATATCATAACACATCAGAAGTCCTGCACTTATTTAGAAGTGATAAACAAAATATATTATTTTCATAACAATTATATCAGACACAGGGAGCCCCAACAGATAAAATATGTTAAAAGTTATACATGCAAATTAATGGAATTCAATCAAAATCATAATTAAAATAATTCATGGTATAAAAATCATCTAACAATACAACATGGGGTAGAGGGTGTGGTGGTATTATCCTATCATACTCTTTGGTTTTTCCTTAGTCATAATTATTTTATTACCATGTATTACTATTATCAGTTATCGCCTTGTGTTATTATACTATATTACTCTCTGTTATTACCTTCTGTTATTATACTGTTGTTACTCTATGTCATTACTCTGTATTATGACTCTTGACTATTCTCCTACGTTAGAACTCTCTGTTATTGCCCTGCGTTATTGTTCTGTATTATTCCCTGCGTTATTATTTTCTGCTATGACTCTATTTTATTACCATTTGCTATTTTATTTTTAATCTCACATTTTCTAGGGTGTCTGTAAGGTGGGGAAAATGTCCTGCCCCCAAGAAGAGGGTCCACCCTCCCAATGCCCTCTGTCCTTCTTCTTGAGGGCAGGGGTGGCCTGTTTTTATCTTGTATAATGTTTTGTTATTTCTCAGTTATTTTTGTTTATTCTCTATTTTGTTATTCTTTTTTCAGTTTATATATTTATACTGTGTTATTATCCTGTTAATAGCCTGTTTTACAACTATCTGTTATTATAACCTTATGTTGTTATTCTATCTTAGCCTTTGTTTTTTACCTAGTGTTATTAAACTGTTACTACTCTATGTTATAATAATGACTTATTAGTCTCGGTTATTATCCTATGTTATTGCTCTCTCTTAAAAACCTCTTTATTATTATTTGTTTTTAACCTGTGTTATTCTATTTTTCCTCTCAGTTTTTGGCCCTTGTTTTTTCCCTGCATATACATTCTGTTATTAGCCTGTTTTATTGTTCTCTTATTATCCTGTGTTATTATTCTATGTTTTGACTCTCTTTTACTATCTTTTGTTATTTAATTTTTAATCTCAGTTTTTCTTTGCTGACCCTAGGATGATGGGAAGGCCCTGCCCCCAAGAAGAAGATCCACCCACCCAATGCCCTCTGTATTTCTTCTTGAGGGCAGGGGTGGTCTATTTTTAACTTATATTTTTACTCTGTTATCAATCAAGGTTATTACTCTGTTATTGTTTATTTTTACCTGTGTTATTATCCTATTTATAATTTTTTATTATTATACTGTAATATTATTCTGTTATAACTCTGTGTTATTATTCTATTTACTTTCTGAATTATTTTTCTGTTATTAAACTATATTGTTATGACACATTGATATTACTCTGTAATTAACCTATGTAATTACTTTCTGTTATTATTCTCTGTTATTATTAAGTTTTTAATCACTAGTTTTACCTTGAGTTATTGTTGATTTTTGCAATAAAGTTTAATACACAGTACAAGAAATAATTGAAAACAGCATTGTCATACAAGAAATTAAAAATTATAAACATCATACAACATGGTGATAAATATATCATAAGACATCAGAAGTCCCGCACTCATTTAGAAGTGATAAACAAAATATATAATTTTCATAACAATTATATCAGACACAGAGAGCCCCAAAAGATAAAATATGTTACAAGTTATATATGCAAAATCAATTAAATTCAAACAAAATCATAATTTAACTAGTTCATGGTATAAAAATCATCTAACATTACAACATGGGGTAGAGGGTGTGGTGGTATTATCCTATCATACTCTTTGGTTTTTCCTTAGTCATAATTATTTTATTACCATGTATTACTATTATCAGTTATCGCCTTGTGTTATTATACTATATTACTCTCTGTTATTACCTTCTATTATTATACTGTTGTTACTTTATGTCATTACTCTGTATTATGACTCTTGACTATTCTCCTACGTTAGAACTCTCTGTTATTGCCCTGCGTTATTGTTCTGTATTATTCCCTGCGTTATTATTCTCTGCTATGACTCTATTTTATTACCATTTGCTATTTTATTTTTAATCTCACATTTTCTAGGGTGTCTGTAAGGTGGGGAAAATGTCCTGCCCCCAAGAAGAGGATCCACCCTCCCAATGCCCTCTGTCCTTCTTATTGAGGGCAAGGGTGGCCTGTTTTTATCTTGTATAATTATTTTGTTATTTCTCAGTTATTTTTGTTTATTCTCTATTTTGTTATTCTTTTTTTATTTTATATATTTATACTGTGTTATTATCCTGTTACTAGCCTGTTTTACAACTATCTGTTATTACCTTATGTTGTTATTCTATCTTAGCCTTTGTTTTTTACCTAGTGTTATTAAACTGTTACTACTCTATGTTATAATAATGACTTATTATTCTCGGTTATTATCCTATGTTATTGCTCTCTCTTAAAAACCTCTTTATTGTTATTTGTTTTTAACCTGTGTTATTCTATTTTTCCTCTCAGTTTTTGGCCCTTGTTTTTTCCCTGCATATACATTCTGTTATTAGCCTGTTTTATTGTTCTCTTATTATCCTGTGTTATTATTCTATGTTTTGACTCTCTTTTACTATCTTTTGTTATTTAATTTTTAATCTCAGTTTTTCTTTGCTGACCCTAGGATGATGGGAAGGACCTGCCCCCAAGAAGAAGATCCACCCTCCCAATGCCCTCTGTACTTCTTCTTGAGGGCAGGGGTGGTCTATTTTTAACTTGTATTTTTACTCTGTTATCAATCAAGGTTATTACTCTGTTATTGTTTATTTTTACCTGTGTTATTATCCTATTTATAATTTTTTATTATTATACTGTTATATTATTCTGTTATAACTCTGTGTTATTATTCTATTTACTTTCTGAATTATTTTTCTGTTATTAAACTATATTGTTATGACACATTGATATTACTCTGTAATTAACCTATGTAATTACTTTCTGTTATTATTCTCTGTTATTATTAAGTTTTTAATCACTAGTTTTACCTTGAGTTATTGTTGATTTTTGCAATAAAGTTTAATACACAGTACAAGAAATAATTGAAAACAGCATTGTCATACAAGAAATTATAAATAATAAACATCATACAACATGGTGATAAATATATCATAACACATCAAAAGTCCTGCACTTATTTAGAAGTGATAAACAAAATATATTATTTTCATAACAATTATATCAGACACAGGGAGCCCCAACAGATAAAATATGTTAAAAGTTATACATGCAAATTAATGGAATTCAATCAAAATCATAATTAAACTAATTCATGGTATAAAAATCATCTAACAATACAACATGGGGTAGAGGGTGTGGTGGTATTATCCTATCATACTCTTTGGTTTTTCCTTAGTCATAATTATTTTATTACCATGTATTACTATTATCAGTTATCGCCTTGTGTTATTATACTATATTACTCTCTGTTATTACCTTCTGTTATTATACTATTGTTACTCTATGTCATTACTCTGTATTATGACTCTTGACTATTCTCCTACGTTAGAACTCTCTGTTATTGCCCTGCGTTATTGTTCTGTATTATTCCCTGCGTTATTATTCTCTGCTATGACTCTATTTTATTACCATTTGCTATTTTATTTTTAATCTCACATTTTCTAGGGTGTCTGTAAGGTGGGGAAAATGTCCTGCCCCCAAGAAGAGGGTCCACCCTCCCAATGCCCTCTGTCCTTCTTATTGAGGGCAGGGGTGGCCTGTTTTTATCTTGTATAATTTTTTGTTATTTCTCAGTTATTTTTGTTTATTCTCTATTTTGTTATTCTTTTTTCAGTTTATATATTTATACTGTGTTATTATCCTGTTACTAGCCTGTTTTACAACTATCTGTTATTACCTTATGTTGTTATTCTATCTTAGCCTTTGTTTTTTACCTAGTGTTATTAAACTGTTACTACTCTATGTTATAATAATGACTTATTATTCTCGGTTATTATCCTATGTTATTGCTCTCTCTTAAAAACCTCTTTATTATTATTTGTTTTTAACCTGTGTTATTCTATTTTTCCTCTCAGTTTTTGGCCCTTGTTTTTTCCCTGCATATACATTCTGTTATTAGCCTGTTTTATTGTTCTCTTATTATCCTGTGTTATTATTCTATGTTTTGACTCTCTTTTACTATCTTTTGTTATTTAATTTTTAATCTGTTTTTCTTTGCTGACCCTAGGATGATGGGAAGGCCCTGCCCCCAAGAAGAAGATCCACCCTCCCAATGCCCTCTGTATTTCTTCTTGAGGGCAGGGGTGGTCTATTTTTAACTTGTATTTTTACTCTGTTATCAATCAAGGTTATTACTCTGTTATTGTTTATTTTTACCTGTGTTATTATCCTATTTATAATTTTTTATTATTATACTGTTATATTATTCTGTTATAACTCTGTGTTATTATTCTATTTACTTTCTGAATTATTTTTCTGTTATTAAACTATATTGTTATGACACATTGATATTACTCTGTAATTAACCTATGTAATTACTTTCTGTTATTATTCTCTGTTATTATTAAGTTTTTAATCACTAGTTTTACCTTGAGTTATTGTTGATTTTTGCAATAAAGTTTAATACACAGTACAAGAAATAATTGAAAACAGCATTGTCATACAAGAAATTAAAAATTATAAACATCATACAACATGGTGATAAATATATCATAAGACATCAGAAGTCCCGCACTCATTTAGAAGTGATAAACAAAATATATAATTTTCATAACAATTATATCAGACACAGAGAGCCCCAAAAGATAAAATATGTTACAAGTTATATATGCAAAATCAATTAAATTCAAACAAAATCATAATTTAACTAATTCATGGTATAAAAATCATCTAACATTACAACATGGGGTAGAGGGTGTGGTGGTATTATCCTATCATACTCTTTGGTTTTTCCTTAGTCATAATTATTTTATTACCATGTATTACTATTATCAGTTATCGCCTTGTGTTATTATACTATATTACTCTCTGTTATTACCTTCTTTTATTATACTGTTTTACTCTATGTCATTACTCTGTATTATGACTCTTGGCTATTCTCCTACGTTAGAACTCTCTGTTATTGCCCTGCGTTATTGTTCTGTATTATTCCCTGCGTTATTATTCTCTGCTATGACTCTATTTTATTACCATTTGCTATTTTATTTTTAATCTCACATTTTCTAGGGTGTCTGTAAGGTGGGGAAAATGTCCTGCCCCCAAGAAGAGGGTCCACCCTCCCAATGCCCTCTGTCCTTCTTATTGAGGGCAGGGGTGGCCTGTTTTTATCTTGTATAATTATTTTGTTATTTCTCAGTTATTTTTGTTTATTCTCTATTTTGTTATTCTTTTTTTAGTTTATATATTTATACTGTGTTATTATCCTGTTACTAGCCTGTTTTAAAACTATCTGTTATTACCTTATGTTGTTATTCTATCTTAGCCTTTGTTTTTTACCTAGTGTTATTAAACTGTTACTACTCTATGTTATAATAATGACTTATTATTCTCTGTTATTATCCTATGTTATTGCTCTCTCTTAAAAAAACCTCTCTATTATTATTTGTTTTTAACCTGTGTTATTCTATTTTCCTCTCAGTTTTTGGCCCTTGTTTTTTCCCTGCATATACATTCTGTTATTAGCCTGTTTTATTGTTCTCTTATTATCCTGTGTTATTATTCTATGTTTTGACTCTCTTTTACTATCTTTTGTTATTTAATTTTTAATCTCAGTTTTTCTTTGCTGACCCTAGGATGATGGGAAGGCCCTGCCCCCAAGAAGAATATCCACCCTCCCAATGCCCTCTGTACTTCTTCTTGAGGGCAGGGGTGGTCTATTTTTAACTTGTATTTTTACTCTGTTATCAATCAAGGTTATTACTCTGTTATTGTTTATTTTTACCTGTGTTATTATCCTATTTATAATTTCTATTATTATACTGTATTATTATTCTGTTAAAACTCTGTGTTATTATTCTTTTTACTTTCTGAATTATTTTTCTGTTATTAAACTATATTGTTATGACACATTGATATTACTCTGTAATTAACCAGTGTTATTACTCTCTGTTATTATTCTCTGTTATTATTGAGTTTTTAATCACGTTTTACCTTGAGTTATTGTTGATTTTTGCAATAAAGTTTAATACACAGTACAAGAAATAATTGAAAACAGCATTGTCATACAAGAAATTATAAATAATAAACATCATATAACATGGTGATAAATATATCATAACACATCAGAAGTCCTGCACTTATTTAGAAGTGATAAACAAAATATAGCATTCTCATAACAATTATATCAGACACAGGGAGCCCCAACAGATAAAATATGTTCAAAGTTATACATGCAAATTAATGGAATTCAATCAAAATCATAATTAAACTAATTCATGGTTTAAAAATCATCTAACAATACAACATGTGGGTAGAGGGTGTGGTGGTATTATCCTATCATACTCTTTGGTTTTTCCTTAGTCATAATTATTTTATTACCATGTATTACTATTATCAGTTATCGCCTTGTGTTATTATACTATATTACTCTCTGTTATTACCTTCTTTTATTATACTGTTTTACTCTATGTCATTACTCTGTATTATGACTCTTGGCTATTCTCCTACGTTAGAACTCTCTGTTATTGCCCTGCGTTATTGTTCTGTATTATTCCCTGCGTTATTATTCTCTGCTATGACTCTATTTTATTACCATTTGCTATTTTATTTTTAATCTCACATTTTCTAGGGTGTCTGTAAGGTGGGGAAAATGTCCTGCCCCCAAGAAGAGGGTCCACCCTCCCAATGCCCTCTGTCCTTCTTATTGAGGGCAGGGGTGGCCTGTTTTTATCTTGTATAATTATTTTGTTATTTCTCAGTTATTTTTGTTTATTCTCTATTTTGTTATTCTTTTTTTAGTTTATATATTTATACTGTGTTATTATCCTGTTACTAGCCTGTTTTACAACTATCTGTTATTACCTTATGTTGTTATTCTATCTTAGCCTTTGTTTTTTACCTAGTGTTATTAAACTGTTACTACTCTATGTTATAATAATGACTTATTATTCTCGGTTATTATCCTATGTTATTGCTCTCTCTTAAAAACCTCTCTATTATTATTTGTTTTTAACCTGTGTTATTCTATTTTTCCTCTCAGTTTTTGGCCCTTGTTTTTTCCCTGCATATATATTCTGTTATTAGCGTGTTTTATATTTCTCTTATTATCCTGTGTTATTATTCTATTTTTTGACTCTCTTTTACTATCTTTTGTTATTTAATTTTTAATCTCAGTTTTTCTTTGCTGACCCTAGGATGATGGGAAGGCCCTGCTCCCAAGAAGAAGATCCACCCTCCCAATGCCCTCTGAACTTCTTCTTGAGGGCAGGGGTGGTCTATTTTTAACTTGTATTTTTACTCTGTTATCAATCAAGGTTATTACTCTGTTATTGTTTATTTTTATCTGTGTTATTATCCTATTTATAATTTCTATTATTATACTGTATTATTATTCTGTTATAACTCTGTGTTATTATTCTTTTTACTTTCTGAATTATTTTTCTGTTATTAAACTATATTGTTATGACACATTGATATTACTCTGTAATTAACCAGTGTAATTACTCTCTGTTATTATTCTCTGTTATTATTGAGTTTTTAATCACGTTTTACCTTGAGTTATTGTTGATTTTTGCAATAAAGTTTAATACACAGTACAAGAAATACTTGAAAACAGCATTGTCATACAAGAAATTATAAATAATAAACATCATACAACATGGTGATAAATATATCATAACACATCAGAAGTCCTGCACTTATTTAGAAGTGATAAACAAAATATATCATTTTCATAACAATTATATCAGACACAGGGAGCCCCAACAGATAAAATATGTTCAAAGTTATACATGCAAATTAATGGAATTCAATCAAAATCATAATTAAACTAATTCATGGTTTAAAAATCATCTAACAATACAACATGGGGTAGAGGGTGTGGTGGTATTATCCTATCATACTCTTTGGTTTTTCCTTAGTCATAATTATTTTATTACCATGTATTACTATTATCAGTTATCGCCTTGTGTTATTATACTATATTACTCTCTGTTATTACCTTCTTTTATTATACTGTTTTACTCTATGTCATTACTCTGTATTATGACTCTTGGCTATTCTCCTACGTTAGAACTCTCTGTTATTGCCCTGCGTTATTGTTCTGTATTATTCCCTGCGTTATTATTCTCTGCTATGACTCTATTTTATTACCATTTGCTATTTTATTTTTAATCTCACATTTTCTAGGGTGTCTGTAAGGTGGGGAAAATGTCCTGCCCCCAAGAAGAGGGTCCACCCTCCCAATGCCCTCTGTCCTTCTTATTGAGGGCAGGGGTGGCCTGTTTTTATCTTGTATAATTATTTTGTTATTTCTCAGTTATTTTTGTTTATTCTCTATTTTGTTATTCTTTTTTTAGTTTATATATTTATACTGTGTTATTATCCTGTTACTAGCCTGTTTTAAAACTATCTGTTATTACCTTATGTTGTTATTCTATCTTAGCCTTTGTTTTTTACCTAGTGTTATTAAACTGTTACTACTCTATGTTATAATAATGACTTATTATTCTCGGTTATTATCCTATGTTATTGCTCTCTCTTAAAAAAACCTCTCTATTATTATTTGTTTTTAACCTGTGTTATTCTATTTTCCTCTCAGTTTTTGGCCCTTGTTTTTTCCCTGCATATACATTCTGTTATTAGCCTGTTTTATTGTTCTCTTATTATCCTGTGTTATTATTCTATGTTTTGACTCTCTTTTACTATCTTTTGTTATTTAATTTTTAATCTCAGTTTTTCTTTGCTGACCCTAGGATGATGGGAAGGCCCTGCCCCCAAGAAGAATATCCACCCTCCCAATGCCCTCTGTACTTCTTCTTGAGGGCAGGGGTGGTCTATTTTTAACTTGTATTTTTACTCTGTTATCAATCAAGGTTATTACTCTGTTATTGTTTATTTTTACCTGTGTTATTATCCTATTTATAATTTCTATTATTATACTGTATTATTATTCTGTTAAAACTCTGTGTTATTATTCTTTTTACTTTCTGAATTATTTTTCTGTTATTAAACTATATTGTTATGACACATTGATATTACTCTGTAATTAACCAGTGTTATTACTCTCTGTTATTATTCTCTGTTATTATTGAGTTTTTAATCACGTTTTACCTTGAGTTATTGTTGATTTTTGCAATAAAGTTTAATACACAGTACAAGAAATAATTGAAAACAGCATTGTCATACAAGAAATTATAAATAATAAACATCATATAACATGGTGATAAATATATCATAACACATCAGAAGTCCTGCACTTATTTAGAAGTGATAAACAAAATATAGCATTCTCATAACAATTATATCAGACACAGGGAGCCCCAACAGATAAAATATGTTCAAAGTTATACATGCAAATTAATGGAATTCAATCAAAATCATAATTAAACTAATTCATGGTTTAAAAATCATCTAACAATACAACATGTGGGTAGAGGGTGTGGTGGTATTATCCTATCATACTCTTTGGTTTTTCCTTAGTCATAATTATTTTATTACCATGTATTACTATTATCAGTTATCGCCTTGTGTTATTATACTATATTACTCTCTGTTATTACCTTCTTTTATTATACTGTTTTACTCTATGTCATTACTCTGTATTATGACTCTTGGCTATTCTCCTACGTTAGAACTCTCTGTTATTGCCCTGCGTTATTGTTCTGTATTATTCCCTGCGTTAATATTCTCTGCTATGACTCTATTTTATTACCATTTGCTATTTTATTTTTAATCTCACATTTTCTAGGGTGTCTGTAAGGTGGGGAAAATGTCCTGCCCCCAAGAAGAGGGTCCACCCTCCCAATGCCCTCTGTCCTTCTTATTGAGGGCAGGGGTGGCCTGTTTTTATCTTGTATAATTATTTTGTTATTTCTCAGTTATTTTTGTTTATTCTCTATTTTGTTACTCTTTTTTTAGTTTATATATTTATACTGTGTTATTATCCTGTTACTAGCCTGTTTTACAACTATCTGTTATTACCTTATGTTGTTATTCTATCTTAGCCTTTGTTTTTTACCTAGTGTTATTAAACTGTTACTACTCTATGTTATAATAATGACTTATTATTCTCGGTTATTATCCTATGTTATTGCTCTCTCTTAAAAACCTCTCTATTATTATTTGTTTTTAACCTGTGTTATTCTATTTTTCCTCTCAGTTTTTGGCCCTTGTTTTTTCCCTGCATATACATTATGTTATTAGCCTGTTTTATTGTTCTCTTATTATCCTGTGTTATTATTCTATGTTTTGACTCTCTTTTACTATCTTTTGTTATTTAATTTTTAATCTCAGTTTTTCTTTGCTGACCCTAGGATGATGGGATGGCCCTGCCCCCAAGAAGAAGATCCACCCTCCCAATGCCCTCTGTACTTCTTCTTGAGGGCAGGGGTGGTCTATTTTTAACTTGTATTTTTACTCTGTTATCAATCAAGGTTATTACTCTGTTATTGTTTATTTTTACCTGTGTTATTATCCTATTTATAATTTCTATTATTATACTGTATTATTATTCTGTTATAACTCTGTGTTATTATTCTTTTTACTTTCTGAATTATTTTTCTGTTATTAAACTATATTGTTATGACACATTAATATTACTCTGTAATTAACCAGTGTAATTACTCTCTGTTATTATTCTCTGTTATTATTGAGTTTTTAATCACGTTTTACCTTGAGTTATTGTTGATTTTTGCAATAAAGTTTAATACACAGTACAATAAATAATTGAAAACAGCATTGTCATACAAGAAATTATAAATAATAAACATCATACAACATGGTGATAAATATATCATAACACATCAGAAGTCCTGCACTTATTTAGAAGTGATAAACAAAATATATCATTTTCATAACAATTATATCAGACACAGGGAGCCCCAACAGATAAAATATGTTCAAAGTTATACATGCAAATTAATGGAATTCAATCAAAATCATAATTAAACTAATTCATGGTTTAAAAATCATCTAACAATACAACATGTGGGTAGAGGGTGTGGTGGTATTATCCTATCATACTCTTTGGTTTTTCCTTAGTCATAATTATTTTATTACCATGTATTACTATTATCAGTTATCGCCTTGTGTTATTATACTATATTACTCTCTGTTATTACCTTCTTTTATTATACTGTTTTACTCTATGTCATTACTCTGTATTATGACTCTTGGCTATTCTCCTACGTTAGAACACTCTGTTATTGCCCTGCGTTATTGTTCTGTATTATTCCCTGCGTTAATATTCTCTGCTATGACTCTATTTTATTACCATTTGCTATTTTATTTTTAATCTCACATTTTCTAGGGTGTCTGTAAGGTGGGGAAAATGTCCTGCCCCCAAGAAGAGGGTCCACCCTCCCAATGCCCTCTGTCCTTCTTATTGAGGGCAGGGGTGGCCTGTTTTTATCTTGTATAATTATTTTGTTATTTCTCAGTTATTTTTGTTTATTCTCTATTTTGTTACTCTTTTTTTAGTTTATATATTTATACTGTGTTATTATCCTGTTACTAGCCTGTTTTACAACTATCTGTTATTACCTTATGTTGTTATTCTATCTTAGCCTTTGTTTTTTACCTAGTGTTATTAAACTGTTACTACTCTATGTTATAATAATGACTTATTATTCTCGGTTATTATCCTATGTTATTGCTCTCTCTTAAAAACCTCTCTATTATTATTTGTTTTTAACCTGTGTTATTCTATTTTTCCTCTCAGTTTTTGGCCCTTGTTTTTTCCCTACATATACATTATGTTATTAGCCTGTTTTATTGTTCTCTTATTATCCTGTGTTATTATTCTATGTTTTGACTCTCTTTTACTATCTTTTGTTATTTAATTTTTAATCTCAGTTTTTCTTTGCTGACCCTAGGATGATGGGATAGCCCTGCCCCCAAGAAGAATATCCACCCTCCCAATGCCCTCTGTACTTCTTCTTGAGGGCAGGGGTGGTCTATTTTTAACTTGTATTTTTACTCTGTTATCAATCAAGGTTATTACTCTGTTATTGTTTATTTTTACCTGTGTTATTATCCTATTTATAATTTCTATTATTATACTGTATTATTATTCTGTTATAACTCTGTGTTATTATTCTTTTTACTTTCTGAATTATTTTTCTGTTATTAAACTATATTGTTATGACACATTAATATTACTCTGTAATTAACCAGTGTAATTACTCTCTGTTATTATTCTCTGTTATTATTGAGTTTTTAATCACGTTTTACCTTGAGTTATTGTTGATTTTTGCAATAAAGTTTAATACACAGTACAATAAATAATTGAAAACAGCATTGTCATACAAGAAATTATAAATAATAAACATCATACAACATGGTGATAAATATATCATAACACATCAGAAGTCCTGCACTTATTTAGAAGTGATAAACAAAATATATCATTTTCATAACAATTATATCAGACACAGGGAGCCCCAACAGATAAAATATGTTCAAACTTATACATGCAAATTAATGGAATTCAATCAAAATCATAATTAAACTAATTCATGGTTTAAAAATCATCTAACAATACAACATGGGGTAGAGGGTGTGGTGGTATTATCCTATCATACTCTTTGGTTTTTCCTTAGTCATAATTATTTTATTACCATGTATTACTATTATCAGTTATCGCCTTGTGTTATTATACTATATTACTCTCTGTTATTACCTTCTGTTATTATACTGTTTTACTCTATGTCATTACTCTGTATTATGACTCTTGGCTATTCTCCTACGTTAGAACTCTCTGTTATTGCCCTGCGTTATTGTTCTGTATTATTCCCTGCGTTATTATTCTCTGCTATGACTCTATTTTATTACCATTTGCTATTTTATTTTTAATCTCACATTTTCTAGGGTGTCTGTAAGGTGGGGAAAATGTCCTGCCCCCAAGTAGAGGGTCCACCCTCCCAATGCCCTCTGTCCTTCTTCTTGAGGGCAGGGGTGGCCTGTTTTTATCTTGTATAATTATTTTGTAATTTCTCAGTTATTTCTGTTTATTCTCTATTTTGTTATTCTTTTTTTAGTTTATATATTTATACTGTGTTATTATCCTGTTACTAGCCTGTTTTACAACTATCTGTTATTACCTTATGTTGTTATTCTATCTTAGCCTTTGTTTTTTACCTAGTGTTATTAAACTGTTACTACTCTATGTTATAATAATGACTTATTATTCTCGGTTATTATCCTATGTTATTGCTCTCTCTTAAAAACCTCTCTATTATTATTTGTTTTTAACCTGTGTTATTCTATTTTTCCTCTCAGTTTTTGGCCCTTGTTTTTTCCCTGTATATACATTCTGTTATTAGCCTGTTTTATTGTTCTCTTATTATCCTGTGTTATTATTCTATATTTTGACTCTCTTTTACTATCTTTTGTTATTTAATTTTTAATCTCAGTTTTTCTTTGCTGACCCTAGGATGGTGGGAAGCCCCTGCCCCCAAAAAGATGATCCACCCTCCCAATGCCCTCTGTACTTCTTCTTGAGGGCAGGGGTGGTCTATTTTTAACTTGTATTTTTACTCTGTTATCAATCAAGGTTATTACTCTGTTATTGTTTATTTTTACCTGTGTTATTATCCTATTTATAATTTTTTATTATTATACTGTAATATTATTCTGTTATAACTCTGTGTTATTATTCTTTTTACTTTCTGAATTATTTTTCTGTTATTAAACTATATTGTTATGACACACTGATATTACTCTGTAATTAACCTATGTAATTACTTTCTGTTACTATTCTCTGTTATTATTGAGTTTTTAATCACTAGTTTTACCTTGAGTTATTGTTGATTTTTGCAATAAAGTTTAATACACAGTACAAGAAATAATTGAAAACAGCATTGTCATACAAGAAATTAAAAATTATAAACATCATACAACATGGTGATAAATATATCATAACACATCAGAAGTCCCGCACTAATTTAGAAGTGATAAACAAAATATATAATTTTCATAACAATTATATCAGACACAGAGAGCCCTAAAACATAAAATATGTTACAAGTTATATATGCAAATCAATGGATTTCAAACAAAATCATAATTAAACTAATTCATGGTATAACAATAATTTAACAATACAACATGGGTTAGAGGGTGTGGTGGTATTATTCTATCATACTCTTTGGTTTTTCCCTGAATCATTATTATTTTATTACCATGTATTACTATTATCAGTTATCGCCTTGTGTTATTATACTATATTACTCTCTGTTATTACCTTCTATTATTATACTGTTGTTACTCTATGTCATTACTCTGTATTATGACTCTTGGCTATTCTCCTACGTTAGAACTCTCTGTTATTGCCCTGCATTATTGTTCTGTATTATTTCCTGCGTTATTATTCTCTGCTATGACTCTATTTTATTACCATTTGCTATTTTATTTTAAATCTCACATTTTCTAGGGTGTCTGTAAGGTGGGGAAAATGTCCTGCCCCCAAGAAGAGGGTCCACCCTCCCAATGCCCTCTGTCCTTTTTCTTGAGGGCAGGGGTGGCATGTTTTTATCTTGTATAATTATTTTGTTATTTATCAGTTATTTTTGTTTATTCTCTATTTTCTTATTTTTTTTTAGTTTATATATTTATACTGTGTTATTATCCTGTTACTAGCCTGTTTTACAACTATCTGTTATTACCTTATGTTGTTATTCTATCTTAGCCTTTGTTTTTTACCTAGTGTTATTAAACTGTTACTACTCTATGTTATAATAATGACTTATTATTCTCGGTTATTATCCTATGTTATTGCTCTCTCTTAAAAACCTCTCTATTATTATTTGTTTTTAACCTGTGTTATTCTATTTTTCCTCTCAGTTTTTGGCCCTTGTTTTTTCCCTGTATATACATTCTGTTATTAGCCTGTTTTATTGTTCTCTTATTATCCTGTGTTATTATTCTATATTTTGACTCTCTTTTACTATCTTTTGTTATTTAATTTTTAATCTCAGTTTTTCTTTGCTGACCCTAGGATGGTGGGAAGCCCCTGCCCCCAAAAAGATGATCCACCCTCCCAATGCCCTCTGTACTTCTTCTTGAGGGCAGGGGTGGTCTATTTTTAACTTGTATTTTTACTCTGTTATCAATCAAGGTTATTACTCTGTTATTGTTTATTTTTACCTGTGTTATTATCCTATTTATAATTTTTTATTATTATACTGTAATATTATTCTGTTATAACTCTGTGTTATTATTCTTTTTACTTTCTGAATTATTTTTCTGTTATTAAACTATATTGTTATGACACACTGATATTACTCTGTAATTAACCTATGTAATTACTTTCTGTTACTATTCTCTGTTATTATTGAGTTTTTAATCACTAGTTTTACCTTGAGTTATTGTTGATTTTTGCAATAAAGTTTAATACACAGTACAAGAAATAATTGAAAACAGCATTGTCATACAAGAAATTAAAAATTATAAACATCATACAACATGGTGATAAATATATCATAACACATCAGAAGTCCCGCACTAATTTAGAAGTGATAAACAAAATATATAATTTTCATAACAATTATATCAGACACAGAGAGCCCTAAAACATAAAATATGTTACAAGTTATATATGCAAATCAATGGATTTCAAACAAAATCATAATTAAACTAATTCATGGTATAACAATAATTTAACAATACAACATGGGTTAGAGGGTGTGGTGGTATTATTCTATCATACTCTTTGGTTTTTCCCTGAATCATTATTATTTTATTACCATGTATTACTATTATCAGTTATCGCCTTGTGTTATTATACTATATTACTCTCTGTTATTACCTTCTATTATTATACTGTTGTTACTCTATGTCATTACTCTGTATTATGACTCTTGGCTATTCTCCTACGTTAGAACTCTCTGTTATTGCCCTGCATTATTGTTCTGTATTATTTCCTGCGTTATTATTCTCTGCTATGACTCTATTTTATTACCATTTGCTATTTTATTTTAAATCTCACATTTTCTAGGGTGTCTGTAAGGTGGGGAAAATGTCCTGCCCCCAAGAAGAGGGTCCACCCTCCCAATGCCCTCTGTCCTTTTTCTTGAGGGCAGGGGTGGCATGTTTTTATCTTGTATAATTATTTTGTTATTTATCAGTTATTTTTGTTTATTCTCTATTTTCTTATTTTTTTTTAGTTTATATATTTATACTGTGTTATTATCCTGTTACTAGCCTGTTTTACAACTATCTGTTATTACCTTATGTTGTTATTCTATCTTAGCCTTTGTTTTTTACCTAGTGTTATTAAACTGTTACTACTCTATGTTATAATAATGACTTATTATTCTCTGTTATTATCCTATGTTATTGCTCTCTCTTAAAAACCTCTCTATTATTATTTGTTTTTAACCTGTGTTATTCTATTTTACCTCTCAGTTTTTGGCCCTTGTTTTTTCCCTGCATATACATTCTGTTATTAGCCTGTTTTATTGTTCTCTTATTATCCTGTGTTATTATTCTATGTTTTGACTCTCTTTTACTATCTTTTGTTATTTAATTTTTAATCTCAGTTTTTCTTTGTGGACCCTAGGATGGTGGGAAGGCCCTGCCCCCAAGAAGAAGATCCACCCTCCCAATGCCCTCTGTACTTCTTCTTGAGGGCAGGGGTGGTCTATTTTTAACTTGTATTTTTACTCTGTTATCAATCAAGATTATTACTCTGTTATTGTTTATTTTTACCTGTGTTATTATCCTATTTATAATTTCTATTATTATACTGTATTATTATTCTGTTATAACTCTGTGTTATTATTCTTTTTACTTTCTGAATTATTTTTCTGTTATTAAACTATATTGTTATGACACATTGATATTACTCTGTAATTAACCAGTGTAATTACTCTCTGTTATTATTCTCTGTTATTATTGAGTTTTTAATCTCTAGTTTTGCCTTGAGCTATTGTTGATTTTTGCAATAAAATTTAATTCACAGTACAAGAAATAATTGAAAACAGCATTGTCATACAAGAAATTATAAATAATAAACATCATACAACATGGTGATAAATATATCATAACACATCAGAAGTCCTGCACTAATTTAGAAGTGATAAATAAAATATATAATTTTCATAACAATTATATCAGACACAGAGAGCCCCAAAAGATAATATATGTTACTAGTTATATATGCAAAATCAATGGAATTCAAACAAAATCATAATTAAACTAATTCATGGTATAAAAATCATCTAACAATACAACATGGCGTAAAGCTTGTGGTGGTATTATTCTATCATACTCTTTGGTTTTTCCCTGAGTCATTATTATTTTATTACTATTATCAGTTATCGCCTTGTGTTATTATACTATATTATATTATATTACCCTTGTTTTTATTATTTTTAGCCTCTATTATTGCCATGTGTTTTGCTCTCTGTTTATATTTATCTGTCATTCCTCTATGTTACTTCCATGTGCTATTATTGTATTTATTATTATTCTATTATTGCTCAATGTTCTTACCCTGTTTTATCACTCTGTATTATTTTTTTAGCCTGTTTTAGTATTTTGCCCATATTTTCTGTTATTACCCTCTTTGTTTATTGTTTTACCTTGTATTTCTACTCTGTTTTCTTACCCTTTGATATCTTTTATTTAACTATGTTATTATTCTCCTATTCCCCTGTGTTATTACTCAGTGTTAGTATTCTATATTACTCTGTAATTAGCTGGTGTTATTATATTTGTTATTTCAATGTGTTGTTCTGTTATTACACTCTGATATTATTATATTTTTACTCTATATTATTACACTATGTTACTGTTATTACCTTGCATTATCAATCTATTATTATGATCTGTTATTAGTGTGTTAATTTTTGCTATTAATTTTTGCAATTAGCCTGTGATATTATTTTGTTTTTCCCCTGTATTCTTTTCTTCTTTTTAACCTGTGTTGTTATTCTGTACAACATTTTTCAGTTATTACTCTCTTTTATTACGCTATGTAATTAACCTGTTTTTACTCTTTATTATTACACTGTGTTGTTATTTTGTTCTGAATCTTTGTTATTACCATGTGATATTATTCTTTATGCTCTGTCATTTCCCATTGTTATTACCCTGAGTTATTATTCTTTTATTACCCTATATTATTGTTATGGTTTTCTCTTTTTTTATCACCATGCTATTATTATTATATTATTTTCCGGTGTTATTAATCTGTTATCTTTCTAATTTAGCATTCTGTTACTAGTCTCTGTTACTTCCCTGTGTTATTATCTTGTTATTAGCCTGTGATATTATTCTGTTATTATCCACAAAGATTACAACCAGTATAATATCTACAATAGATACAAATGGAATGTACAATGTAGTATGTAACAATTTATATTACAATTTAGTAACAAATTATATTACAATATTGTATTCTACAATGCAATAAAATTCACCAGTAACTGTGGTAGACTGTTGGTCTCTCTTACCTGTTCTTGCAGCTTTTTTGCCATTTGGCTGACTCCTGGAAAGTTGGGGTTTTGAAAAATTAACAAAATTGTATTACAATAAAATATATTAACAATACATGGATAATTAGCTTGTTTAGTTCAAACACAACATTTGATTATGGTCTGATAAAACTCCCCCTATGGATTGAGTAGGGAGCAGTGAACATGGGGAAAATGAGGGGGAGTGAAGGAGGAAGTAAAGTGGATCGGAGGAGGGAGGAGGCAAATAAATGGAAGGTGGAAACACAGCACTTGAAGGATGAACAGGACAATTAGAATGGTGAAAGATAGAGGACAGAAAATGTGGAAACGAGCGAGAAAGCAGGAGAGGTTGGGAATCAAAATTAAAAAGGCTAAAAGATGAAGTTGTTATACTTACCTGTTATTATGGATTTCATGACCTGATTCAGGTATCTTGCTTGGATCCTGGAATGCTGGGGCCTGTTTGGAAGATGTATAGGTAGATGAAATATGGAAAGCTGAGCAATAAGTGAACACTCTAGGCCTCCCTCCCCTATCTAGCTTCAACATGGAATGTTAAATCTATAAAATGTGAATGCCATTCACAAATGTGAATGGGGAACTGACTAGGCAGGAGGGAGGGAAGCGATGTAGTGTGAATTCTTCTGTGCCAGAACTGCTACAATCCAACAGGAACGAGGGTAGGAGAAGGTGTTCTCTCAACTAGCCACCAAAGAAGTACTTATAGGGACCCTGCCACTCACAGGATAGCACAGTTAGCTGGTAATTGATAGAACAGGGTCACCTAAAATACCCAGCAGTCCTGATACAACCCACAGCCTGAATAAGAACCTTTTCTTCACTAGAGCAAACAAAGGGGCACAGACCAAGAGTGGTATAATTAAGGTTTTTCAAAGAGATGTCTAAAAGTCAGAGAATCTGTGTTATGTCAGTTTATTCAGATAATTTGTAAACAGAAGCCTTCCACTTTTCACCTAGGCAGAAAGCTGCTGCCTCAAACGGTAGCTTGTTATGATATAATACCATAAGCATGGGGGAAACTTGTTTGGGTGCTGAAAAAAGAGCAGCTCTAAGGGTGTGGCCCAAAATGTAAATAGCTCACAGATACCCCTTTTTTTTTCTGGGTAACCAGGGAAGTGGACAAATTACTTAGGTGGATTACCACACAACCCAATTTTATGGTCCAGCACCACAAGGGCAGTGAGTATACTCCTTAGCAATGTTATCAGATCACATGGTCATATCTATAATGTCAAATAAAATAAGCCCACGTCAAAGCATTTTATTAGAATTCCTATTTGAGCAAGTCTTTGTGCATATTCATACTCAGAAAAATGATCTAAACATAATTTGTCAAGCAGAAAGGTTTACCTGGCTGGTAATGACTGAACAGAGCAGTGTCCCAAATAACCAATATTTTATAGTGATATTTCAAGTCTACACATAGGTACATTTATGCTCTGTTGATTGCATGTGTTACTAAGGTTTGGGGATGTTTGAGAACAAAATTAAGGTCTATATTAACATTTCTGGCTATTCCTGAACAGATTATGAGTCACACCCATGTGTGAAGTTCTCTTCTATTAGCATGTACACTGACCTTCTGAGTGACTTCAGAGGGAGGGGGGCTGATCTTTAAAAAAAAACATGAGGGCGGAGAAGATATATGGTCCAAGATTTCTCTGTAAACACCTATTTTCTTTAGTTAACAAGAGAAACGCATACTCAAGAAAAAGAAAATACATAAAACAAAGGGCTGAGGTTGGAAGTTGCAGGCCTCAACTGCCTGGAACAAAGAACAAGCCCTGTATCTGCAATAACCAACTGCCAGAGTCAAGAACTAGCACTGTATCCATTAACTGATTGGAGCTAAAAATTAGCATATTGCCTGTATCCCTAAACATGTATCCCAACCAATGGCTACAATTTGTTATTCTGCTACCTTACATATCAAGTGTTTCCCGTCTTAGATTGTAAGCTTGTTTGGACAGAATAATTTTTAGATTCTGTTTCATTGTATGTTATTTGTATCACAATCCCCTCAATGTACAGCATAGGGTAAAATGTCGGCGTATTATAAATAAAATTATAATAGACAATTTGAATAAAATGTGCTAAAACAATTACAGTTAAATAGTAGCTATAAATTCTAATAAGAATGAGAAAAATAATATTTTCCATAAAATAAGATCAACAATGCGTTGGATGACTTTCATTTTCCAAATATTAGGCTAAATTGATACCACCATAAAGGCCACCTAGGTCAAGATGAGAGCTCATAGATCCATCCCCTTTTGGAAAGGGCCAATGAATGGTTGACTCTTCTAAACACTAAATAAACTCTTCTAAAATTTGTTAAATTCTCTTAAAACTAAAGCCATCAATGTTTTACTAGATTTAAACAGAGACTTGAATCACTATGGGTGGAAAACCACTTAATTTTTTAAAATATTTTTTTTTTAATTAATTTTAAATATCCCCTTGCTTTAATGACATAGGAGAGGCCACAGTCGTACCCAATTATATAGATTAAACAATTAGAATTGTAGATAAAGCTGTCAATTGACTAATATATCCTCTCCTCGTCGGGGAAATAGCACAACGGGTACTAGTTGATGGCTGTGGCAATGTCATTCTTTGATATTAAAAACATCCCAATATTTGATGGTACAGTTTAAGCCTAATAATTTGGGAGTTTCCCTTTTATTTTGAAGATGTTAAACTATATTTTCATACATATCACAAAGATTTTTATACAACATTTAGATTAATATAAACTTACCTTAGACTGTAAGATATAACAGCAGACACAGCGGTTTACTATGTGTAATATACAGCTCACGCTCAGTTGATAACTGACTGTTTTGTACCAAGCAGTGACTTTTATACCAAAGCTGGGTGTCATCACAAAGGCTGTTGATGATCACATGACCAAGCTGGTGAGCTGTTACATCTCAACTGCCTGCATTTCACCACTGCATGTAAACAATGAAGGTGTTGAAGTGTAAATGTACAATTTTATAAAAGTTGGTATATACTTATAGAAATAGGGTTTTCGGAAAGTCACTGTGCGCTTTTCATAAAGCAGTTGAAACAGTGGAGAATTGAAGCAGAGGAGAAGTTGCAACCAATCAGCATTGAGGCAACATTTCTAATTTGCATTTTATAAAATGAAATGGAGCAGCTGATTGGTTGCCATGGGCAACTTCACTGCTTCACTTCTCCACTGTTTTCACTGCTTTATGAAAATACCCCATATTTTGTTTCAGATCTTGATCCCAATATGGTTTTAACAACTGAAGAACATGTATGGCTAATCAAACATGTATTCCAAAAAGGGGATAGATACACAGATGTGGTGTGATGGCGATTTGCTGAAAAATTCACAGCCAGACCTGCTCCACATCGCAATGAAGTTCGTAACATTATCGATAAGTTTCACGAAACAGGATCTGTGGTTGATGTCAAACGCTGTGGAAGGCCAGCAAAGCTATCGGAGCAGAACTGCTGGATATTTCTGACAGTATGCTGCACAGTCCATCAAAATCATTAGGAAAGTAAGCTCAGCAGCATGATATTGGTCTTGGAACTGCTCATAAGGCCGTGAGAAAGAAGTTACGTTTCTTCCCATACAAAATATTGGCGGTACAAGAACTGAAAGCAACTGACCATGAGAAAAGAATACACTATTGCAGATGGTTTAACCAATTTATCACAGAGAATACAGATAATGTGTTGGATGTGACCTTTTTCACAGACGAAGCGTGGTTCCATCTCTCGGGTTATGTTAATTCACAAAATTCAAGATTATGGTCATCCAATAATCCTCACGTTGTGCACGAAACACCCCTAAATGATCTCATTATGCATGAATTTGTAACTTTACAGTACAGCCGTATAACTACATATAAGTATAAATGGATGGGATTGGGTTCGGATCTATAACATGTCTTTAGTGGTGGGTCCAATTGGATGTAAAATCCCAGCTTGAATTTTGTATCAATTTATGACCGTTACATTATGTATCATTAGCTATGCACTAGGTTGATATGTTATGGATGTGTCCCCCTTTTTTTCTTACATATTTATACTTACATATCAGCATGAATGAATAAGTGCACGTCCGGACACATGGCGTTAATTGAAGTAGTACTGACTCATAGAGTTGGTTTCTTACACATAATAATACTTTATTAGGGCCACATATGAATTGACAGCCTTATACTACGGTATCTTATTCACATACCAGTATGAATGAATGATATCATATACGGACCAATAGCGTGCTCTTAGGGGCAGGTCTAACTGTATTTGGGGTTCTTTTGGTTGAATTTTGTGTCAATCAATGAATGCAATATCATTTATTACTGGTTGAATAAAATGACATCATGTAGTGGATGTGTGCCCTGGTGGTTATAAAAAACCTGTCAGAAGAACGAGTCGGATTGTCTTGATAAAGCATAGCGAAACGCGCGTTGGCATTTTCGCTGTTAGCACTTTGTTCCAGCATATATTTAAGCAGGATTTCTATGTCACTTTTTATAGGCTCCTTATATCCAGAGGTAGTGGAGCAAAAGATAGTTAGTCAGCAATACACCTCTCGTAATTGGTACACTACAGGGAGCAAGCGCATGCGTGTTGAATTGTTTGTGAATGTCTACGGAGACAACTTATATTATATTAAGAAATTTTGTTTGGGGAACTCTGGATTCCCATAAGAGATAGAGATTAGTTTATGGGAAACCAGAGAGAGATAGTTAGACTAACCACTTCATGTATCCGTCGCTATACCTCCTGTGCCTATATAGATAGCATTGAATCTAGATAGATATTTATAAGGAGCATATTGTGTTACTAGCATATTTTTGCTTTTAGCTGTCCCATCTAGAGGTAGCGCCTGGTAGGCAGTTAGATATACACTCTCCGCGCTTGGCATAACATATAGGCAGCGACTATGTGTGCTGCCTGACATGTGTGTTCATTCAGAGAGACGTCTGCTTGCGTTTATATTTAGGTACATTGTGGATTTTCTTAGTTTCTAGTTGAGAATTTGCTAGACAGCTGGCTACGTTTATGCGCTTGATTAGTTTGCTTCATTGACAGCAAGTATCTGTTTACTACTTTTGGATGGGGAGCTTATTGTTATATAGGAACGTATACATTGCTACTTGGGGCCTACTATTATATAGGTACTCCAAATTGGCTTTACTTACATAGATCCACTTACCTGCTAGTTCATCATCATCTTGGATAGATAGTGCTTCCAGCGTAATTTTAATTTCACTTTATTCACCTTTTGACATTTTGCTAATTTTATACTTTTTAAATGTATTTACTGAATAAAAGTTATGTTTTAAAAGTCTTGTTTATGGTACCCCATTGACTACAATCCATTGCTCTTAGGAGTTCAAGTGCACCTATTTAGATACCACTATCTAGTTTTTTTATTTTAGTATGTTGTTCTTAGTTGTCCTTTGGTCGCACCCCTTATTTCTCTAATTAGAGGAGACTTGTAAAGAGTTACTAGGGTAGACTCCTAGTAATCTGTGTGATAGAATCCCTTCCATTTTGAGATCTATGCAGTTATTAAAGGAATTTTGTGGAGATTGCATTATTTTGAAAGATAGGTGGCCACCACACTCACCAGATCTAAATCCACCAGACTTTTATCTATGAGGAGCAGCAAAATCTGCAGTGTATCAAGATCATCCGCACACACTGGATGACTTGAAATCAGCGATAACAGCATTCATTCAGTCTATTTCAAGCAAGCAACTGATAGTATCAAGTCAGGCTTGGATCCTATCCTAACTGTGGTCATTTTCAACATTGCTTATAATTATCATTCATGTTTACATCATGTATTATACATTGTATATTGAAACATGTGTGTTAATAAATATATATAAGTGCACAGTGACTTTCCGAACACCCTGTATATCTATATACAAACACACATATAGACTAGTGTGCAAAAGTCTTTCGCTAAAGCTTATTTGTTTATTTACATTGCTCTATCTTAATGAATATCAACTTTAATTGCTCCCTAAAATTATTATTATGATTAGAATCGACACATTAGGACTTTACTTCAAATGTACTATGCTTAATATACCATATTATTTGCAAATGCAAGAGTACTTGATTTTCATTGCAGTCCCAAGAGTTTATTGATATGCTAAAGTACGTAATTTTAAGCTGGTCATTAATAAATCTGGTATGTATGTTGATTAATTTTATTGAATAATATTTTTAATATATAATGTATTGTTATTAATTGAATATTTATATCTTACTTTATTTTCATTTTAATTTCCTTTTTGCAGTGATAAAATCGAGTAACTATAACGTTTTCAAAATTAAGAAAAAATGCAAATATTCACTAGAATTGCGTGGCAAGATTCAAATGCTTTCTGAAGAAGGTTATACTCATTGACAAATGAATTACAATTCCACGGTCTAGTGTAACATATACATTAGCTCGATACAAACAGTACAAACATGACTAACAAATGTTCTGGATGGCCCAGGTGTACATCAAAAAGGGAAGATAAATACATTATCGTAATTAGTAAGGGAAACCAGAGACTCCCGGCCACTGCAATCAAAGAAGTACACAGAATTAGAGAAACTCCAGTATCAGTTGATACAGTTAAAATATATCTGCGTAATGTAGGCCTAAATGGCCGTACAGCTTGCAAAAAACCATTGTTGAGGTCTGTAAATAAAGTAAAATGCCTTTGATGGGGCAAAGAACACCGGTATTAGACACTAGATCAGTGGAAAAAAGTATCTTGGACCGACGAGTTCAAATTTGAACTTTTTGGTACCAGAAGACGTTAGTATATTCGATGAATGGTCGGAGAATGTGTGTTAGATAATTAAATAAGTCATACAGTTAAACATGGTGGTGGTCATGTTGTGATTTGGGATGGTTTTGGTGGAGGAAAGGTTGGAGATTTCGGTGGTAGTCATGTTCCCGAGTCATGTTCCCGAACATGACTACCATGACAACACTTACCCCGACATATTGAGTGCGAAGCTGGGGACCCCGACATGCTGTGAAATTCGATTTTTGAAAAAAATGACTTTGAATCACTGTGGCTGTGTAAGAAGCCGGCCGTGCAGAATCAGTGAGTTTTAACGCTGGCAGTATTATTGTGCCTCTTAAGGGTTCAACGGAAGGAGGCTGCGCCTGTATATTATAGAAGTCTTCTTAACTACATTCTACAGGCGTAGCCTCCTTCAGTTGTACCCGTAAGAGTGCTGTCGCTGAAATCAGCAGCGCACGTACGTACCCCACCCGGAGATTTAGTACATCAAGCTGTACCAGGTGGAACTGGGATTATTGGAAAGGGGTTCATCATGCAACAAGATAACAACCCTAAGCACGCATCTAAACTATGTATCAATTATTTCAAAAGTAAAAAAAAGCAGAACGTTCTACAAATTATGACATGACCTCCTCAGTCACCTAATTTCAATCCCACTGAGTAACACTGGGATGAATAGATTGTGTGATAGCTCCAATAAATAATAAAAACCTATGGGAATGTCTGAACGAGGCCTAGAAAGGCATAACTTTCAAAACTTTAGAAAAGTTGGTGTCTCGAATGCACAAAATATGTGAAGCAGTGATTGTTATGGCCACCAGTGCGTCATAAACTTGTAGAACTAGCAGAAGAGGTCTTCACCTACAGCAGCCGCCTTTCCCGTAGAGACTGGTTATGCTCACAAGTACTCGGATGCCCCCATGTCTTACACTCACTGTAGTACAAGTTTATGGTCACAAAGTGGCACACAGGAATGAGAGGTAATACACGGAGCAGGGACAGGCCAGAGGTCTGCAGACTGGACGGAGATGATAAAGTCTGACTGGCCTGACAGAGCACAGGCGGAGACGTCTGGTACAAGCAGGGTCAGGACCACAGGGAAAGGTTCAGAGTCCGGGTACAGGCAGAAGGTCAGGGCAACAGGAAAAGGTTCAGAGTCCAGGAACAGGCAGGGGTCATACACAGAAAAGCAATCCAAAGTTTATCACCAACACAGCACAGGAGCAGGTAGCACACTGGAACAGAACGCTATATCAGTCCTCACTGCCTTAAATAGTACTGGTGGCTAATGAGCATGTAGTGTGCCCAGCTGCATAATCAGCCAGGTGGCTGTAATGACTTAACCTGATCAGTCATGGATGGCTGATCCTAAATAGTCCGGCTGTTTGACAGCTGGCCGGACACAGCAGCAGGGAGCCTCAAGCGTCCTGGTTGTTGCCTAGGCAACCGGGACGAGGAGGCCGGAAGTGACATCCCGGTCATCATGGAGACGACCTGGACGACCAGGAACAGAAGGCAGTGAGTCGCGACGGTGCCCGCCGCGGCTGCTAACAGTACCCATCTTGAGGGGGGGGGGGGGGGGTCAAGGAACCCCGACATTCAGGCTTCATGGGAAATTTCCTAAAAAATTCCTTTATGAGTTTATCAGCGTGGAGATGCCTCTGCGGTACTCTTCCGGGCCATAACCCTTCCAATGTACTAGGAACTGGATCTGACCTTGAACTTTCTTTGAGTCTGGAGGTTTTTGTGGTCAGTGAGGATTGTAATGACATGGATTGCTCCCTCTAGCCAGTGTCGCCACTCTTCAAAGGCCCACTTGATGGCCAACAATTCGCGATTAACGACATCGTAGTTGATCTCAGCTGGCGAGAATTTTCTGGAAAGTTATGCACAGGGATGCAATTTTTTACTCTGCGTATCCTTTTGAGAAAGAATGGCACCTGCCCCAACATCCAAAGCATCTACTTCCACAATAAACGGGAGTTCCGGGTCTGGGTCCCTAAGAACAGTTGCAGAAGTGAAGGTGGCTTTGAGGGCTGAAAAACTCGCCAACGCTTCTGGAGACCAATTAGCCGTGTTAGCACCTTTCCGGGTGAGGGCAGTGATAGGAGCCACCAAGGAGGAGAATGACCGTATAAATCTACGATAGTAATTGGCAAAGCCAAGGAATCTTTGAATAGCCTTCAAATTAGTAGGAAGGACCCAGTCCTGAATTGCCTGAACCTTACTGGGATCCATTGAGAAACCAGATGAAGACATAATTTACCCTAGGAAGGCTACACTGGAGACCTGGAACTCGCACTTCTTCAGTTTTGCATAGAGATGGTGTTGACATAGTTTTTCCAGGACGTCACGAACATGTTGATGGTGCTGAAACAAGGATTGCGAATAAATTAAGATATCATCCAGAGAAACAACAACTCTCCTTGAAGTTGCTGAACGAGGACCTGCTTCCAGAAAATCGATCGGGCAAGTTCAATTTTGGCTCTGTACCAACACCAGAGGAGGCCTGTTGAACCTGCGGATTTCTGGTGGACTCTTCTTGTATTGACAAGCGATGAGATAAACTCTGTACCTGTGACAAGGTCTAGATCTGATTCGCCAAGACCTGGGCTGGGGAAAGGTTCGCCTCGCTGTCGTCCATGACAGAATTACCTCCAATCTTCACTGGCCGGTTAAAATGTTATGGCCACCAGTGCATCATAAACTTGTAGAACTAGCAGAAGAGGTCTTCACCTACAGCAGCCGTCTTTCCCGTAGAGACTGGCTATGCTCAAAGGTACTCGGATGCCCCCAGGTCTTACACTCAGTGTAGTAAAAGTTTATGGTCACACAGGAACGGGAGGTAATACACGGAGTAGGGACAGGCCAGAGGTCTGCGGTCTGGACAGAGATGATAAAGTCTGACTGGCCTGACAGAGCACAGGCGGAGACGTCTGGTACAAGGTCACGCACTGATGTCAGTGCCACAGGCAAAGGTTCAGAGTCCGGGTACAGGCAGAAGGTCAGGGCAACAGGAAAAGGTTCAGAGTCCAGGAACAGGTAAGGGTCATATAACAGAAAAGCAATCCAAGGTTTATCACCAACACAGCACAGGAGCAAGTAGCAAACTGGAACAATGCTATAACCGGCAGTGAGGCTCAGTCCTCACTGCCTTAAATAGTACTTGTGGCCAATGAGCATGTAGTGTGCCCAGCTGCATAATCAGCCGGGTGGCTGTAATAACTTAACCTAATCAGCCATGATTGGCTAATCCTAAATAGTCCTGCGTACGCGCCCGGCTGTTTGACAGCTGGCTGGGTGCAGCAGCAGGGAGCGTCAAGCGTCCCGGTTGTTGCCTAGTCAACCGGGACGAGGAGACCGGAAGTGATGTCCCGGTTATCATGGAGACGGCTGGGACGTCAGCAACCCGGAGTCAGCGAGTCAGTGCTGCCTGCGGCCGCCGCGGCTGCTAACAGTGATACGAACGAAAGGAGGACACATTGATTAAACCCAAATCTAAACTGAAATTTGTTATACTATAAAATTTTAAATAATTTTGATGTTTAGCTACACTGTGAAACATTATTATGAATAAATATTTTCATTATTTCACTACATCTTGACTTTTATTAACAATTATTTTCCTTGACCAAAGACTTTTGCACTCTAGTGTATACACTATATGGACAAAAATATTTGGACGCTTGACCATTACACCAAGAGATTGTAATGACATTGTATTCAAATACATATACTTTAATATGGAGTTGGTCCTCCTATTGCAGCGATAACAGCTTCCACTCTTCTTGAAAGGCTTTCCACAAGATGTTGGGAGTGTTTATGTGGAAATTTGTGCCCATTTATTCTGTACAGCATTTATGAAGTCAGGCACTGATGTTGGACCAGAAGGCCTGGCTTGGAATCTCTATTACAGTTCATCCCAAAGGTATTCGATGGGGTTGAGGTCAGGGCTCTGTGCGGGTTAGTCAAGTTCTTGCACACCGAACTCCTCAAACCATGTCTTTGTAGTCCTTGCTTTGTGCACTGGGGAACAGTCATGTTGGAATAGAAATGGGCCTTCCCCAAACTGTTGCCACAAAGTTGGAAGTATAGCTTTGTCCAAAATGACTTGGTATGCTGAAGCATTAAGGTTGCCCTTCACTGGAGATAAGGGGCCTAGCCCAAACCCTGAAAAACAGCCCCATACCATTATTCCTCCTCCACCAAACTTCATAGTTGGCATAATGCAGCCAGGTAACATTCTCCCAGCCTCCGCCAAATCCAGACTCACCCATCTGACTGCCAGAGAAGTGTGATTCGTTTCTCTACAAAACACTTTTCCACTGCTCCACAGTCGTGTCAGTGTGCTTTACACCACTCCATCCTACGCTTGGCATTGGTCATGGTGATGTGAGGCTTCCATGCAGCTGCTAGGCCATGGAAACACATTTCATTAAGCTCCAGCTGCACAGTTTTTGTGCTTGCATTAATGTCAGTGGAAGTTAGAAACTTTTCAGCTATGGAATCTGCAGAGCATTGGTGACTTATGCGCCTAAGCAGTTGTGAACCCGCTCTGTGATTTTACTTGGTCTTCTGCTTTGAGCCTGAGTTGCTGTTGTTCCTAAACTCTTCCACTTTCTAATAATATCACTTAAAGTTGATGGTGAAATATCCAGCAAGGATGATATTTCACGAACCATCTTATTGCAAAGGTGGCATCCTATCACAGTACCACGGTTGAAGTCACTGAGCTCTTCAGAACGACCCATTTTCTATCACAAATGTTTTCAAATGGAGACTGCATGGCTAGGTGCTTCATTTTACATTCCTCTGGCAATGGGTCTGATTGAAACACCTCAATTCAATAATTAACAGGTGTGGCCAAATACCAGTTGTCCATATAGTGTATATATGCATTCTTAATTTATTTATATAGCACCAGCATATTCCATAGTGCTTTACAATTGGGAACAAACACAGTAATAAAACAATACTGGGTACTCGACAAGATATACAATGGACCCACATTTATACTGTACTGTTTTACCCATTAGATATGTTCTGCATTGCTGTTTATTAAACGAAGTCTGAAAATAGATTAAAACAAACAATACTTGGTAATACAGACAGACAGAGAGGTAAGAGGGCCCCACTGACAAGCTTACAATCTATAGGACAATGGAAGTTTGATTTATGAGGTTAAGTGCTATGCATTGCATATTGGTCCAGCCTGATTGCATAGGAAAAAATTGCTTAATGAGCTATATGATCCATTGACACAGCAATGTTGGCAGGAAGTCAGAGGGTTTTTGTCTAGGGAGGTTAAGGAATTTTGTAAGCTTGCCTGAAGAGAGAGAGAGAGAGAGAGATAGAGAGGAGGAGTGGGAGAGAGAGGAGGGGGGGGGGAGAGAGAAAGGATGGGGGGGGGGAGAGAGAGAGAGAGCTTAATGTCCTGGTTCAGACAACCCACATAAAAAAATGTAAGAACTGCTCAGTTTGTGCGTTTAAAATACATTTAACTTTAAGTGAACATTTCATCCATCACTAAGAACACAACAGGCCCCTAACAATTTGTAAAGGTCTTGCTAGTACTATTGGAAACACTGTGATTGTGACTGTCTAGGGTTACACCTCCCTCAGTTACAACCATGATGCCCAGTGGTTGTAGTGGGCTGGTATACGATGGTATGCCATACTGCCTTCATTGTAATCCTATCAAATTCCATTCACTTACTTTTACCATACTAGCATTATTCTCTATTTGCTAGTAATAGTTTTAGGGAAATATTGGCACAACAGAACAACTAGACAGTATGGTCATTAGTACAAAAAAGCAGAACTATCAGTTAAAAAATATATACAAGAGCTGTACATGGTGGAATGTATGATCTTCAAGCAGTGACAAGCATGTGGAGGTCAGGACTGTAGTAACATATATGATCTTCAAGCAGTGACAAGCATGTAGAGGTCAGCATAGCATCATGTATGATCATCCAGCAGTGACAAGCATGTGGGGTCAGCATAGCATCATGTATGATCGTCCAGCAGTGACAAGCATGTGAGGTGAGCATACCATCATGTATGATCTTACAGCAGTGACAAGCATGTGAGGTCAGCATAGCATCATGTATGATCGTCCAGCAGTGACAAACATGTGGGGGTCAGCATAGTATCATGATCGTCCAGCAGTGGCAAGCATGTGAGATCAGCATAGCATCATGTATGATCGTCCAGCAGTGACAAGCATGTGAGGTCAGCATAGCATCATGTATGATCTTCCAGCAGTGACAAGCATGTGAGGTCAGCATAGCATCATGTATGATCTTCCAGCAGTGACAAGCATGTGAGGTCAGCATAGCATCATGTATGATCTTCCAGCAGTGACAAGCATGTGAGGTCAGCATAGCATCATGTATGATCTTCCAGCAGTGACAAGCATGTGAGGTCAGCATAACATCATGTATGATCTTCCAGCAGTGACAAGCATGTGAGGTCAGCATAGCATCATGTATGATCTTCCAGCAGTGACAAGCATGAGGTCAGCATAGCATCATGTATGATCTTCCAGCAGTGACAAGCATGAGGTCAGCATAGCATCATGTATGATCTTCCAGCAGTGACAAGCGTGTTAGGTCAGCATAGCATCATGTATGATCTTCCAGCAGTGACAAGCATGAGGTCAGCATAGCATCATGTATGATCTTCCAGCAGTGACAAGCATGAGGTCAGCATAGCATCATGTATGATCTTCCAGCAGTGACAAGCGTGTTAGGTCAGCATAGCATCATGTATGATCTTCCAGCAGTGACAAGCATGAGGTCAGCATAGCATCATGTATGATCTTCCAGCAGTGACAAGCATGAGGTCAGCATAGCATCATGTATGATCTTCCAGCAGTGACAAGCATGAGGTCAGCATAGCATCATGTATGATCTTCCAGCAGTGACAAGCATGAGGTCAGCATAGCATCATGTATGATCTTCCAGCAGTGACAAGCATGAGGTCAGCAAAGCATCATGTATGATCTTCCAGCAGTGACAAGCGTGTTAGGTCAGCATAGCATCATGTATGATCTTCCAGCAGTGACAAGCATGAGGTCAGCATAGCATCATGTATGATCTTCCAGCAGTGACAAGCATGTGAGGTCAGCATAGCATCATGTATGATCTTCCAGCAGTGACAAGCGTGTTAGGTCAGCATAGCATCATGTATGATCTTCCAGCAGTGACAAGCATGAGGTCAGCATAGCATCATGTATGATCTTCCAGCAGTGACAAGCATGAGGTCAGCATAGCATCATGTATGATCTTCCAGCAGTGACAAGCGTGTTAGGTCAGCATAGCATCATGTATGATCTTCCAGCAGTGACAAGCATGAGGTCAGCATAGCATCATGTATGATCTTCCAGCAGTGACAAGCATGAGGTCAGCATAGCATCATGTATGATCTTCCAGCAGTGACAAGCATGAGGTCAGCATAGCATCATGTATGATCTTCCAGCAGTGACAAGCGTGTTAGGTCAGCATAGCATCATGTATGATCTTCCAGCAGTGACAAGCATGAGGTCAGCATAGCATCATGTATGATCTTCCAGCAGTGACAAGCATGAGGTCAGCATAGCATCATGTATGATCTTCCAGCAGTGACAAGCATGAGGTCAGCATAGCATCATGTATGATCTTCCAGCAGTGACAAGCATGAGGTCAGCATAGCATCATGTATGATCTTCCAGCAGTGACAAGCATGAGGTCAGCATAGCATCATGTATGATCTTCCAGCAGTGACAAGCATGAGGTCAGCAAAGCATCATGTATGATCTTCCAGCAGTGACAAGCGTGTTAGGTCAGCATAGCATCATGTATGATCTTCCAGCAGTGACAAGCATGAGGTCAGCATAGCATCATGTATGATCTTCCAGCAGTGACAAGCATGTGAGGTCAGCAGTCTGTATTGAGCGACCTCCTCCCACAGAGAAATTCCTCCGTCAGCTGATCCCATGTGAACCGGAAGTGACGGGCACTGGAAAGAAAACAATCGCAGCGGCTGGGACGCGGAAGCACGACCGATCGTTAGATACCCGGGACTCCGCTTTCGGGGGAACCTCAGCGTCCACAACTCTTTCCGTCAAGGCTCTGCCGGCACCAGGATCCAGGTAAGATGTGGACTGTTGTATAATTATAGCGCAGTGTCACAGGGGGGACAGGTGGGTGGACGGGCGACGAGTGTCCTGGGTCAGCCACTGAGACTACTACGTGTTAGATGCAGGCAATGCCCGGTATGTCCGGTATGTCCGGGACATGAAGGCTCTTACAGGCCTCTCTGGCGTAGTTACTACAGTAAAGGGGCGTGGCTCCCACTGCGTCACTCTCCCCCCCCGCCTCTAGCAGCAGGACACGCTGTGGTATGCAGGTATGTGCTCCAGTCACCTGGTGACAGGTGGAGGGGTCCTTATCTGCCACATATATAATACTCAGAGAGGTTCAAATGGGACCTCTGAACCCACTAGTAAAACCTGTGCTGACAAGGCCGGGCTCACAAGTTTACACCATTCTTACAATTAGCTATTATTGTTCTAGTCATAGTCCATATGTGACACATTGCTGGCCAGGTAAAGCCTAATATACACATGTTTATTTCTGGTGTGTTGATTTTTTTGGAATTGTAAGGTAATGAAATGTGTTTTGTTTATTATAGTGTGGGGGTAATTTGTGGCATCAGTCAGTCTGAAGAAGCTGTTCTTGGGAGGTTGTTTAGAATAGCCATGGTGTTATGTGATTGTGGTTTTGGTGAGACCAGTAAAGCCTGGTTGCTGATTTTGATGGTGATAATAGTTTCAAAGACGTGACATTAGATTGTCTGTGAATGACTCACTAGTTGCCATTTAGGTTAGATTGTCTGTGAATGACTCACTCGCTGCCATTTAGGTATATTTATATTCGATTTCAGGCAGAATAATCTGGATTCCCTGTCTATTTAGAGTTTAGGACAGTGACGTTTACTTAAAGCTCAAATTACAGATAAGGTTTTAGCATTTAGACGACTCTCATTGTTAGTATACACAATTCTGCCCAAACCAACTTGATGGTGTAATGGAAATGTTGAGTGTTCATTTTTTGTATTTATTATGTACACTCTACCTAATAACTTTGACAAATTTCTGTAAATCCGAATTATAGTGCTTGGATCATTGCCATGCTAGCCCAATATAGCAGATTCCCCAAATGGTTTTCACTTAATAAAGTCCACATTTGGCATTGGTTACTAATCATGGATTGTGGAAAACTCAAGTCTTGTAATTTTAAACTTAAGTAAATAATAGTAAGCGGCTAAACTACAAGCTATGTCTATCCTATATACTTGTTTTGGTCCATAAATAAATGGGGCGTACCTTTTAAAATTATAAATTTACATCAAGGTATGGAAACTTTAATATTGTTGTCTCATTTTAGTGTTAAATCGGTTTGTTTTATAACTGTAGCTTTCAAATAGCTGTTTGTTGCATTTTCACAGTAATCCCATGTTCACTGGACTAATGACACCTAGGGCTATATTTACTAAACTGCGGGTTTGAAATAGTGGAGTTGTTGCCTATAGCAACCAATCAGATTCTAGCTGTCATTTTGTAGAATGTACTAAAGAAATGATAACTAGAATCTGATTGGTTGCTATAGGCAACATCTCCACTTTTTCAAGCCTGCAGTTTAGTAAATATACCGCTTAGGCTGGTTGGACCTGTCAAAATTGTGTGAAATGGAACTGTATGCTTGGATGACCTGTGTTGGGTATGCTTCTAGTACAAGTTAGTCTCGGTTAAGGGAAAAATTTAATTTCCCCGTTCAAATAATTTGACTAGATGGACATCGTTTATACATTTAATTTCAATGATGTAACAACATGCAATGTTAATGTTGTAGTTTGTAATTGAATTTTATTGTGTTCATAAAATTGGAAGGACTTATTTTCATGTTAATATGGAAATAAGGCAAACGATTGTTATGTTGTGAAGGATGATAAACCATTTTATCAACCGTCTCTATTATCCTTAAACTTTACAGTAAGTGTGTATTGTTCTTCTAATAAATTATTAATTCTATTACCACATAAAATATTGTAGTAATGTAAACACCATTATAGTATATTATGTTTTGGTATACTCAGGTGGTTATTTAATTATGTATATTTTTAGTTATTTTTGAATAAGAGAAAGGAAAGCTGTTCACCTTTACACCAGAGTCTAAAGGGCAGCAGGCAAAACAAAACTGTTCTTCAATGAGACATAGTATGTATGCTGCCTGGGGAAGAATTATGAGATCACTTTATATGACATAAGCAAAAAGCAAGCTTATCTATTTATACAGCAGGATGACTGCCGCTGGGAGAGACAGATCACTTTAGCAAAGCTTCAGTAACTTTTACCTTCTTTTTCAACTATTAACTAAAATATTCAGGGAAATCATCATAATCATTTATTTATATAGCGCCAACATATTCCATAGCGCTTTACAATTTGGGACAAAGGTGAGAAGACCCTGCTCGCAAACTTACAATCTATGGGACAATGGGAGTTTGATACATGAGGCTAAGTCTACATTTTGCATTTCAGCCCAGCCAGACTGCAAAGGTAAAAGTGACTCATAAGCTAAATGTTCCTGTCACACAACAGTGTTGGTCAGGGGGCAGTTGTCTTGTGTGAAATTGTGTAATGGATGGTAATAGGGTAATGTAGTGAGGTTAAGAGGGGTTGAGGAATATTATAAGCATGTCTGAAGAGGTGGGTTTTCAGAGAACGCTTGAAAGTTTGTAGACCAGAGGAGAGTCTTATTGTGCGAGGGAGAGAATTCCATAGAGTGGGTGCAGCCTGAAAAAAGTCCTGTAACCGGGAATGGGAGGATGTAATGAGGGTGGATGAGAGACGCAGATCTTGTGCAGAACAACTATATTGGAATGGAGTAATTATTTTAACTTTGCTGCATATATACCACATTCGAGGATTGATACATCAGTGGATTTATTCCTTTGAACAAATTTAATACTTGTCACAAATATAAAAAATAAAAATCTTTTTGGTCATGTTTTTAAGTTATCTGCGTTCCCCAACTGTTTGGGCCTACATGTCTCTACCTTCCACAAAGTTACGTTTATTCATTTTAGAATAAGCAGACCTCTCTTTTATGATACTTTGACATATCGGCTATATTCTAGTCAAAGGGGAATATATCCTTTTTAAGTAGGATTTGTTTTCTTTTTGCAATTCTGTAATCATTTTATCAAATATCTGAGCCAAGCCAGTGTATTGGCTGGATGCATTAGAAATTACTTATTGCAGCTCCCAGACATATATAGAATGTTGTGCTATTACTGTGACCAGAGTCACACTTGTGCATCTTGCAAACCTCAACTGTCATTTGCCTATAGGCGGAAAATCATCCTCTTGCTACATTACACAGAGATGCAGATGACTGTGCTTGCATGGACCACCTTTTATTTCCCTCCTTCCCTCCTCTCACCAATACCTCTCCCAGTCACAAGGCTGTGTGACTGAGAACCAGTGGAGTTTGGAGAAATAGAATTTTGAAATCTTTTCTATACAGTAATGTCCCCCCATGTCTAAAGCTGGTCATACAAACAATGATTATGTTGGGCATTTTCACCAGGTTTCCCAAATTTCCTACATTTGGTGCCAAAAATGTCAATCAACCCTTACTAAACTCTGTCAGATTTAGATTGGGTATAGCGGAAAGTCCAAGCCAGACAGTGACCTATGGAAAGTAATTGAAAAATATTGGTAACAAATTTGCTACCCACTCTGGTTTGGAAAAATGAATTCCAAAGGGTATATTTAGTAAGCGGAGGTTCCAACGAAATGCAGATTTTCAACGCTTTGCCATCATTTTTATAAAATGGTGATTTTAGTAAAGAAAAAGTCCATCGGGTTTTGTATTTAATAAAATTGCTGTTTTTAAAATAAATAAATAAAAAAAAATGACAGCAAAGCGTCGAGAAACGGCTGTTCATTGGAACTGCTGCTTAGTAAATATACACCCAAGTATTTATTATTGATTGTCATTAGAAATCCTAGCCTAATATACTATAAGTTCTTTATGGGATTTATGATATGTGAATCTATAATATGTTTTCATATTGCAGGTTAAATATGTCAACTTTACAAGACATCCCGTCTCCAAATAGCTCTGTGCAGGCATCCAACTTTGCACATGTGATCTTTCAGAATGTGGCTAAGAGTTACCTTCCAAGTGCTCCCTTGGAGTGCCACTACACACTGACACAGTACATCCATCCACATCCGAAAGATTGGGTCGGCATATTTAAGGTATGGCTGCATGCTCTTTTTTTTTTTTTAAATTAGTCCTGTAGCTTATGATGTATTTAGTCCTGAGTATTCAACACCCAACTAATGCTATTGCCAGTAGTTAAATCCAAGCTTCTATCAATGACTTGATAAAGCTTAATTCAAAGCCTCTGGCAATTAGATGTTGCTCTGTTTCTGTGTATAAAGGGTCTAAAATATTGTTGCATAGATTGTTTGTCTTGTGTAGTGCCCAGTTCTTTCACTAAAGAAAGTAGATGATATACTGCAAGCACAGATGCTTGTGTATCAATCAATGTTAATATGATGCACCTGTTTCCAAGCCTTTTGTATCTAATGTGAATAAGTTAAGTGTAGGGAAAATTCAAACAAAACTACAATTTTTTTAATAAGGTTATATAAAAAAAATACATAAGAGAGAACAGCTGCAATACCACTGTCCAATTTGGCCACACACACGAGGGCCTAAATTGAGCAAAATTTGACTGTTCAGAGCACATGCCAAATGACTATTTTACAATTTTGCCAAGACCATTATTGGACAGTGTAGTCCTTTCTTGGACCACACACTGCAAAAATTGCCTAATATAACCTGCGATGTTGCAGCCTGTATGTCTGGCTGTTGGATGTCACATTATTGTGTATACCAATCCCGGGAAAGAAATAGAAGGTTCTATTTAAGAAGCATAAGCATAAAATACAATGTTTGATCTTCACTCTAACTTTCCACTGCAGTTTTGTTTAAAAGTAAAGATCTTTTAAGTGTATCCTCAAAATCTATCACAAAGGGCTATAAGCAATCCTCATAACTTTTGCTCAGTGTACAAATTTGATGTTATACAAAAGTTGTACATAATGTGTTGCATGTTAGTTGTTTTTTTTTCCTGTGTCATCACTGGCAGTATTCACGTGTATCCATCAGTTTGCAATATGTTGCATACATGTTGACTATATTACTGTAATGTAGGAGACTTACTAGCCAATAATATAAATTATGGCTTCTCTGATGCAAAACAGCCGCACTGGCCTCTTAAGCATTTGTTTCATATATTCTTTCTTTAGTGGTTAGAGTTGACAGCATGCTGGGGAGTTTTAGAGAAGGTTAAACAAATCAGTTACTTGTTCTAATCTAATGTATAACATTTAGCTCACAAATACATACAGTAATGTCTGATATTGACTTTACTTGCTCTTTTAATAATTCCCAATGTCAGAATAATGCATTTATAAACCATGTTGGTACACAAAAAACACAGCGCTGCAATTGTATTAAATGGTTAAATGTGTTTAGATAATGAGTGTGTTACTTAGCCAAGTCTGTTCTACAAACTTTGTAAGTGCCCAAAAAAAGAACAAATCTGTTTAGGAAACATAATAATTTGGTGACAATCTCTGTGTTTGGCAGACAGACATCATCTGAAGTGCAACTTCATCATTGTTTTCTTCATCACTCAGTCCTGCATTAGTCATATTTTGGAGGAAATATCAAGTAATAATTTCCCATCGCTGAAATTATTTATACATTTCTAATTGTTCTTGAGCCTGGTTCAGTCATCAGTGTGTACTAGTGTAAAATATGAAATGGTGCTTCTATGTTTTTGTTAAACACTTCAAAAATGTTTCTCACTTTATCTAACATTCTACAATTGTTGTTATTGGATATTTTTATAGCAGTTTACATTTTGTTTAATTTTTTGGTAACATTTATTTGTTCTAGAAGCCTAGCTTAAGCTACTTTTAATATCCCCCCATTTCTAATCTTTTAAACATTGTTAAATCCTGTGTGTGTAAAGAATGGCTAAAATTGAGGCTTCTCTTTGGAAAACTGTTAGACTATTAAGGAAGTAGGTAAAGGAAGCCTAAACCATCAGGAATGCAGCGGTCCTTTTTACAGTTGGAATGTATAAAACATACACACTGTCACCATGCATTATAGGATATCTTGTAATTTTTGTGATTGTAATAATTTTTCCCATATTAAAAAAAAAAATGAAGTGGTTTTGAGATCTATACACAGTGGTTTTCTGAACAGTTTGTATGCCAGGCCAGTAACTTGGCTTATTGTGATTCTTTCTTTACTGGTATCGATGGAGTTATTTAGCAGCGCCTGCCAAAGAAAGGAGGTATGTGTTCGTTTAGCTGGGAGATGGCCCAAGGGGAACAATAAATTACAGGAAGAAAGGCTACTGTTAGCTTGTACTGTAAGGCAAATGAGTTGCATGGCTGGAAATATCTTGTAATTAGTACTACACGGCTCTGCATGTCTTTTTTTTATGTTAATTAAAATGCAGAAGGTCTGGAACAAATCAAACCCAGGTATGTAGGTCCTGTGTTTTTGTGTAGTGTTTTCCCTAAGATGTTCCAAAAAGTTACTCGAAGAACTAAAGCAAAGTAAACAACAAGAAAGTGGATTGTGGTTTCACAGTCTAGGTCACTCTTCGATTAGATGCTGCCATATTAGTGAAAATGGCTGTCCAAATTTTTAACCTCACGTGTCCAGAACATCTTCTACACCAATTTACGTGTATGCTATTTTTAAAGGCTTTTTAACACATGTATGTTGGATCGAAAACACTGTAGAGAATTTATAATGAATGAAACACATTGGTTTGCTTTCTCAAATGTATGTTCTCTTGGAGAATTTAGTTTATTTTTTTATTCTGTGAGTTTGCTGTTCATGCTTAAAACATTATGTTTAAAAGAAAGATCTTGTAGACCTGGATTTTAAAATATGTCACACCATCTTGGGGTAAATTTACTCAGGTTTGAAAAAGTGGAGATGTTGCCTATAACAACCAATCAGATTCTAGTTTTCATTTATTAAGTACATTCTACAATATGACAGCAAGAATGGTTGCTATAGACATCTCCACTAGTTCAAACCCGCAGTTTATTAAATATACCCCCGTAGCCTTCAATGGTTCAACACATAGTTCCCTTGAACCTTTACCTTCAGTTTCTGGAAAATTGCTATGGCTAAAAACAGCCTTCCTAATTTCAGTGACCAGAGCAAGAAGAATTGGTGAAACTGCAGGCTCTCAGAACAGGCCAGCCATTCTTAGTGGTACATGAGAATAAGGTTGTGCTTAAGCTTCCATCACCGTTCTTTGCAGCTTTTAGAAGACAGGTGCTTGTAGAAGAGAACAGGGGCTTCAAATTTTCCTCCTCTGCAGCAGGTTGCCCTGTAAGGATTGTGGTGTTTCTTTAACTAAGCAGACATGGTATGAGTGACCACTTTACAGACTTGCTGTGTAGAAATACAATGTGTGGGTTGATTGATTCATATAAAGGGACAGAACAAGTTATATTACAGCACCTATGTACTCATCTTGTATGAGTTTCCATCAAGACAATGTCCTAAAGATGAATGTAGCTTTATATGTATGAAATGGGGAGGCAATACTTCACTTTTTTTAGACAGTTGTGCTGGAAAGTCATGGTAACATTGAAAATTTAAATCTTACTTCAATGTTTACTATCTGAAAATTGCAGTTTTGGGGCTTAGTGGACTTATGGTGGTTCCTTAAGTCCACTTATTAAAAAATTTTTCAGAATGTTTTTTCTTTCTTTTGAATATTGTTCAGCCTTAAGAATGCACATTGTCTGTATAGAAAACATTTTAAGCTGTTAAACATTTGTTTCCTATTTTGTCTGGTGCATGCTCCTTCCTTTTTACCGTGACATTCCAACACAAGAAACGTGATTCTCTTTTCCAGTCATGGATTATCACTTGATCATTCTCCTTGTGTATTCCATTTATTATAATAGAAGACAGAAGATACGTGTGACATCATTTAATGTTGAATGGCCAAGAATGGTCTCCATTTCAGAGTATAGGAAATGTATTTATTTTGAAGAAAATGTTTTCCTGAACTGATTTGTTAAGGTGATGGATTAAATGTTATTTTCTATGTCACTAGTGTCCCTGTATCGTTATGATGCAAGTGGAGTGTAGATGTGCTACCATCATATTTCTATGCTAAAAAAGGAAAGGTGGGAATGCGTTCTACTCTGGTTGGAAATATATATGCTCTCATTGACTTGAAAACTATACTCTTAAAATGGGTAGTAACAGATAAGATACACATAATAAGATGGCACTACTAGGCATTTGCAGTAAAAATGGAAAACTCTTAGTTTTCCTTGCATTCCATAATCAAGAGATATTTGTTATACAAAAATAAATCCTGTAAAATAACAGCATGAAAGTCTACCTGTCATGGATGTAGATTTTCACATCCTAGAGATTTATGAACTTTTAAAAGTACCATATATTGCTTCTTGCCACACATCGAAATCCGGCAGTTACTTTTCAGACCCGCTGTCCAGCACGCTCCCTCTATTCATCCAGGCACAGAATCTTGTGCCATAATAGTAAGACATTGTACAACAGAAGGCGCATTCCCCTTTAAGAGTTTTGAACCTGTGATCATGTGTTCTGTCCTGTGACCTCCACCCTGCTCTTCAGCTCAGGTATTTAAACCTGCTCAGTGCACAGGCCTGTGCAGGGTATTAGGCTCCATACCTTTACTCCAGTGGTCCTGTGTAACTTGTGGCTGATTGCTGTGTATTCTTACCCAGACTATGTATTCCCGATTGTTGCTAATCTGGCTCATTCTGACAATTCTTTGGTTTCCTGATTTGGCATTTTGTAGTCTGTTGTGTACCAGTCCCGGCTACCTTGACCACTCTCTTGCACTTTGATACCAGCTCGTCTCGCCTGGAGGCAGCGTAGAGGGCCATGACCTGCAAAGTCCAAATCTCCTTGCGGGGGCCTCTGCTAAAAAAAAACCCCAGTGATTCGTTAGACTCCGCGCCTTACTGCCAGTGCTAATGTAGAAGGGTTAATGTACATCCACTTTATCTGCTAGAATTGTGACACTTGTCTGAAACCATCTAGGATCCCCAAAAGCAGTGGCCATTTTCACTTTTATAATGCTGGGCTGGTACCATATACTCACCTCCCTACCCAAGTCTGCAAGACAATGCCTTGTCCTGTACGCCATCCTATGATTCAAGTGCAAGATTCAATAATATTTCAGCCTTTACAGTGGCATTCATTTCTATTTTCTTTTTCTAGCCTTTTGTAATTATTGTGTATTAAAAAAAAGAAGTTGTGGGCAACAGGTGGCCCAGGGATTCTCAAATGTGCAGCCCTTCTGACCAGTTATTTTTCTTGTTTTTTCATTTATTTTGTAATTCTGATTTGTGCATGCAGCAGGTTAGTAGGTGATTTGGTGGCAATGTCTTCTCATGAGGTTGGCTAGCCAGCTGTATATTAAATTGCCAATGCAGGTATGCTACTCTTTTCTCATATGTGCTGTGATGCTTCCAAGGGAGTGTAATGTGCTAACAAGCAGGCACCAAATCCCCGTGTCTCTGTCTGTCTACCCCACCCCTTAGATTATACGCTCCTTTGAGCAGGGTATTCTCTCCTCCTGTCTTCACCACTGTTAACTCGGCTCTCCAGCTACTTAGCCCTCCCCCTTGAGGACCCTCTTTCCCGCGTCCCCTCTCGCTCCCTCCTCTCCCCTTGGGGGTCTCCCTGTCATCCGTGCCTTCCCTCTTGGACTCCGTCGTTGGCGGACCTTCCCCTCTCCAATCCTCCGCCCCTCTAGCTGTGCTTTGAGCTCACTGAGTTACTGTGATTATTGTTTACTGTACTGTGCTGTCTCACCTCGTATTGTAATTTAGTTTGTCCCTGTACGGCGCTACGGACACCTAGTGGCGCCCTATAAATAAAAATTAATAATTATAATAATAATAAAATCAGGTGGTTCTAGGCTACTGCTGTTGTAGACTACAGCATGAACAGACTCTATTTTAGGATGGTTTGGCTAAAGATTGAAAAATGTGTTTGGTATTAATCTACTTGGTTATATATGTGTCCAGGAATAGCAAGCTCTCATTTGATCATACTTCTGACATTTCAATTTGTTTGATTTTTCTGAAGTATGTCCTAGATAGGTGTTACTCATAGTAGTTTTCAGATGTGACAGGCTCTTGTGTTATTTTCATATTGTATATGTAATGAAAAACAAAACGCACCGTCTTCCCCATATAAGCAGTGAAGGATGGTTAGCTTTTTTTTTAAACACTAATAAAATACATAATTAACATTAATATATGCTACCATACTTTGAATTAGTACTATTTTGTGTGTTTGTGTGTGTTTTTTTTTTTAATACATACATGTAAAGCCTTAAAGGGACACTGATTCTCATTAACTTCCAAACTTTTATCACTGATAACGTCATGTTTTGTGTGTTAAATTTTTATTTTATGTAATGGGTATGGTTTTATGAGTTAAGCTGCTTCATGATGTTTATAGACTACTGGGCCTTTGGCCATAGAACATTTGAAGTACTTGGCTTTTTCAAGTTTGAATTATTCTATTTAGAGACCAGTGTTTTGTTTTGTTTTTGTTTTCTTGTAATCTGTTCTGCTTTTATTTGAAAGGCACACACTTTCAAGTTCAATTAATAAACAATTGAATAAAATACCCCCCCCCCTCCCCCCAAAATAGAGATGTTACAAGTTCACTCACACATTGGGAGATCAGACTTTTCTTGCCCCGAGTGGTTTGTTGTCAAGGTGCATTGAGAGGTCTCTCTTTGCGAAGTCTTGTGGCCTGGGATATACTTGATCTGAATGTCCGTGGTCCATAGTTATTGAAAAAAAATTCTGAGGGAGTACAGATTTGTGTATATATATATATATATATAATATAATATAAATGTTACACGAGAATATATCTAAAGTAAATAGCAGGAGGTGTCGATCATGATTGTATAAAGAGAGAGGGAGATGTGCGTGTTCTGAAGAATTCCCCTATGGAGGGTAGGATAGATAATAATAGTGTGGTGGATTGATAAAGGTGTGTGAATGTAAAGTATAATATAAATGGGACACATGAAGGATTGAACAGTAACCAGCTCTATACTTCCACATGCAATCGGAAGAAAGGTGTGTGGTGGTTAGAGTTTTGTTTCCCTGTTCCCTCAAACACAATTGGATAGAGCATCATATATTTGGTCCACTGCTCTATATTAAATGCTACCCCTAATCCTCTTTTACGTGTGTGTGTATCTGGGAGTTTGGAAATTTGTAGTAGGTGTATGTTCTAAGGGTTTGAAAGGTCTCAAAAAGTTCAGTTTTGCTGCACCCTTTAGTAATTTAAATGGAATTGTCTAAATTAAAGTCATCTTGAGAGGACTTTTATTTTCAGAACATTGATGCTTCCTAACCACAAAATGTGTTGTAATTTCCAAGCTTACCACTTATAAATGTTTAGGTATGAAAGCTCCCAGGTATTTGAGATGCTCTGTATTCCAAGTAAAGGAAAATGTTGACCTCAATCTTCCCAGCAAAGGAGTAATGATGATGAGATTCTTAGTTTTCCATTTGTTTTTACATATTTTGAAAATTAGAAATCATTACAATCTGGGACAGTAGCTTGTTAGTAATGGGAGGACATGCAGTTTAGAAATAAGGAGCAACATGTCATATACAAACAAAAGCACCTTAAATTTATTCTGAGCAATGTTGAATGGCAGTGATATCTGGGTTAGATCTAATAGAGGGGATACAACATCAATACATAATATAAAGAGAAGTGGTGACAGTAGGGTAGACCTGTTGTGTAGTGATTTAAAATGAATTGGTCAAGGACACGTTAACGCATAGCCTGATAGAACGATATATGGGCACAATATGAAAAAGGAAAGAGCCCTCTATTAAATTCATTTCATCCAAATTTGGTTTAGTTTAAATCTATGGGAATCGTCTTTTCATTGTCTGGTGGATTTTTGTGGCAAAACTGAGGCACGTTGCATTGTATGCCTGTGGATCTCTCTCTCGAACAAAGCTAATCAGAATGGATTCAATGTGAAAGGAGAGGATTTAATTGGTTGCCCACATATTTGTATACAGTTTTGGATCGGTGCTCAAGTGAGTGTCTAGCGATCAATATGGGAGAAATCTGTTGTTTTTTTATCATTTTAATAAACTGTGCAGTTATGAGAAATTTTGTAAAAGGAAAGTATAGATCCATCAGGACCCGGGCTTTTACCGATCGCTATCAGTGTAATAGCTCCCTCCCACTCCTCTGTTGTGAAAAGGTAATTTAATTGTAGGTAATTTAAGCTTAGGAGAACTAAAGTCGGCAAATAAAAAGTTGTTTCTTGTACAAAAGATGCTTGACATACTACTCCTTTTGACTGCCTCAGACAATCCAATTTACAATAATCCCGAGCAATTGTTTCAGTTATTGTTTTTAGGCCCTAACTCGTCCGTTATGTGTTCTATGTATGTTATTTGCTGCTTCTGGTGAAAGGTCATCACAACAGTGTTGCAGCTCTTGTTGCATTCACTTTTGTGAAATTGAGTTAAAGGGGTTTTTTTTGCTTCACTTTTGTCTCAAAATCATGAGTTGCTGTAAATTAAGACTAGTCAAGTCCTTTTCTATGTTAGGTTTCCAGATGGCCTATCTGTAACAGAAGGTCTTTCATCTCCCACTTTTTCACACTGCTAAGCTGTATCGATTCCACTTGGATAATGTGCTTTCATGTGCTTCTCAAGTGACACTTTTTATTAATATACTGGTAATAATAAATTATATATATATTGTCATAAGATTGTATTGGGGTTACCATCTCCTGGAGTTAGACGGCTGCACTTCACACACTTTGGCCAGATAAATCACACCAGCTACATTTATTCTCCAGGCGTAAAATAAACAAACAAACTATCCTAATCTGTCCGGCTTTAAACTAGTACACAGGAATATCCTCTCGCAAGTGAAGGACTTTGTGTCCCACACACACAAAAATAACAGCACTTTCTAGTCATACAATTCAGTGTCTTTAAGGAAGCATCTGAACTTCTCCCCAGGTAATGAGACCCAAGGAACTGGCTCTCTGGAAAATGGGACAATTGAATGGAATGTACAAGACAGAAGATACAAATCTGCCTCCCAGTGCATATATATATATATATATATATATATATATATCTCCCTTTTTTCCTTCTGTACCCAAAAAAATTGAAATTAGAGATTCATTCTGAAGCCTTGTACATTTGGATTTAGTATAGTGAGGTGCCTGCAATGAGAGATTTTTGGTGGGTTTTAAACTTCTTCTGTTGTAGCATGGTCAACACTAACGTACATCAGGTAAAATCTACACTTCTACTCCTGTTACAGATTAAATAACACGCCCAACATGTTGCCCCTTTAATTTTCGAGCTCTATGTACCCCTGTGTATGTCGTCAAGGGGTCCATTTGTTGAACATGCTGAAGCAGGGTGACAATAGTATCTTACAGAGTGGTATAATCTGCTTCATCTTTAAATCCGGATATTGTTACTGTGGCCTCTATATAAGGTCCTCCAATATGATTTGCAGTTTAGCACTAAGGACAGGCTTTCATGTCTACCTGAATGGCTGTTAAAATAGTATTCTGACTTAACAATGCTGATCTGCTTCAGAAGACATATTTTTTAAAAAGGACCGTACCTCTGTCCAGCAGTGAATAATTCTGCTGGAACTGTGACCTCGACTCTGTCAGATTCCACTTTCAAGAACGCTGCAGCACCATGATGTGCCCTGGCTTTCTTGTTCGATTTTCTAGGAACCAAATATAATCTCTACCCCAGTGGTAGAGTGTGGATTAGACTAGATCTCGAAGATCAAATCTTCATCCTGACTTAGGTCAAGGCCACACTCCTTATTTTATTTGTAATATAATGCAAAGAATGGAAAACTATTTAAAAGAAACCAAAATTAAACCATAAATTGTAAATTCTGTTCCACTAAAAAAATTTTGAAACCTATAAGAAAAGTTAGGGATTGCGCACATTAATCTCGTAACACGTTAATCTCGTAAAAAAAATAAACACATTATGAGGGAATTGATGGCTGGGCAAAGACAATAAAAGGGAATGAAGGAATGAACTGCTGAGCCCCAAAATTGAGCTGTTCACATATATAGCATTCTGCGTTGACCACATGGTTTGATAGACCTCATTCAGTTGTCCTCCTGTAACACAACAGGAGTAGAGCTATCAAGAATTCAGTCTAATGAAAATAAATTGGGTGCAAGGTAATACAAATTTGTTTCACATAATAGAAATTGGTAACTACTCGACCAACGCTGAAAATGTTGTTGTATTGTGTAGCTGTTCTGTGTTGACCTGTCTGTCTAAACTGGACGGATTATGTTGTGTATGTATATAGTGTTAATATCCAGAAGCTGCTTGTAAAAAATTGTATTACATAAATTCAACATTTTATGCCCGATTTGTATCTTTTGCAAGAGGAAATATATTGATAATATATTATTTTTGCCACCATAGCAGTTATCTGCTTATGGTCTTTTAGTTGTTTTTTTTTTTCTTCCACCCCTTATTGCTTATTTGAATTCATCCTCCCCAGTAACTACACTTGAATCAAAGCAACATGTTGGGTTAAAATAAAATTTAAATCTATTTAACGAAGTAAATGTGTAAAGAAAATAAAACACTTTTTTTTTTTTTTTTTTATCTTTCAATCATATATTTATTTGGGTGATTTGTGTAAATTGTGAGTCAGTCTTCATAGTCATGTATATGTAGATTGATACAAATAAGCAAGGACAGTTATCTGTGCAAAGACCAGTTAGGTCACCCAGGCGATTTTAAGAGAGATCCCAGTGTACTAGGGATCATTGATCCATATATGAGAATTATTACCTGTAGTGCACAGGGACATCGTCACATAATGCAGGATTAACATACACTTAAAAGAAAAGGATGTGTTTTATTTTGGCACATATGTCAGTCCTGCACGGTACAGGGGGTATTTATAGGAGTTTCTCTCCTGTTTACAGCAGTCAGTTTAAAACTGCCTACATGTGCTTGGCCTTCTAGATAAACAAAACTAATATATTACATTAGTATCATTATGGCACTTTTGCTTGTGGTTTTTTTTTTACAAAGAAAGTGTGGGGGTTATCCTTTTGTCTCTGTGTAAATCTTTCCACAAATATTTGTTTTCTTACACTTTTTTTAAATTATATATTCAAGGTTGGATGGAGCACTGCACGAGACTACTTTACATTTTTGTGGTCCCCTATGCCTGAAAATTATGCAGCAGATTCTACTCGTGACTGTGTGTTGACTTTTCAAGGTAAGGCAGTGTTTAATCTGACTTTGGTTCTTCTGATAGAGATATATATATATATATATATTATTTATTTATTTTTAAAAAAAGTTATTATTTCAAAAGAACTACATCATCTATTGTTTATTGCAATTTTACAGTTAATCTACTCTTTTTTTAAAATGGCTTCTATTCATTTCATGACTATTTGACGATTATTTTGTACACTTGGCTGGGGTTTATGTTGTCTCCCTGGATAATTCACCTTTTTGAGTGCACCAGCAAAGTCCTGATGTGCTGTCCAATAACAGCTGGATGCTTCCACCTGTGTAAACTAGAAGCTAGGCCATAAACCAAGCTTGGATAGTCACACTGAGCGTTCCATTTTCCCCCACAAATATAAAAAGCAGAGGTTTATGAAGTTCTGTGTGAAATGTCCATCTGAGACATGAACAAGCCAAGTTACAGAAACGCATATTGTTGCTATCAAGCACTAAAACAGTAGCTTCCCCTAGATCTTCCTGAGTACAACATGCAGCAGTCTTCAAAACTTATTTAATAACATGTACTCTAAACCAGTCACAAAATGCTTAGTTATCATTAGTCTAATTTGCTTTTGACTCATTATTTTATTAACATTTATATAGTGCTTGCATACTCCTTAGCACTTTCCAATTGGGAAAAAAACACAGTAATGAAATATGACTGGATATTAACAGACGGATAAAGGGGTATGTTTACTAAACTGCGGGTTTGAAAAAGTAGAGAAGTTGCCTATAGCAACCAATCAGATTCTAGCTGTCATTTTGTACTAAACAAATGTTAACTAGAATATGATTGGTTGCTATAGGCAATATCTCCACATTTTTGAAACCACAGTTTAGTAAATATACCCCAAAGAGTTAATATGGCCCTGCTAACGAGCTTACAACCTGTAGGACAATAGGAGTTTGATATATGAGGTTAAATGCCACCAATTGTACGATGTATAATGGTCCAACCAGATTAGGGAAACATGTGTAGGGGGCCTGTATGATCCAGTCTCGCTGCAATGCTTTGGGGGTCAGAGGATTGTTTAAGTATAGTAAGAGAATAAATAATAGGTTTGAGTGAACTGTGCAGAGGGGTGGTAATAAGGTAGAGTAGTTTGTAGGCTTGTAGAAATAGAAAGTCTTGTTGTAAGAGGGAGGTAATTCCACAGTGGGTGTAGCCCCCCCCCCCCCCCCCCCCCCCCACAAAAAAAAAAAAAAGTCCTCTAACTGGGAAAGGGAGCAGGTAATGATCGTGGATATGACACAGATGTCAAGGGGCATATTTGGATGTTGGTGCAGTTTTGTTAATGGCTTTGTTAGTAGAGGACTTTTATACTCTATTTGGGAAAATACAGGAAACCAATGTAGGGTGTGACAGAATGAAGCAGGAATGCTGTGTGCGGAAAATAAGTCAAGCTGCTGCATTCAAAGTAGATTGTAGGGGTGAAAGTTTGGTTTGGGGAAGACTAGTATGAAGGAAATTGCAATAATTGAGATATTGAGTGCATGAATTAGTCTGTGTTAGCAGTGTTTTGTGGATTTGTGCATATTCTGGAAATGTCTTGGATATATATTATGGTTATGATTATAGTACTGTTGTAAAATTTATCCAAAATCAGAGCATAGATTCTTGCTCTTGTACTATCACTGCACTGAACACCTTGCTACTGTGGCAGTAACTTTTATTCTGAGTTCAGCTGTAATTTAGTTACGTCATAGGCACAGCTTGACAAGTATTTGGTTACAGTTTGCGTCTTCCACAGAATTGCGCTTCAGTCTGTCTGAAGTTTTGTATTGGGTTGTGCAAGTGTAAGAATAAACAAAGGAATCCTTCTTCCAGGAGAGCATTTATAAAATGGCATGCTCTGTAAAGTGCTTTTCATGAGGGTTACTAGTAGAGATGTTAATTGACCCCCAAGTTCTGGTTTGGGATCTGGATTAACTTTGTGCTTTGGTTTTGGCAAAACTGCCCTTGCGTGTTTTGGTTTTTGGATTCCGATTTATTTTTTTTTGCTAAATTCACACATTTTTGCTCCCCCCCCCCCCCCCCCTATGTTATTATTAACCTCAATAACACTAATTTCAAGTCATTTGCAGTCAATTTTGACCACCTCACAGATCACAATATTACTTACATACACTTTCAAACAAAGACTGCAGCAGTTCTTGCCAGTGATAAGAAGGCCATTGTCATACCTGGGCATAAGACCAAAAAATCCACCTCTTATGTGTGGAATTATTTTTAAACAATTCCTGACAACAGTTGTCTAGCCATTTGTAGCATTGTAAAGCCACAGGGTCATTCCATGTCAGTTCAACAAGGGTTGTCCACCACCCATCTCAGATTTCTACGATTTTTTTTTTAGTTGAGAGGATGTCATAACTATTTTTGCCAAATATCTCGACTGTCTGACAATTAGTTGATTAAATATTGATTTTTCAATTTATTAAATAATTTACTAATCGCGGCTTCTTTATCCAGTTTATTTGAAGTATTACGGGTGTTTTATTAAGGAATCACCACAAAATTTGGACCCCTAAGGTAACTCTTCCTCCCGAATCCAAAAATCCAAATTACTTTATCTGTCTCATGTTTTGTGTTATGGCAAAAACGCATGTTTTTCGAATAGAATTAAAAATGCTAGGTTCAATTGACATTAGGGATCTTATTTTTTGGGGGGTGTTTAAAAAAAGTTATACATTACTACCACAAAAAAATCAGCCGGGTACTCTGTTTCATAGTGGAGGAAAAAAAATAATGAAGTTGATGTTCGATTACTGTTGTACCGCATACATAATTTACACATTGTTAAAAACCATAACAAAAAAGTGAACTAAACTGAGGCAATGGTATAAAACTCCCATACAGGAAATGAAACAAACAGAAACTGATGGGAAGGGCATTCCCTTTAGAGAGACCAAAACTGAAACTTTCCAGAGGGAGAGAGGGAGACACAATCATGGCAGCTGCTCATTTGGTAGTCTTTTAAATACAGACTGCCATATTACTATCTACTCAAAAACCATTGAAGTACATAGCTGGGACCACATTACATATGAAGAAAAATAACTTTTGATTCGGAGAACTGAAGTTTCAAATGCAGTAACCAATGATCCTGAAACCTCAGCAGCTGAAGCTTTTCATGATGGTAGCAGACTAAGATATGAAGAATTTCAGAATACATGCTGTAATCATTTCTTGTCTCACAAAAAAGGAGCCAGAAAAAAAGTTATGTCACTGAAGTGGACCAAAGAACATGGTGACTGTCAGCTTGTTGTATATTTTAGGCAAGATGATTGTGACAATTCAAACTGTGTGAGCCTGTGTGTTATTAGCGATACCCATGACCATGTAGCTATAACTGTGCATGCCTTCATTATGGTAGTTATGAAACACTTAGCAAAACTATTGCAGTATATTTACTACTTTAGTGATGGTGCTAGTGCACAATACAAGAACTGCAAAAACGTTTTTAATTTATGCTTCCATAAGAATGACTTCAACATTCAAGCAGAATTAAATTTTTTGCCACATCTCATGGTAAGAGTCCATGTGATGGCATTGGAGGGACAGTTAAACGTCTAGCCACACGCACCAGTCTGCAAATAGTGGAAACCCATCACATCTTGACACCTTTGCACCTGGGCAAATGAAAATGTACATGGCATAAAGTTTTTTTACGTGTCACAAAACAAAATACAAGACTACAAAATCAAGCTGTATAGTTGTCTAGAAACAGCAAACAGTGTGGCAGGAACACGTTCTCATCACAGATTTCGGCCTATTAGTAATTATGAGCTACACATATATCGATTGTCATCTGACGACATAAAGACAGGAGGAACCAAAATTAGTGTCACTATGACCACCGTCACACAAAATGTGGACAAAAGTGATCTGCAACCTGGAACATACATAGCAGCAGAGTATGATAACATCTGGTACATTGGGTATATCATTCAATGTAATGAGGAGGAACAAGATGTACTGATACACTTCATGAAACGAAACCAATCAACAAATGTGCTGTCCTGCCCTTCAAAAGATAAGTGTTTTGTTCCTTTTATTAACGGCCTCTGTGCAACGGAAGTGCCTACTATCCAAGGAAGTACTTGAAGGCAGTATACACTTTCTGCTGACACTTTAGGGAAAATTACAGAACGTTACAACAAGTTCCAAACAAGGGAAAAATAATGAGATTGTTGACTCAACTTCAGTTAAGGATTTAAGTTATGTTAAAGGTTTTAAATTTCATGGTTTCTTGTGTTAATTATGTATGCGGTACAACAGTAATCCAACATCAACTTCATTATTCCCCCCCCCTCCCACTATAAAACAGAGTACCCGGCTAATTTTTTTTTTTTTTTTGTGGTAGTAATGTATACCTTTTCTAAACATCCCCCCCCCCCTCCCAAAAAAAAAATGGGATCCCTAATGTCACCTAGGGTTTTTAATTATATTTGAAAAACATGCATCTTTGCCGTAACGCAAAACATGAGGCAGATAAAGTAATTTGGTTTGGATTCTTTGATTCGGTTGGAAGAGTTACCTTAGGGGTCCAAATTTTGTGGTGATTCCTTAATAAACACCCGCAGTACTTCAAATAAACTGGATAAAGAAGCCACGATTAGTAAATTATTTAATAAATTGAAAAATCAATATTTAATCAACTAATTGTCAGACAGTCGAAATAGTTGTTTTGACATCCTCTCCTAAAAAAATGTCAAAAAAATCTGAGATGGATGGTGGACATTTCATGTTTTTTGGGGTGTTCTAATGTGCAATGACCCCACAGTCAGTAGAGGTAGGGAACTTAACCATCTAGGAACCTCATCCAGGTTACGCCATTTGAAGCGAGTTCATGGAAAGCTTTTGTGAAAATCAGAAACTTTTATGCTAAAAAATAACAACAAGCAGTCCAGCATCATATACCTCTCTTCTCTCCGCTAGATCCCAGCACCTGCAATCTACATTCCCACCACCTTCACCATCAATATCCTCACAAGTGATTGGGGTTAGTCCAAGTTTCTAAGGCTAGATAACCCCTCCCCTATTCAGGACTCCTCAGAAGAATCCTTGAGCGTTAGGCCCACTGCTGCTGCTCCTGCTGTTAGGGGTGGATCTTCAACCCAGAAGCAGACCAAGAAGAAGGCTACTAGTCGTTTATAACAATTGATTGTTAAACAATCCTTTGCAAGAGGAAGCAAGTATGAAAGCTGTCAACCAGTGGCAAAGCGGATCACAGGCGCCATGGCGACTACGCTAGTATTAGATCTGCGTCCAATATCCACTATTAATGCAGCTGGTTTTAGACAGTTACTTTATTATTATTATTATTAATAATTTTTATTTATAAGGCGCCACTCAGTGTCCGTAGCGCCGTACAGGGACAAACAAGTACAATACAAGGTGGGACGGCACGGTACAGTAAACAATAAGCACAGTAACTCAGTAAGCTCAAAGCACAGCTAGAGAGAGGGGGGACAAAGACCGGCTGGCGCCGGAGCCCAAGAGGAAGGGCGCGAATGACTGGGAGACCCCCAGAGGGGTGGGGGGAAAGGTAGCTGGAGAGCAGAGTTAAAGGTGCAGGAAACAGGAGGAGAGATGGATACTTGAGATCTTTTGTCCCCATTACCAAATTCCATCACGACACCTTTTCACTAGAAAAGCTATTCCTCACCTCTACCAGAAGGTTCGTAAAAATTTAATTATTGGGCTACAAAATGCCATTCTACCCACTGTACACTTAACCACAGATATGTGGACAAGCGGAACTGGGCAAACTAAAGATTATATGATTGTGACAGCCCACAGGGTTGGTGATTCGCCTTCACTAGCAGGGACAGCAGCAGCATGTACCCAAGAACGTCGCATTTTTCAGAGGCAGGCTACTCTGTGTATCATCTGCTTCACTAAGAGGCATATTATTATTATTATTATTATTATTATTATTATTATTATAGTATATTTGTCAGGCACCACAGTGCTGTACAGCACCGTACAGTAGGGAAGACAAGTACATACATAAAAGAAGGCATACGTAAAACAAGAACAGACAAGGCAGACAAAATGAATGGAGACATGAAAACAAAGGGTATGGAGGACCCTGCTCATTAGAGAGCTTACATTCTAAAGGGAAGAAGGCACAGCTGAAACAAGAGGAGCAACTGTGGCTCATAGTGGAAATTAGGATAGTTGTGAGGGTGCATTAGTGTGAATAAGTGTTATTGATGATAAGGTCACCTCTAAAAAGAGATGGGTCTCCAAAGAGCATCTAAATATTTGAAGGCTGTGGGAAAGTCTGATTGAGCGTGGTAGGCAATTCCATAAGTGGGGAGCAGCACGGGAGAAGTCTTGAAGGCGGAAATGAGAGGTGGTTATCAGAGACGAGACAAGGCGCATGTCAGAGGTAATACCGCTGACAACCTGTTTGAAAAACTAAGGGATGTCATTGCATCATGGCTTATCCTGCTTGGACTCTCCTGAGGATATGTGATTTCTGATAATGCCACCAATATTGTTAGAGCATCACAGTGGGGAGAATTCCATCACATTCCCTGTTTTGCAAACACAATCAATTTGTTGGTACAGAACTTTTTAAAAAATGACAATGACATGCCGAAGATGATGCTGTCTGTGTCCCAAAATATTTAGGGTAATTTTCGGGATTCGGCAACAGAATGTAGGACAATGCAGCAGCTGCAAGAAGAAAATAATTTAGGGGGAATGTACTTTAGTCCAGTGCAGTGGAGAATACTTTCCGTGTTGTGCAAGGTACTGAAACCACTCGAAGTAGTCACCTTTGAAGAGAGTGCAGACACTGTTAGCTTGAGTCAGGTGATTCCCCTAATTAGACCTTTTGAAAAGCAGCAAGAGAAATTGAAGGAAGAAATGAAGCAAAGCAATTCCGCTAATTATGTTGGACTTGGCCAAGATCCAAGAGTTATCAACATCTTAAAATAGAATTCTCCTCCTCCAGTTTCTCTGGAATTTGCTCCTAGGTAAAAGCTTAGCTTTCCCAAGACACCCAGTGGTGATGCAGCTGACTCTGCACAACATTTTGACATTTGGTCTGGTCTAAAAGAATTGCCAAAAAATCGTGACAATCGTGAACTACAAATTCCATGAGGATGACCATTACCGGCAATTACATCAAAGTACACAGAGTTCTGTGACGGTGGATTCCAGCAGGGATGAATTAGTATTGTTTGAGGATGATGCATACACTGATGAGGGTGAATAAGATGACAGTGTAAATTGCAGGTGCTGAGAGAAGGGAGCTAGCTGATGCTGTTATGCTTGGTAATATTTTGGGTAGAATGGCAAGTTGGCTATTTTTATGTTTTTCTACAGTAAACTTTCACCTTTATTAGAGAGGTGTTTTTTTTTTCTTTACAAAGGTACAAGCTTTTTATGTACATTTTTGTTTACCTGACTTAAAACCATTATGCATTTGGACATAGACTTTAGCACACCAGGTAGAGGGATTAGTATCATCATGACTGAGACTGGAGGGTGACAAGAACAATGCCACCCCTCCTGTTTTTGTATGAGCTATGGCATAGTAGAATGCCACGGGCAACTTTTAAGAATACTGACAGACCTATTATTACAATTTCTGTTTCAGCACTGAACCCTGCCACCTCTTCTGTTTCTGAGTGAGCTATGGTGCAGATTTAGACCAAGCCTGCCAGCCCTAGTATTTCTATTTCACAATGACAATTGGCAATGGAGCTCTTCTCTTTGTGTGTAACCTATATAAAACCGTACAATTTGACTGCAAATTCAGAAGACCAAGCCTGCCAGCCCTATTAATTCTATTTCAGCAATGACGATTAGCAATGGAGCTCTCCTGAATTTCACTGGAGACTTTGAAGAACACTGTTACCCCTCCTCTCTTTTCTACCTATGAAGCTGCCCATCTGCTCTAGACAGCTGTGCTACCTCCTCTGTGAAATTAATTATAGAATCCAAAACTCGCGAGATGTACCGAAGCCAGCGCGGCTCGGTACTCGGATCTGCTAAATTCGGGTGTGTTCGGTTCTCGGGGAACCGACCCTGAGCACCTCTAGTTAGTAGCTGTATGTATAAATCCAGCAGCATGCAACTTAGCTAGGAAGCTGGTTTGAGTTCTTATCATATAGAGCACACTAGCTTACAAGTGCTGTCTCAGGCAAACATGGACAGTCTTTTGATGCATACAAAGATTCTGACCTTGGGACTTTTTCATTGTTAGTTTACTTTAAAGTGTACCCTTTGTAAATGCACACAGTGGGGGTAGGGGGGTAGTCCCTTTGTATAGTGAGCCTATGTTCACCAGAAACCAGTGACATCACAGGCACTTAATTAAATGTCTTGTGCTTCGTGTCTCAGTAATGGCACTGGTACCTAGTGAGTTCAAGCTCTTATTTTTATTAAAATCCGTTGAGCACACTTTTTTTTTTTTTTTTTCTTTTTAAGAAATGCAGCCGTTAAATAGACAAAAGAGTTTGAATAGCTAGTGATATAGTTCATAATGACTTCAAATCACTCAGTCCGTTTTTTTTGGTCTTAGTATAAAGTAATTTGAAGTAGAAGCACTTGTGGCTTGTACAATTACATTCAAGCTGCTAGATCTATGATTCCTTTATAAGGCGATGCCAATGATATGATCCAGTTGCATTTTTAAATAAAATACACTGTTCTGATTTGAACTTACTGATCTTCTTTACTTGGATTGCTAAGCACATGGTCAACGATTGTGATTCATTGCAGAGATTCTGTAAATGTGGTGTGTTCTGAAATCCACCAGGCTCAACGCTTACATTCCCAAATCTGATACACTGTTGATAGAAAAACTGCAGTTTGTATGTTTAAATAGCTGGTGCTAAAGTACCCTACTCCTTGGGATTGTGTCAGAATGCTTGTGATGTGAAAACATCCAAAAGTATGCAGAAAGAAAAATGTGTTTAAAGAGGCTTACTGCGTTCCAAAATAAATATTTGTATTACTATAATCCAAAGTACCTTGTTCCTCGAATAGTAATGCCATTTCATGTTGCACTGATCCATCAAATTCCTTAATTGTGCTGCAGTGCTAGAAATCTTGGGCTCTCTGTACACACCCCTCCTTCCGGATGCTACACCTCCTTCCGGATGCTCTTACTAAAACTCGGTTAACTTACTGAAACATATTTTAATACAAGCCTTGTGTGTGTGTATATGTATGTGTGTACATATGTATGTGTGTGTGTGTGTGTGTGTGTGTGTGTATGTGTGTATATATATATATATATATATATATATATATATATATATATATATATATATATATATATATATATATATATAAATAAATAAATCTCTGCCAGCGGCCCGGTAAATATTGCTTTCTTAAAGATCTGAAAGGTTCCAGTCAGAGGATTTAGTGGTTTAAAAATACACATTTTGTAAAGTCTAGAGTCACTTAGAAAGTGTTTTCGTATTAAAATGAATGGAATGATTTTACCTAATTAGAAAAGTTAATTAGAAAGTGGACCTCGGCCAGGTGTTTTACTTTGACTGATTTTCTTGTGGATTTACTTTAGGACACTGTTTAAAATGGCTGCTGCTGCAAGTGTATATATATATATATAGGGTCTGGTCCTTGAGTGCATACCTACAGATGGAAAGCACGTTCGGTAGTTGTTGCTCAGTACAGAACACACGTTTTTAAACAGATGAACTTTAATAAAATACAGTTTCCATTTATTCTGTCACCTACATTCGGTGGCAGTAATTTTGTGGGTGGAACCAATAATTGTACGAATGCAGTCACTCAAGGAACCAGTGCCTCATGAATTTTCATCAGCTCATATATTGCCCTAGTGATGTCTGTGGGTTCTAGTAACTTGAATTTTTACTCCGCTAACAAAATAGCTTCTGTCCGTTGTATAGGTGCCGGGTTTTCTTTTTCATTGTGCCAAAGCATACTTTATACACACACAATACTTTACACCAGTGGTTCCCAAACTGTGCGCCGCGGCTCCCTGGGGTGCGATCTCAAAAGGGGTGCTGTGGCCAGGGCCAGTGGTTAGCAAGACGGGGAATACTTGGTAATTATTTAGGCTTGGGGTGCCTTGAAAATATCACGTTGACCCTAAGGGTGCGTCGAACTGAGGGTTTGCTATTCCCTGCTTTACACACTACATTTATTTTAAAAGTAGGGCTACCATTCATGTCTCAAAATGTATCTTAAACTAAAGTTTCCTCTGTGGTGCTTTGACGTTAAATTATTTGATAATATGCTACTGTGGTTGAGGTTGGTGGTGTTCTGTATTGAAATGTGAATTTGAATACACTTAATTTTGTAATGATTATCCACATCCTTAGTGTGCATGGTAATCCAGCCTGTATTTACATGCAGTGGGAGATCACAAAATGATTCCCTTTCTGTTACACTGTTGGTGGATTTTCTTTCTGTGGTGGCACTTTCTATATGTGGAATACAGGCCTTAGCCTGCCTAAAAGCCACTGATTTGTATAGAAATCATTTGAATTTCATATAAAATTACAGTTAAGATAGAAACACTTAGAAAACAAGTCCTCATGATCACAACTGATTAGTAGAAGTAATTTCTTGTGTTTTGCACTTCAGGATACTACCTTCCCAATGATGATGGCGAGTTTTACCAGTTCTGTTATGTGACACATAAGGGAGAAATACGCGGGGCAAGCACACCTTTCCAGTTCCGGGCAACCTCCCCTGTAGATGAACTGTTGACCATGGAAGATGAAGGTCATTCAGACATGTTGGTGGTGACAACCAAGGCTGGTCTTCTTGAGGTATGTTAGCAATGTAATTGCTGTGGTAGTTTTATTTCAAATGGTGATAAGGTTCCATAGGAATACAGGCTATCTCCAGTAATCCACCGGATTCTGCACACAAATAAAAAATCAAGATAGTTTTGCAGGATGAGATATTATGAGCAGCGATTTAGGTTTTGCTCACTAAGAGCCATTTACATTTTAATCGGTCTCTCTGCAGAGGTTCCTTGTTGTTGCTGCAATCCCCGATGCATGTGTAAGATTTACTTGTATTGGAAGCAAACTAATCTGTGCTTCCAATAAAGTGTAATAAAACATTTCAATTGTGACTGTTCCAATAAAGGGACTCTCCTTGTCATGCGTTAGAAAATACACCAATAAGGGATAATAATCAGCAACAGATGCAAATGTTTGAAATATTTACAGGGAAGGACCAAATGTGATAGCAGACAGTATAGTTTGAGGCTTTCACAAAGCTTCTGCTCATATTACAGTTGAGTCTACTTTGCAACTACATTTTTCCAGTTTGAAAAATTACTTTATTAAAAATGGTAAACATGATTTGCAAGATTGTGTAAGGTATAGAAATTAAACATTCTATTAAACTCTGCCTTGTGCCCTCCATCTAATGTATTGACACTTTAATTAAAATTCAATCTTTTATTGCACTTTTACATATTGTGCATACTCTGGAGGATTTGTCGTTAAGTTTCTGGATAGCAAAGTAATAGCTTAGTATCCTTGGGTACAGCATTTTATAAAAAAACAAACTAAAAACAACATAATTAAAGTCAGCAATGGAGTCATTCTGCAGTAAAGTAGAACATTGTAACATCTGAAAAGGGATGTTTGGGAGCAGAATAAACAATTCCCAACAAATGTGACTCTACAACTCCATCCTATGCTGCACGGCATGTGTCTGACATTGTATCCTAGCAGCAGAAGGCTAAGAGAAGACTGTAAATCTGAAACCAAAGGCGGCCTAATGGTATGTTTTTCTGTTTTATTACATTTCAGTAATTGCCATTTATGGCACTAAATAGAAACTCTTTGTCTGAAGTATTCATTGATTGAAAGTTTAAATTTACCTTAAAGGGAAAGTTTAGCCTATTTATATGTAATATTTTTATTTCCTTTTGTATATACACTTCAACAATAATAATATACAAAATAGTAGAGAACATGCCCCTTCACCAGGCTTGTCTTGATCGTTGGAGCTTGCCAATCTTTTTGGCTTCACCAGTGAACAGCTTAAAAATTCTCCCTGGGATAGTAAAAAAAATTAAAAAAAGAAGTCCCTGGATTTGGTGTGTAACAGGCAGCAGGTAGGCAAAATGAAAAATTCAAATATATGTTACTGAGGGCCCTACTGCTATGAAGGGAGCTTACAGTCTAGTGCAGTGGATTCCAAACTTTTTCAGTTCAAGGCACCCTTAGGGTTTCCAAAATTTTTTGAAGGCACCCCTAAGCCAAAATTATAACCGAGTAGTCCCCTGCCTTGCTTACCACTGGCCCTGGCCGAGGCACCCCTGTGAGATCACCGAGGCACCCCAGGGAGCATAGGCGCACAGTTTGGGAACCACTGGTCTAGTGGGAAAAGGATACAGCTGAGACACCGGGAGTGCGTGTTGCTCAGCGGGTATTTTTAGAGACCATTTAAAGGTTTCAAGGCTGTCGGGGTCTGGTCCAGCATGGCAGGAACAACGTAAGTGGGTATTGGCCAGGGACAAGTCCTGTAGGTGGGCTTCAGAGCTGGTTATCTGAGGTGAGATGCAGGTTAGAGGCAGATTTAGGGGAAAATGGAGAACATTTTGAGAAGAGGAGTTCCAATATATGAAGACATGATTTTGGAGGATACGGGGAGCCAGTGTAGGAATTTGTTAGTGATGTGGCGAATGTGGAGCAGTGAGAGTGAAATATCAGTTTATAACATTTACTAACCAAAATGTCTTTCTCAATTTAAATACCATTGCGTAGTAATTTTTTGGGAATCTGACTCTTACAATAAAATACTTCTACTTCAGCACAATGCTGACCTGGAGATTTGCTACATTTTGTCACATTTAACCTATATTAAAAATAGTTTAACTTAACATGCATACAAGTGTTCTCAAGGTCTGCCAACTGCACAGATTACAATGGAAATAGATATTAAGATGTAGTAAGTGAGACTGCACCTTCATGGCTTAATTGGGCTTTATTGTGTACCTGTCACCAAGAAATAGGGGCAGCCTGTGCCTCATCCTAGTCCATAGTGAACAGATGGGCTTAATTTGTAATACCTTTTGGTTCCATTCACCAAATAGCTGCTCTGTGTTGTGTGTAGGTTGCAGATATGTTAAAGATTTGCACCCATGTAACATATTGGTTTGTTTACAATAGGTGGAAGTTTTATATTTTAAACGCTAGTAAATATCTTCCTTTCTATTAATTATAAATTGGGCCTTACATTTTCAGTTAAAAATAGAAAAAACAATGAAAGAAAAGGAGGAATTGCAGAAGATAACCACCGTCCTGGAGAAAGAGACAACCCAGCTGAGACAACACGTGGAAAGGCTGGAGAGTGATCTGTTACGTGAAAGAGAGTTGTCTGACCAGCTGGTTTCAGAGCGAGATGTAAGTTTACATTATATTATTTACACACATTACACAACCAAGATGACTGCTTATCGGCGCTATCAAAAATGAGCAGCTCTGCATCTCAAACATAATGACGTTAGATCAGACTATAAACCTAACATTTAATGTAAATATACGGACAATGTAAGTGTGTGTCCATGTACATTTCAGTTAAGTTTTGGGAAGGGACAAATCCCAATTTTAAACTTTGGTACCTTTTCTCTCAATCCGAGCATCTGATTGTCCTGTAGGTGCCGAATGCAGGGGCAGATAGTTGATATCCTATCGGCAAAGCTCTAGCTTGTGGTAGTTACATGACAATTTGGGAGGGGCCACATTTCATCTACTTGGGGAGAAAAGGTTTCAGACATAAAATGAAACTGGGTTGATAAATGTAAGGGGCCGATTCAGTTGTTGGCATTGTACCGCCATCACATTTCCAGGTATTCTCCACCTCTCTGGGTGCGAGGCAAAATCTGCAATTTTACATCACTGCAGAGTGCAACCATTCCGAAGGCATTCTGTGGCACATCTTGGGGAATTGAATCGGCCCTTAAGCGTATAGGTATCCCTTTTACGTGTTATATTCTAATTGCAATGCAGGGCTGAAAAGTCACACTCCATAAGTTCAGCTGCTCTGAAAGCTATTTAAATAATTTATAACAAGTGTACGTTTTATAGTGTATAGCAGTATTGTAATTACACTGCTTGACTCCTTGTGTCATAGGAAAAGGCCGGTAGGAAGCTTTGTGATTTATAAAACGTCCATTGGTTGTTACAGATAGAAACCAATAGAAACCATGTTCTTGTTGTAAAAGTGATCATGCAGAGGGTGATGAAGTCCCATTCTGTCACATGTATGTACAGTCATGGTCAAACATTTTGAGAATGACACAAATATTATTTATTACAAAGTTTGCTGCCTCAGTTTTTATGATGGCAAATTGCATATACTCCAGAATGTCATGAAGAGTGAAATTAATTACAATTCATCTGATCAAAGTCCCTTTTTTACCATGACAATGAACTTTATCCCAGAAACAACATTTCCACTGCATTTCAGCCCTGCCACAAAAGGACCAGCGGACATCGGGTCAGTGATTCTCTCCTTAACATAGGTGAGACTGGTGACGAAGACCAGGCTGGAGATCACTTTGTCAAGCTGACTGAGTTAGAATAACAGACTGGAAGCTTTAAAAGGAAAGTGGTGCTTGTTCTTCCTCTGTTAACCATGATTAACTGCAAGGAAACATGTGCAGTCATCATTGCTTTGCACAAAAAGTGCTTAACAGACACAGATATTGTAAGATTGCACCTAAATCAACCAAGTATCGGATAATCAAGAACTTCAAGTAGAGAGGTTCAATAATTGTGAAGAAGGCTTCAGGGCACCTAAGAACGTCCACAAAGCTCCAGGACAGTCTCCTAAAGTTGATTCAGTTGCTGGATCGGGGCACCACCATTGCAGAGCTTGCTCAGGAATGGCAGCAGTCAGGTGTGAGTGCATCTGCACGCACAGTGAGGCGAAGACTTTTGGAAGATGGACTAGTGTCAGGAAGGCCAGCAAAGAAGCTACTTCTCTCCAGGAAAAACATCAAGGACAGACTATTATTCTGCAAAATGTACAGGTATTGGACTGCTGAGGACTGGGGTAAAGTCATTTTCTCTGATGGAAACCCCTTTCAGATTGTTTGGGGCATCTGGAAAAACGCTTGTCTGGAGAAAGAAAGGTGAGCGCTACCATCAGTCATGCCAAGAGTAAAGCATCCTGAGACCATTCATGTGTGGGGTTGCTTCTCAGCCAAGGGAGTCGGCTCACTCACAATTTTGTCTAAGAACACAGCCATGAATAAAGAAATGGTACCAAAACATTCTACAATAGCAACTTTTTCTAAACCACCAAGAACAGTTTGGTGATGAACATTGCCTTTTCCAGCATGATGGAGCACCTTGCCATAAGGCAAAAGTGATAACGAAGTGACTCTGGGATCAAAACATCAAAATTTTGGGCCCATGGCCAGGAAACTCCCCAGACCTTAATCCCATTGAGAACTTGTGGTCAATCCTCAAAAGGCAGGTGGACAAACAAAAACCCACAAATTCTGACGAACTACAAGCATTGATTAGGCAAGAATGGGTGTCTATCAGTCACTATGTGGCCCAGAAATTGATTGACAGCATGCCAGGGCGAATTGCAAAGGTCTTCAAAAAGAAGGGTCAATACTGCAAATATTGCCTCTTTATGCATAAATTTAATGCAATTGTCCATAAAAGCCTTTGACACTTATGAAATGCTTGTAGCTTTACTTCAGTATACCATAGCAACATCTGACGAAAAGGTCTAAAAGCACTAAAGCAGCAAACTTTGTGAACACCAATACTTGTGTCATTCTCAAAATTTTTGCCCATGACTGTATATGTGTATGAACAAATCTGAAAGATTGTTCATTCAGCACAGTTAGTGATGTCAGGGGATGACTGCATGCACAGCACATACACAGCACATACACCGTTACTGTGTGACCAGATTTACCAGATATCTTTCTATCACAATGGATGATTTGCTCTATGATTGCTTCTTATATTCTTTAGCTGACGGGTCATCACTAGGCACAAACATAGAGTGGTGTCTGGACTTGCCCCGATCGTGTCTACAGGTTGCTAGTAATTAGGAATAACAAGCCTCCATGGATATTTGACTAACAATGGCTTCTGCCACTGTAACATTCATGCTGTATTTAGGATCTATGGAGAAAACAATTAAGTTTTGTAATAGACAATACATATTCAAAATAATTTAGTGTGTAGGTAACAGGTCATCTTAATTCCAAATATTTCCATTTAAAGCTCCACTACCCCCTAGTAAAAGCTGGTACTCCATGGCTAAGCTGGAGCTAGTAATTGCCCCTCACCCCCTTAGCAGCATTCGACCAGGGCTGTAATGAGACTGAGACACTTATACTACAGCTTTAAATTATCAATGCTTATTCTGACTTCTTTTCTGCAAAGATGTGTGAAATCTGTTGTGGCACTATATAAAACATTTATTGCATATTTAAATGTCCTAAACATACGCAGATAGGCAGAATGCAATTATGTAAAGTGCAAGACTTTCTTTTTTTATACAAATTTGAGGCAAACCTACAGACCTTGCTGGAGAAAGTGATTGGAATCTGTAAGATATTTGACGCATTATTTGCGCTAGTGACAAAATAGCGATTAACGTGTTGTTAAATACCCCAAATATGATTTGTGATTCTCCCTGATATAAAACTGTATTGAAGTCTCAGAGTACAAAATGTTAAATAAAACTACACTATTATTCATAAGTGCCTTCATAAGATTGAAGTGTCTCTACATGCAAGGTTCTCAACCTGTAGTAGCTATACCACAAAGGGTACCCCAGTTTCTTAAATATAACATTTAAATGCTGGGAGTGACTTTGGAATATTTTTTTTACTCAGATTAAGGATGCTTTGAATAAATTACACACATTAGTATAAATAAAAACACTTTAGGATGTTCTTGGTAAACATTTACCATCATACGGGGGTACATGTTAAAAGAAGAAGAAAAGTCGAGAAACCCTCCTAAAAGTCTTTAAAATCTTTGTTGTAAAGCCTGCGGTCTAGGCAGCCTTCATCGAGTGGGCCAGTCCATTTATCTAAGCGTAGAGCTTACAATGCCTGCTATTTGCAAGAAAATCTACAGTGTAAATGCCGTTCATAAGGATAAGATACGTGGGTACACAAAGTAACTACTTGACCAATTGATTAAATATCCCCCATTTTAAATTAGTTCCAAGTGCTTACACTCAGGGTGTGCTGCTCGGCTTTGATGGCCAGACTCAAGTTCAATGAGATGATGACAAGCAATATAGTATAAGGTACATGAGTTGTGTGTTTACAGAGTACAGGTTAATTCTATTAACCTCCTGCCACTTTGGCTTTTATGTTGTAAAACGATTAGAAAGCTTCAGGATTTTGGTATCAGGCTTGGATCACAACTATTTCCAGATGTGTTCCCGTGAGGAAAAGTCTGCTAGCAGAAAGGCGTATTGTGCACCAATGTATTCCAATCTGCTTATGGAACGTGCAATGAGAAAACAAATGAGACTACAGCTTTCTCAGTCACCCGCCATGTTGTACATTAAATTAATATTATTCATTATCTAAACACTTTACCAGGCAAACACTTTACTTTGTAAATTTAGTTTATTTCATTCAGAATATTTTTTTACTCTCATTGGACATTTTATAACAACTGCTCATTTTGCCTTTGTCCGTTTTAGGAGCTGAACAGAGGGATATATTTTTTTGTTTTCGATAAGTATTGACTGAAACTCACACAGCGACCCGGCATTAACACATGAACATCGTAACCCTGGCTGACATACTTTGTGTGGTATACAAGCCAGATAATAAAAATATGAATGCATAGCTGGAAACAGTCAGACATGACACACGCTGTTTCTAAACTAAACAGATATTTAAACTTCTGATATTCCTGGTTTGTGAAATCACTCGGGACAGATCATTAATGTATGCCTTTATGAGCAATGTTCAGTCCAGAAAGAGATTAGTGGAGCTGAAAAAATTCTAATGCTGCTCAAATGAAAAATAATAGTTATTTATTTATAACCTTGTATTGCTTAATGAACTTTTATAAATATTCCATTTTTCTCTGTGCCAGATGGATATTTATAAATGACTGCTTTTGGATGGGAGGCAGCTCGCTCCAGTAGTGTGGATGATTCGGTAGTCAAGGTTTGAGGCCTTTGGTTTGGAGAGGATGGCTAGAGCTAGCAATGGTAGAAAGGGGAGTATTGGACACTATCATGCAATTTGAATACAGCATACAGAACACAGCACTGGAACATATATGTCTGTATCAGACAAATGTCAAAATGGGTGTGTGTGTGTATATATGTATGTCTGTGTGTATATATGTATATTGATTAAATAGGTAGGAGTAAATTCATAAATGGCTGTAGAGTTAGTAGCACAATCTAACAATATTGCCCGTGCACACAGTAGCATGGTAATAAAGTTAATGGCATAACAGTGCTACTGTAGGTGAGATGTTAATGATTCATGCATACTTCAGGATATAGACCTGCTAATTGCAAGCTCTGGTACAGGAGAACGTGTATTGCTGAGGAAGCAATTTACCACAATATTTGTTGATCCATAATTCTATGATTTCTCATTATCATTGGTTGTAACATAGCATTGGCTTACCTGGATTTGGCAGCGTGCCACAACATTGTAATTATAACTGGTTTATGAGGGGTTAGCGTGCAATAAACAAGGTAATCGTACAGTTCTGAATCCTCTTAAATTTAATTGATAGCGAGGCTGACGTCAAACCTGATAAGATGGATGATTCACATAATGGCTTTTCCTTTCCTATTCTGAGCTTTATATTTACCAGCATACAAAGGTAAATTTGCACAGGCAGGATGAGAAACTCTAATTGCTTAACATTTATTGGGGTAAAGGTGTTTTGTGGCCATAAAAGGGCGAATCCTGTTAACAATTAAAAATCACGTACAAAAGAATGGTACGGCGGCAGTACAACCAACAATACCAGAATATATATAACTAGTCTCACTTCAAAATTAGCAGTTGTAGGTGTTCTGGTTAAAAAAAAAATTGTTGTTTGTGTGTTGGTTTAACTACAAAGTATTTTACTAATGCTGAATTTAATGTAATCAAAGCACGTTAAGTAGCTATGTATATGTGTGTATATAATATGTGTGTGTAATATATCTATCATATTTAAGTCTTAAATGTGTAAGTGCAGGTTTTAACATATTTTATTATTTATTTCTTTTACATGTAGATGTTCTTATTTGCTGTAAAATGGACACTCTTTATAATATGAATTGTATGTATGAAATCCTTGTAGTGTTTTTTTTTAGATCCTTGGATTTGCAGTAAGCTGTTCTTGGAAGTGGATATCCTATTTTATTGGAAGGGGGAGGTGTAAGAGTTACTTGCCTGTTTTGTAATGTTATGTTGCCCTCTAGTGGTGGAACATTGTGAATTATTGTGTATAATTGTAAGGTGCCCTGCAGTACAGATTAAGTTAAATACATTGAGTGTAACAGATTTGATCACATATTGAAATTAATCATTCTTAGTACAGCCTGGAAACAGAAATCAAAGAGCATACTATATAAAAGAATTATACAATACAGTATGTAATGTAGGATCTATGAATAAACTTTCTTACCTCTGTAGAAATACATTATGCCACCTCTCTTTAAATACAGAGAATTGCAGACAATTCACGTTCTTTGTGTGGACTCACCTATTCAGGAAGCAGGAAGTTATTGTGTTTTTGTTTGTAGTTTAAATTGTGTTTGTTTTGGCATTATTTGAATCTTGTGCTGTGCTGCTTTTCTTCTGAATTTTTTTTTTCTTTTCTTTGTTTTTTTTTTTTTTACTCTCTGCGCTTTCATAGTATCCCCAAATACTTTCTTATTGGCCAATATAAAAGAGGAAGAAACTACATGAAAAATGTTCAGAAAGAAAAAAGTTGTGTTTTTCAAACCTCTATAGTGAACTGGAGGTGTGTGTGTGTGTGTGTGTGTGTGTGTGTGTGTGTGTGTGTGTGTGTGTGTGTGTGTGTGTGTGTGTGTGTGTGTGTGTCATGCTGATCTTTTAAACAAAATGTTCATGTGTATTATTTATTGTAAATGGAGAGTGTCTTATATATGAAAAACGCACTAATAAAAACTGAGGCCTTTAATCTTCAAATCTACTGACCTGATGTTATAATATAGACAGTGTGGCAACTTTGTTTATCACCATGCTCTGTGCTAGTTCACTCTAATTAAAGATACATTTTTTCCGATCGCACTTTTGCAGTTGAAACAAAATGCAAAATGTTCACTACCAAGACAGATGTAATAAGCTGACAATGAGAAATATTTTCTTTATAAATTTAGGTTTCAGGTTGAGGAAGTTTTAAACACTAACTTCTAGTTGAATCCACTTTTGAATTTTAACTAAACCAACATATTTTGGCCAATGATAGCTGATGTACAGTATTTTCCAGTAAGTGTAAACGTTAATAGTGTTAATAACAAATACATAAAGTATGATTGTGAACTTCATGGCTTGCAGCTGCACTCTACACATACCTGGCATGGTTTTGTAAAGAGCTACTAGAGAGTTTAGTAACCACGGTTAGACTATTTTGTATAAAACACATTGGCTATGGACTTTAGAAAGCACATAACAGACCTGTTCCTACAGAGTGTTCTCTTCTCTTGAAGTCTGTTCCTTACTGCATGTTTATGAAATAACATAATTATATATATATATACTTTTTTTTTTTCCTCTGGTTGCTTAACTCCAGTAAGCAAGGGTATATGTACACAACAGATGCAGCCATCGTAGGGGTTAAACCACAATGCATGAGTGAAGGTCATGCGTATGCTAGAGTCCAGTTCTTCATGACCGTTTGGCTATGGAGGGCCTCTCTTCTCTTTCTTTTTTTTGTTTTGTTTTATAAATTCTTTATTTTCAAACGTTATCATAGATGCATTACAACATGGAATCCCAGTAAACGAAGAGAAAAAAAAATAACAAGTAACATTGTCCAAAACATCTTCTCTTTGTGACGCCTTAATGACACCTTTCAGGCATTCCTCACATATGCAATGTGTCTTGTGGCATAAATGGAGCTTATCATGGTAACTCTGTTTAGGCAACCAGTGGTTCTCCAGCTCTAATATACTAGGGCAAAGGCTGTCTGGGCATGCTGGGACACCTGGTTCCCCAACCACTGGAGAACACAAATTGCCTACCTCTGCTGCAGGCAACAGTACTGTGTTATAGACCTTTAGTCTCATAGTTTGCTTTCTCTAGAGGAAAATTGAAAGTGCAAGTTTGGAAAGAAGACTCGTTACTTTGTATGTCTCTGTACAACCCCTGGGTGCTTGTAAAAGTTCTTTCTTAATTACTGTTGCTCAGAGCATGATTTTCACAATTAATGAGTAAACACAGCCCCTCATTATATTTTATTGTACCTGAATATTTTGTAGCTAACTTGGATGCTGTCCAGTGCCATTTCTCTGCAGGTTATTCAGACCCTTTCCCTGCCAGCTGTGCTACTTCTGTTTTTCTACAGCAGGATAATAAGACGCCAAATTATTGTGATGCTTTATTGATAATCTGCGTACACACTTCTTATATATTACTATGGTGATTATATCACCCTCGTTCATGCTGTGTTTTTATTAATATTGTTATAAAAATGATGTCTATATCACATGTCTATCAATTCCATCTTTGTTTAAAATAATTTTTTCCTCATTCTGTAGCTGCATTCTTAATATTATCTGGATTATCAACCAACATACAGAGCTTTACTATTGTGATTTTGAAAAACCCTATTTGTGCCTTGGTATGCACCAATGTAAACTTTAATGCCCACAAAACAGACTGTTCCCGTGAATATGTAAAACACCATTATTCTATTCATACAGGGCTCCCTCTTTATAAAATCATTCTGGCAAAGGCCAAAACAGGTAATATATATATATATATATAAAAAAAAAGAGGTTGATCCATAATGAAATACATTTTAATTTTCCTTTGGTGCAAGAAATGGCCGGTGACAAGTGAGGTTGGTGTAATAAAAGTAGTGGGAAAAATAAGAAAGTACACATCCTTAATCTTTGCATATATTTTACTATTAAGTATTCTCACATTGTTATTGCATCCTCTTATTTAATGTATTTACTACACTTTTATTACTTAATGCCATTCTTGTTTTGCCTCAATCTGTGCGCCGTTTTTAAGATGTGGTCTAGGCAATAGAGAAGCAGATTTATACTGTATTTTGTGTATATCCATATATGTTTTTATACACAATAAAACCTTGGTTTTGACTGACACTGCACTTTACTGGAAAGATTACGGTCAACAATTTATACTTTTACCAAATAGTTCTCCATCAGTTAAACCCCTAAACTAATCCTGGCTGCTAATCCTGTAATGCATACCCTTATGTACCCTATTTGCTTATATTTGATCTCATCTGCTGTTTACAAGGCCATTCTCCCTCTACCAATTAAGTCCCTGTTAAGTTAATGCCATTATCTGACCTTGTTATCTTATCATTTTGTGCATTGCTGAAATTGAGTTGTTTTGTAAAGTGTAGGAGACTTCCCATAGCTGACACTAAGGGCAGTGAAAAAAGTGCATCACATCTAATAAATGTGTTATCCCTGGCTGAACTGTAACGCAATACTGATTTGCAAATGTATGAGTAGCATACTATATACTTATACAGCATATTCATACTGATCGTGTCTTAATGGAGAATATAGTGTTGGAAGTTTGAGTCCAGTAAAGTGCTAGTGGGTGAGAGAATGAAGGAGGGAGTATTCCGTGCAAACGGAGACTAAATGTTTCACATGGAGATTTTCTATTAACTCTGATCGTCACATCAAGCAATAAGAATTTGGTTAAATTTGCAAAGGTCAATGACCGTATACAGCCAGAACAGCATTGTATATTTTTACAAACCAATGCAAACTAGATTTAGCTAGTTTTTTTTTATGGTTTGTGGCAAACACAGCCTAGTTACATAAGATAGCTCCGAGCACATTATCTCTTCAATTTGCCTTCTACACGTCTACAAGTGGTTCATTCAAAGTACTAAACTATTTTTATTTCTCTCTGTGAGTAATAATTATAGTCCACAAAAGATACTTAACTGAGTTTACTACAGAGCATACAGAAATGGTTTGTGTTGTGCTTTTTTTAGGGTATGTTTTAAATATTCCTCATAAGAAAACATCACAGCCCCCTCGCCTTCATATGCAGAAAAACATTATATATATATATATATATATATATATATATATATATATATATATATATATATATATATATATATATTATATTGTTGCATCCTCTGCATTTGGTAAATGTAATAATTACCTCACTGAGACATACAAACACTCTAATACCTAGTGGCGTTGTCAGTGCCCCTGTCTCTTGACCTTTCCATTCATCCAGGGAAAAATTAGTCTGACCTCCAGCATCCCGCTCATTTCCCTATTCACTGCAATAGCGCTGGACAGGCAGCAAACTTGTTTGGTTGCCTCAATGTTGCTGCATTCTCTAGAACAGTGAAATAGCGCTGCAGAGAGCCTATACTTTTAAATTAGGTTACATAATTATTGTTACATAATTAATTATTATAGTTACAGAAAAATGGAAAACATTACTTACAAATAATCTTATCAGTTGGGGAAGAGAATTTAAAGAAGTTGAATGTTTTACATTTTCGGTCTCCAGTTGAGAGTGATTAAAATGCAAATAGTGGAAGTAATATTGTGTTGTGTTCTATGCCTCAATAAAAATTATTTTCAAATAATAGTGGAAGAAAAACAGACTTTATAATCATATCACCTGTAAACATTTGGAAATATGAGCTTTAAGAAAGCATGACTTCATTTGTATTGGTAAAATCACATAAGATTTAAAATGACAAATGGTTAATAGCCTTAGGTTACTTTGAAATAGGTAGAAGGCTTCTAAGCTAGCTACAAAAAAGAAAGCTAGATAATTGGATTAATTCAAATTACTCTATCTCAAAGCTTAATGAAGACCTGACACCAGTTTTTTTTCTCTCCCTCCCCTGGGTCCTCCTTTCTGTCTGCCATGTCACTGCGGCTAAAACCGGGCCACCGTAAAGGAGGACTTGATTTGAGAAGCTTTCCACCATTGAGCAGAATATCACTTCAATATTTTGGAGCCAGAGTAATGGTTTAGGGCCGGTCATATTACTAAATGATATAAAATCCATTTTCTATTATGTGAAAGCCTCTGTCTGTTTGATGGGGACAACCACACATACACTACCCTTGCATGCAGTGACTCTGGTAGCCAATTTTTAGACCGTTTTAGCTCTTTAATCCTGATAAGAATCAACGTCATATGGGACTTAATCAGATGTAATTTAGATCTGCTGGTTCACAGTGCCTGCAATCGGGCACTGTATGTGGTCATGTCTGATCTCCCTAATGTGATCCTAGAACAGCCACCCATTCTGTCTTTTCATGGTCCCCTCTATTGGAGTGGAGGTCTCCACATAATTGCGCCCAACATATAGACATTTGGTGATTTGAAAATAACCAATTTATGTTACTTTGAATTTCAGGGATTGCTCCAAGGCTCTGAAATCCTGAAAGCAGAAAATGAAGAAGTGAAGAGAGCATGTAAAGACATGTCCTCTAAAATACTTCAACTTGAGGAAGACATCATGACCGTGACTCAGAAAGCCATAGAGAAAGAAACTGAATTAGACAGGTACTGTTGTGTGTGCGCAGTGTAAGGTAAAGCTCATTGTTTGCTGTAATTAATCATTTCTGCTCCCAGATAAACAATGTCCACTAGTTCCCCCGCTCACCATCAGTACTACCCCATGTCTCTTTTGTAATGTACCTGCTAATATAAATGGAGGTGACTTAGTATTTCTGAGACCATATCAAGACTTAAATGGTGCAGCAGAGCTCTTTCATAATACTTATTGCTATTTTTTTTAGATTCCCCCCCCCCAATATTTTATATTTACAGTATATTTCTGTAGAAGACTGCATGAAATAGGTCCTTTATGCAGCATGTGCAACACTTATGCAGACAAGCTAAAACAACAGGCACCATGTCTCTTTCAGTCTGGATTTCAATACACGTTATGGATATTGTGCTCTTTTTCTGCTAGCCATAAAGTGGTGGTATTTTTGCTTTTGTTTTGCCTTGATAATTTTTTGCACAGGCAATATTTTTGTATTGGGAATCAAGAGCTCTTCAGCCCTATTTTAGCCACGCCAACTTTGATGTCACAATTTTTTTTAAATCCCACACAAACAGTATATAACCATGCAAGTCCTGCTACAATTATATTATACAATAAATATATATACAATAAATATATTGTGCCGTTTCAAAGCAGTTGCTCAGCGGTATTTGTGCCTGATTTGTGTCACAGGCTCTGTTTTTATAAATGTCTTAATGCTTAGTAGATTACCATTATTACCAAGTGACTTCATGTAGATTTATTCTAGAAAAATAGACCTAACATCTAAGCCTGCATGCTTCAGTGATGTCACTGGTTCCTAATAACTTGATAGGCTACATTCTCATTACTATTGTAGTCCACAAAAGGTTTCCTCCACTGTGTGTAGTTGTAGTAGTGTACAATTTTATAAAAAAAATATGAACTGAATCACTGTACGCGCTTATCTGGAAATTACTCATCATTGTTTGTGTTTTTTTTCAGCATGAAGGACAAACTTAAGAAAGTAACCCTAGAGAAAAGTCAACTGGAGTTTCTTTTAAAGAATGAGAAGGATGAAAAGGAACTATATAAGGTAAAGAAGCATACGTGGTCTTACAGCCCTTATATATCTTGACTGTTAGACTGGCTGTGATTGACATCTTCAGTTATGCGCCATGTTTAAGCACATCTGATGGGTATATTAAGGGCATGACGTAACTGCTGAGTTTCTAGAAGATGTGAGAATGTATTCTGGGAATTCTATCTTAAGAATGCCAAATGATCAGGTGTTATGTGTATCAACTGCACCCACCAAGGCAAAGGTCCTTAACTCCTAACACGCTATTTTAAAAGCAGCTACATATGTAGATAGTAGTGTGTTTTTTTTCCTGTAGTCAACCCAGCAGTAGAACTCGGATGCCTCAGCATCTGAAGAATTAGATATTTACATAGTGATTAAACCATCAGCAGCCGGCTGAAATAAAACCTAAAATAGAACTGGAAGTGGCACACAGAAGAGAGTCTGATTATTACTGCTCTTCAATGATTTTTCACTATTGTCGTTCACTGTTTTTTTGGGGTTTTTTTGGATACTCATCTGAGTTTAGAGCTTTTGCAACACTCATTTCATTCATTGAGGATACGTGTTACAATATTCAATATTTTAATACAATTTGATATTCTGATCTCAGGAGTAGAGTTCTAATAAGATTTTTCATGTTTTTATTATACCGTATTGCTATTTTTTCATTTGATATTAAATTTGAACTTGTTGCTTTATCTGCATTTAGGCTACATGTTTACTAAAGGGAGAGAGAGGGCATTATGTACAAATGAGCAGACAGGCCTAACCTGTGTGCATGTTCATCTCCCAACCACACAGCAGGCCCCAGTGATGCTGGATCTTATTCAGTTAATCCATCCTCGTGGCCCTCAGTCCAAGCAGCAGAATCACTGTGTATGTGGGCAGCATATCCTTCCTTGGGTGGAGCTAGCATATGAACTAATAAATATTAGTAATGGATAAAATGTGGTTTAAGAAAATAAAATGCATATAAAAGCAAAAAAAAAGTGTAAACCTCCATCAGTTCTGTAGCAGTTTTCATAAAGAGATAGATATATATACCACAGATGGTAATTATCTATATATCCATTTCTATAGGTATTCATAATTGTCTTCTATGTTGCCTTTTATTTTTAGTACAATGAACTTTCTATACCCTGTAGTGATTTTTTTGGGTTGGTGTTTGTCTGTGGAGGGGAGGGCAATATTCCTTGGTTTAAGAGACAACATTAAACATTTTAGCAATAATGATGGCATTTCTGGGGTGGAAGAACAAGAACAACAAATATTCCCAGTTGAAGCAGTTAAGTTCACACAGAAAAGGTGAATGAGTAGTATGTTTTTAAAATAGCTTTTCAAAACCATTTTTTTTCAAATAGTTATTAATACTCTTATATAAGCAATTGGTCATTCATATTTAGGTATAGTTTTCTTTTGTTTCATATCAATCATCTGACCCTTTTGTAATTTTATGTCGTATCAATATGTCCATTAACATTCAGTGCTTTTAAAATGGAAACCATAGTCTCCAATAGAGACCAATAAAAGAATAGTTCATGACCTAAAATTAAAGGCTGGAAGGTTTGTATTAACCATAAGAGTAGAGCTCTTCACACATAGTGAGTGGAACATATGGAAGATGTTACCCTCCGAGACAGTGTGTTTGGCTCATTCCGAGCCTTGTTTCTTTTGTGTCCAGTTGAGTGCAAAGTTTTTTATGCAGTTGAGAAGGAACTTTGTTCCAAAGAGAAAAGTCAGTGGAAAGATTAAAATTAGTAATGGGTCTAATTATGTAGAATTGCAATTAAGTTTGTTTTTGTGTTGTTGGTGTGTGTGTGTGTGTGTGTGTGTGTGTGTGTGTGTTGTTAATACATTTTTTGTTAGTTTAAGCAAAACACACACACATTTTAATATATTGCACTGTATTCTGCAATAATATACACAGTGCTTCAAGTGGCCCTGTATGATATACCTGCACTTTTTCTCCCCACTTCCTAAAAGCATGTGTGTTCTTACAGAGCGGTGGTCATGTTCTTGTAGCCACCTGTAAGGACAGTGTGCTGGAGATTGGTGGTCATTTTCTTGTAGCCAGCTGTAAGGACAGTGTGCTGGAGATTGGTGGTCATTTTCTTGTAGCCAGCTGTAAGGACAGTGTGCTGGAGAGCGGTGGTCATTTTCTTGTAGTACAGATCTTTTTCCTGCTAGATAAATGTCACTAAATTGAATATCAACAAATAGGTGCCATGTGGAGGTGAAATCCTCAGAGGGCAACAGAGCAGGTTTAAAGGAATAGGGGATAGAGCAGCAACATGAGAAGGCAACAATATCTAGAGGACAGTAGGAGGGCAGTTGAACAACAGACAAGCTACTTGTACGGCGCTTCAAAGCACTGTGGCGCCTTACAAAGCTACGATAATAATAATTATAATAAGGATCTATAATTTTCTGCTATCAAATTCCATTCACTTGCATTTTTCATTCTGGACACACATAATATACCATTGCCTTGTGACAAGTCCACTTAAAGTATGGTAAATGTGATGGCAAATCATTGCAATACAAATTTGAATTAAGAATCACTTGCATTTCAGATGTACACTTCTCAATGTATAGCAAAGCCTATTATAGGAAATCCAATAAAGGGGATGGGAGAATGAGTTAATGTATGCTACCTGGTAAGGATAAATATGAGGAAACTAAAGTAAATGTAATTTCACTTCAAGTGAATTTTTTGTTGTTTAAATATATGAGGATACCTGTCAGAATAATTTTAATTTATTTTGGACTTTTTCATAGGGTCACCTGAAAAACACTGAAATAGGAAACACAAAGCTACTTACAGAGATTCAAACATTAAAAAATTTAGACACAAATAAAGAAAACCTAATAACACACTATAAGGAGGAACTTGGCAAAGTGAAGCTGTGCCTGACTGATAAAGAGAAGCTTTGTAAGGAGCTGCTGCAGAACTCCTCTGAGAAGGTGAGAACGGCTTTCACAGAGTCTATTGTCACAGGATGTGATGCCCCGTTTAGCCCCCTCTTCAGCTTGTTACCAAGTCTTTTAAAGGGCCTGTACCTTAAATATTATTCCCTGCTTTGCTGCATGAACATGTATGTTTGGCTTATTTCCTGCTCTTACATTCATTATCCAAGAGGCAACATTTGGAGCGCTCAACTTCTTAAGTAATATGGATATTTGTCAAGCGAGAGCTATAGAAACGCACACTTATACCCAGTAGAGATGGAATAAAATTGAAGGAAAGAGATTTAAAGATAAAATATATCAACCATTAATTTAAAGCCAGCTATTATCACATTTCCTAGATGTGGCCCTTAAATAATAGAAAACCATCTGTTTTTGGTGTGTGAATATGGTTAAATATCACAATTTTAGCCTTACGTTGGGCATTTGAGTTTAAATGTACGAGTCTCCACCACCTCTCCTAGGTAAAGTAGTAGTTACTTTAGTCTTCTTAATGTATCATAGATTTTTTTTAATTACCATACATTTTTGGTAAACTTCCATGATTTAGTAATTCTGTTCTATATTTTTGTTACTCTCTAGGAGAACATTGGGTTTTTAAAACAACAGCTTCGTAAGATTGAGGATGAACAACAGGCCAGCAGACAAGAGGTTTCCTTTATGTCAAAGGAGCTTAGTGATGCAGTGAATGTACGTGATAAAACCATGGCTGACCTCCATACATCTCGCCTTGAGACAGATTGTGTGAAGAAACAACTTGCCACCGCATTGGCTGAACTCAGGCTGCGAGATCCGCCAATGTCCTCTGCTACCTGTTCAAAAAACGAGGTAAAATAATGAATATAGTTTTGACGGTATCCTTGCTATTTGCTTATATACACATAGTGCACAGATGCATTCATGAATGTAAAAATAAATAGTCTAGCATATACCTGTCCATGACAGAGAAGATTAGTAGAAGTTCTTCTCTGCCTGTGAGCATATGTATGAGGTCTTGTCCTACTGATCAGTCCTCACGTTTAGTGAGAGACTGTAATGCTCTATATGACTAGTGCTGTGGGATTTTGTGAATAGGTTGCTTTAACTGAATCTAATGAGAGATGTCTAATTATTGCCACTATTCTGTCTGTACATTCTTGCTTCAAAATGGTGCCTATGTACATTTTTACAGTATGTTATATAAGTGTTTGAAAAATGGGACGAGTGTGACGCTTCATGAATTGTTAATTTGTATGATCTTATCCCATCTGTGCTTCTGCTTTGTAAATTACCCAGATCACATTTGTTATGTTATTTCAATCGTGGATGATCTTTTGTCCTATGTACATTGCCCTGAATTACAAGCTAAATAATTTCTACTTTCTTGTCTAAAAACAATTGTAGGCAGTAATTACTACAACAGTCGTGTTCATTTCACACTTAATGCATATTTCACTTATTGTTGTTATTATTAGGACGTAGAGACCATTAGAGTGGAGCAAGAACTTCGAAAAGAGGTTGAGGACCTGAAGTTGAGACTACAAATGGCAGCTGACCACTATAAAGATAAATTCAAAGAATGTCAGAAGCTTCAGAAGCAAGTAGTAAAACTCACAGAGCAGCTTGTAAGTACACGCTATTAGTAGTAGCTGAAATGTGCTGAGATTATAAAATGTCTGACACATTGCATCATGGGTAGGGATCTCTTGGTCTCCAGCTGTTTTTACACTACTACTCACTTTACCTTCTTCATGCTCATTTATGCGGTGATTATCAGGCATTTGTGTTGTGTATCACTGTATGTTATATTCCTATACTGAGCGGCATAATCAAACCTGCCCACCTCATCTTGAGCACGGTTAGAGGGCCCAAGAACTAAAGTGTGCAGTCTAGTTTCGCAATCGCCTTCCTCCTGTTCCCTTCTTTATAGTAGATGACCCTTCCACGTAGAATAGGTAAAAGTACTCAGGCGCACATATTTTTAGTTTGTAAGAAGGGTGTGTGGGGTTAGAAACACAATTATTGGGTGGGTTGGCGTAATTTGGATTTGTTTAGGTGAGGGGGGGGGGGGGGCACATTCTGTATTTTGTTATATTCACACATTTTTTATGAGAGTGAATGGTCTATATGTGATATGATGGGGAATTCCATATAGTGAGGGTAGGGTCTGATGGATATTTGATCCAGTGTTGTTTGGAACATTGTTACTAACCCAACAACTTGTGTGCAGGAGATATCAGCTGGTATGTATCAAGTGAGTGATCACCACTGCATACCTACCCCTCACTCTGCACTAAGCGGGACCACCAATACGTTACACAGCACCTGTTGCTTGATAACGTCCCTTTCTTTCATACAAATAAATCACAAAAATGTCACTGAATAGAATGAAGACTACTGAAACCTAATTTAGTACTATGACATCAAAATACCAAAGTGGTTTAATTTCTGTATCAAAAACGACTGCTCATGTGTTATAAGGAGTAATACCACCCTCATAAATGAAATATCTTTATATTAGAGATTACTAATGTACAGCAGAACCATTTGTTCTAGTTCACAGTCAGGACTATACAAGTGAATCATTAGTGTTATATTTATATGTGCAGATCTCAAGGTGACAATTTTTCCAAGGATTTGTTCATCAGAAAATAAAGAGAAAATATTGTTTATACAAAGCTCATTTCTACATTCTTCTTTTCTGTATCCTTCCTCATTTGTCAATTTTCTATTCATTCAGAGAATGTCATAATCATTTATTTTTGTTTTTAATGCAAAATATAAACTGAAACTAGCATCAATGTTAATGTTTTCATGGAAACGTATTCACAACTTAAGAGCAGGAAGACAACTGTAGCGCGAATATGAAAATTGCTGGGTACCTTTGGCTTTGTTTGCTTATTGTTTTTTTTTTGTCTATTAAATTAGAAATCGGCAGAAAGCCAGCTGAAGGTAGCAGATCTGTATGGGAACTCTGAGACGCCAGTTATGTCACCTTTTTCTCCACCTGGTAAGGGCTTTCGTAGTAAGTAAAAAAAAATAAAAAAATAATGTAGGCGGATGGGCCAATACACACACACTTTTTGACAAGTGTTGGCTTCACTTTGCGTCCATTTGAATGTTGCATCGTTCAGAAGCATTAACACTTAGTAAAATATAGTTATGGTCTATTCTGTAATACACTGTGCTGCAGGGAAGCATTGAGAACACTCTGAACAAAGTGCAGTGTTTTGCTTAAGCATTTAACCGGCAATAGTTTTCAATTCCTTTGTGTGAAATCTTAAAAATAACTGCCATAGATGATGTTTTTTTTATTTTAATTTCTTATTTGTTTTTAGAGGTCTTTTGTGCTTTGAAGCTAAACAGTGTTCAGCAAAGTAGCAGAGGTAGCTGTATATGAAATGTAAACATGTTTTTCCATGCATAGTGATGGGTATATACAATTACAGCAAACCTCAGATAGTATCTTCCATAAATAACCTTTAAAACACAATTTATTTATTTTAAAAATTAAAAAAAATTAAACCCTTAAATTGCAACCACATGTAAGAGATACCTATGCATTTCAATGTGATAAATATCTAATCAAAACTGACATACATTTGGTTTACAACATAACCTCATACTGAGTGTGAGGTCTCATGTATTTATTTATTAACATTAATATCTGTATTTTGCTGTTAGATTGTTTAATTGTGTGGAATTTGTAATATACTTCTAGTTGCTCTGACACTAAAGCTGGCCATAGACACAGCAATGTTTACCATTTTAGAATGAATAACAATTGCCGAGTGCAGACACAAATGACATCCACTTTATATCTAAATGATAAATATAAATAATCACTTTGTAACTTCCTGAACAGCAAATATGATTTTTGTTTTCTCTTCAGAGAGTCCAATTTCATCAGACTCTGTACCCGACTTCGTTGTAAAAGAGCAAGTGGCAGAAATGAGCAAGGAAATAGCTGAGAAAACGGAGAAATATCGGAAGTGCAAGCAAATGTTAGCAGTAAGTGATTAGCCAGGAAATATAGCTTGTGATATTGCTGCATTTTATCTTTTTATCCGAACCATTATTTTAGCTAATGAATATGACCTGATCAACTACAGCTGTAAATACAATGCATTTGACACAACTTGCAGTAGGCTGAGTTGTGAGAATTTATTTACAACATGGTGGGTATCCACTAAATCTAGAGCAACCAATCAGAAACTAGTTTTTAATCTGTCCAGTGCAGAGTGGACAATGACATCAAATGTCTGGTTGCATGTGGCTTTGTTCCCTTTTTTTTATTTTATTTTATTAGCAATGTTGATAAATGTGATCTTATTTCATCACACACGTTGATCAGAGTTGTCTGTTGGAGGAAACAATATATCTCAATTTTTGCTACAAATGTCACAATATGTTGAATATGTGTTGTTTCTTTATGTATCCTAATGCTAGCTACCCATGTTACAATCCCATATTGCTCAGACAAACTGGGATTGCAGTGACCCAATCTGAGCACTTTGTCCATGCTCAATCACATTATGATGATCCAGTACCTTAAGAGCACAACATAAATTGGATGCACATATTACCTATTCATTTAATGTTTATCGAATTACTTCATACGCAGGGTGATCAGTGTTATTGCCCAAACTGATTATCCATCCTGCTAGTTAAAGTCCAATTCAGTTGATTTTTATTGTCTATATGGGCCACAATCTACAGTAGTTACTAGATTTATTGAATTGACCAAATTGGTCAAAGTCTTGCTGTGTGCGGGCAGACTTAATCGGTGGAAGTCATTACACCGATGATGGAAACATACATCCGATTCCCCAACATGATCAGGATATTGTACAGCCGGCACCTCCTTAAGTTAGCAGTTTAACAGCACGAATCATGGTGTGGCCCTTCAAAGTGACGTCATTGTAGGCTGCCAGGATCTTCATTTGTTGGAATTGTTTGACGTCTCTTTTTGAAGCTGTCACTATTGGCACTCTGTCGGGAATTACACCTTCGGTCTCATCATGTTGGGGTATCCAATGTCGCTGTTTCCATCATCGGTATAAGGTACCCAACCCGATTTAAGCCAGGAAATCTGAAACACTTTTTAGATTTCCTTGATTAAATCGTGTAAATTAGGGTGAGATTATGGTGTTTTTATGCCTTCACACTGTTCACCAGCCTTGTCATCCTTTTGATACCCTTTAAAGTGAATTGATTTCATGGTATTCTTTTTAAACATTGTGCAATTGCACACTAAGGAACTCCTCTTACATTCAAATAAAAAACATTACAATTAACGTTAGCTGCTGAAAGCGATGTGAAGCACTGGGTGAGTCAAGTCGTGGCTTTACTAATTGATGTTCTTCCATTCCCCTAGGAAGAAAAGGCGAAGTGCAGTGCCTATGCTGCTGATGCTGCCAAAATGGAGCTAAAATGGAAAGAGCAGCTGAAGGCTAATGAGGGCATCAAGCTGCAGCTAGTAGCCATTGAAGATCAGTATAAGGTATGAAAACAGCCATAAGAAACAGAGAAATGTCATTGTACAAACACTTCTCATAAGATTGTATGATCAGAAGTTCTAATGAAGCCATTAATGGTTATTATCTGACCTCCTCTTGCATTTTCGGTCATAATACTCAAAGTTTACAAAGTTATCTTTTAGGTACATACAGTTACATAGAACCTGTTCCCTATCCTATAGGGAGATTGGTTTATTGCTCAACCAAAAGTTTGTGCGATCACCTCAATCATAGTTATTGACAGCCTGTCGGCAAATTATGTCTGTAAACATTGGAAACCATTATAGTGCTATGAATTTCATACCACACAGCAACCCATTCATTGCTTAAAGCTTGGACCACAATCTTTTGTGTGACTATGTTAAGGGAATGTTAAAAATCGACCATCGTTCTGATTTTAAATTGCGCACTCTGGTATTTCTTTCACTTTTTATATTCTAAGATGTCTAACACATTAACGTTTCACGTGGCTGCTACTGAGAGTATATCTCATATGTACTGAGAGTTGTTCCTGGAAACATCAGGAGTTGGCATCTCATACTTTCCCCCATTTCCGATAAAAATGAGTTTGATAACAAGCAGAACCTAATTTTCATCAGGCACAATGATTATTTATTACACAGCGATAAGCCAAATTACTTATATAGGGCTAGGTGGCTGAATCGCCAAGTGCTACAAATGAGTATATGAGGTGCCACAAGGCTGCCTTTTTTCCCACTTTATAAATGATCCATACATAGATGCTGTAAATGCCACATTGTCTCTTATTCCACCTGGAAGTGTTCCTTTAAACAGATCTGCCCAATTTTAGTTGTGGATGGTTTCTTTTTTTGGTACAGTGGCTACTGACGGATTTACTGCACTGTCCTTTGATCAAATCAATTTATGATGATATAAAGTTCCTCTTATCTTTGCAGAATAAAATTACAGAATGGAGATTCATTCTCTGAGCTGGATGAGGTTGAGTAATCCAGGGATGAAACAAAAATAGCCAGTACTAGTGTCTATATTTCTGTCAGTCTCCTCCATGCAGGACACTCCAACACTGTTATTGAAATAGTCTGTTATCAGTGGGATCTCTTTGATAGTCGTGGGCCTTAGGTAATATGCTATTTGATTTGGCATGGTCTCTTAAGTAACTAAAGCATCTAGTTCTAGGAATTATAAAAAAAACCAAAAAAAACAACTACGAATCTAGAAACAAATTATGGTTGAGTGTTTTAACACCAAAGGTTTTTTTTTTTTTTTTTTGCATTGAACCGAGACTGACAAGAGGGAGCAGTGGTGGCCTGCGGGCATGAAACTGGGGTGGGGGTTTGTCTGGGCACTCCTGGGGGGCACTAACAGATTTCTGCTATTTCGTGACATGGTACATTCATTCCTGTTTGCAACAAATATGGCTTTTACATCACTTCGCTAAGCTTAAATACTGCTGATAGGTAGTGTGTGATTCAAAGATACCTGTGCTAGAGATTACACTGGTCACATGCTGCTTGATACTAGGGTCAGGTGACAGGACCAGAGCCGAATTTGGATACACATATATGGGCTGAATTGGACAATATTGCTTTATGCATGGCTGGGATCTGTTAGATGACTGCACACAGGCCGATAGTGGTCATCTATTGACCACGTTTACAGACATACCTGATTGTGATCTGATTGATTCCAGTTAGATTATTATCAGGAAACGTGTTCATTTTTAGGACACACATGTAGCAACAGCAGGCCAGTTGCTCCATATCAATTAAGACACGTAGCAAAGGCCCTTAAATAAGACTAGTAAGGATAAAATACATAAAACAAAACAGGATAGAATATACTAACAAATATATCATTTTTCTCTTCTATCTGTGTTTACATTCATTACTTTGTTTCATGAACGATCTATCACGTGATCCAAGCAGGGTGTATTGCAATTAGCTAATTTTCTATGTTATTATGGAATCGCTAAATTACATAGCATTTCTCATTACAAAAGTCGGGAATGTTTTCAAGGCAACCGATAGATACAATATTAGACATTAATAGAATAACACAAATGTATTTGATTTGAATGAGTATTGTTTAATGTTAGATTGTACAAGATTGTGAAAGTATATCCTTCTAATGAACTTGATAATTAAATAGGCTGTTTTATGTTATTGGCAGCACCCTCCATTTAAAGGTGAAAAAGTGTAGTTTCCCTCATTACATTCTGACATTTCTGTCCTGGAGAAGTAGCAAAACGTTTGAATGTAATAAAGGAATATACGTTTTCATCTTTAAATAGAGTGCGCTGTACTTTGGATTATTCCCTCTTTATCAAAAGATTTCAGGAATAGTCATCCTGTATAGGACCCACGTACTAATAATATAACTATTGCTCCTAAGATCTTGTAAACCTATATTGTCAACTACGTGGAACCAGAGAAAAGAACCATCGAGACCGGAGATTGTATAGTTGGCCAGTGCTCTGCTCTTACAGCCCCTCCAGTTTGCTTTATACATCTACGTTTAGATGCTGTTTGTGTGGCTGGTACATTTGTTCCAAAGTGGATTTTTTGCTTAAGTGATCTTGTAAATATATGCGATAATCACGGAGCGTTCCACTGTTTATGCATACAAGAAAGTTAGGATTTTGGGATGGGACATTGTTCCTCAGCAGCTTCCCCAATGTAGATATATTGTTTGATATTATTGCGCATTGGGACTGAAAGTTCTGATTTGATGGAAGCAGTTTGAAGATTTGTACACAGGGTGAACTAATTATCTTTTAACCTTGATTTAAAGTATTTCATTTAGGAATCGCTTGTTCTGATGCTGACTGCTAAAGTAGTCTTATCACGTAAAGCTTACCATCGGTTATGATGTCACATTGCGATTGTAGATCCCCAATTCATAAACCTCAATTAATTTTATACAGTCAGATGATGTCTTATATGTAGCAATTTTAGGAGCTGAATACATTGTAAAAGGTCAGGAGGATATTTTAATTTTGTGCTCTGGAGCAAACTATTTTTATGTTTTAATTTTATTTTTGTGTGTGTTAATAAAATTTTTTTATTAGCTCCACAGTCACCGCTGCAGTTTTTTGTTTGTTTTGATATTATTTTTGTTAATATATTCTGTCCTGTAGTGTTTTATTTATCATATCCTTATTGATCTGCATAAGCGCTGTTGCATGTAGTACTTTTCAGGAGGAGTACAGAGTCCTTTTTACACCTGCTGCAGTACCAGGTTTCATAACTGCACCATATAGGTTTTTTTTCCAGTATAGGTGTTTTCCAGTTGCCTTATGTCGGCTGCAATATCAGAGTGTGGTCAGCATTATTTCTCATCTTGGGGTTCAGTGCTGAGTGTCCTGTAGTTATTGGTTTATATTGTCTGTGTTTTGTTGGTTTTATGTTTTTGTATTTAATATCTGTTTTTCTTAGATTATCCCACAGCACCTCTTTTACATTTTCCAGTTTGCTTAATTTGTCTATTTCTTGGTAGCACTCTTATGTTGGCTAGACATGCTAAAATTGTGTTGCCTTTTACCTAATCAGCGCAACATTGCAGCATGCCTGGCATGCACCGACAAAACCCAATTGGTTCAGGTATAAATAGTCAGGATGCAAAATCTGGACAGCTGGTGTCCATGTGTGCCATTATTTCCTAACCTTTCAATAGGGGCTCCCCGGCAGTGTCGTCATTCCACCTAATCTGCACTGGACTTTACCACACAAAATGGTGACAGATCCAGTCGCTCTGTGATGATCAGATGGTCATTCATGTGGCCAATATTTGTCTAAAGCCATCTCACTTTTTTTTTTTTAATTATTATTATTATTTTTTGTTAACTAAATAAATTAGATATTAATTTTAATGTATAGCAGACATAAGCTCTTGTATTTGTTTACAAGTCTATTGTTGGAAAACTTGGATCAAGTTAAAAAAAAATATTTATAGTTTCCACCAAAGCAGAAAAAGTTTAGACTACATAGTAACTTGTCTATATGGCTAGATCATAGAAGTAGGGGTGTCTTTTGAATGGAAACATCAACTATTGCCATATGAATAATGGGCTCAAACTGTGGAAGAAATATTGATTGTCGATGTTGTATATTATTCTGTAATTTTTGAGGAAAAGGGGCGTGTACATTTTTAGTATAGTTCAGTTAGTTCATGAGTGCATGCTGCCATATTTCTTACTTTACAGACATAAAATGTTATGGCTGTAGACTCCAGTGATTGATAGAGCGCCTTTCTGTGAATAGGGCCAGCAAACAACCTGTTGGATCCTCTTCAGTCAGGCTTTCGCTCTCAACACTCCACAGAGACTGCGCTGACCAAGGTTGTGAATGACTTGATCACAGCAAAAAATAATAACCAATACTCTCTTCTAATTCTCCTGGATCTCTCTGCTGCATTTGACACTGTTGACCACTCTCTCCTCATACAAACGCTACAATCCCTAGGTCTTGAAGGCACTCTCCTATCCTGGTTCTCATCCTACCTATCTAATCGCTCTTTCAGTGTTAATTTCTCTGGATCCACCTCTGCTCCGCTTCCTTTATCAGTTGGAGTACCACAAGGCTCAGTCCTAGGTCCTCTGCTATTCTTTATCTACACCACTTCTCTTGGAAAACTAATAAGCTCCTTTGGATTTCAGTATCATCACTATGCGAATGATACACAAATTTATCTATCCTCTCCTGATCTTTCACCATCTGTGTTGTCTCGCGTTACTGACTGTCTTTCTGCCATTTTATCTTGGATGTCTTCTCGCCAACTCAACTCAATCTTTCAAAAACTGAATTAATAATATTCCCACCCAAAAACAGAAGCTTCCTGCCTGACATTTCTATTTCTGTTGATAACATGACCATAAATCCCACCCTGCAAGCTCGTTGCCTAGGTGTAATCCTTGATTCACAACTGTCATTTATTCCCCACATCAACTCTATATCTAAATCATGTTACATACACTTAAAGAACATTTCCAGAATACGCACATATCTGACACAAGACACCGCAAAAATTCATGCACTCATCATCTCCCGCATCGACTATTGCAATTCCCTTCTTACTGGTCTTCCCAAAGTCAGACTTGAACCCCTACAATCTATTTTGCATGCAGCGGCTAGATTGATTTTCCTTACTAACCGTTTTTCCTCTGCTGAGCTACTCTGTCAGTCTCTACATTGGCTGCCTGTATTTCAACGAATCCAATATAAAATTCTTCTACTAACATATAAGGCCATCAACAAAATTGCACCGACATACATTTCCTCACTGGTCTCGAAATATCTCCCCACTTGACTCCTCCGTTCTGCACAAGATCTACGTCTCTCCTCCACTCTCATCACATTCTCCCATTCTCGGTTACAGGATTTTTTCTGGGCTGCACCCACTTTGTGGAATTTCCTCTAGTCTTCAAACCTTCAAGCGTTCACTGAAAACCAACCTCTTCAGACAAGGTTATGATATTCCTCAACCACCATCTTAATTTCCCTAGATTACCCTATTACCATCCTCTACACTGCTAACGCAAGACAACAACCTTCTGACCAACATTGCAACACACAGCCCACTCAATACTTTTACCTTTATGTTCTAGCTGGTCCATTGTGCAATATGATGTAGCACATGCCCTTGTGTTTCTAACTCCCATTGTCCTATAGATTGTAAGCTTTCGAGCAGGGTTCTCTTACCTCTCTGTATGTATTACCCAGTATTGTTTTATCAATGTTTGTTCCCAATTGTAAAGCGCTACGGATTTTGCTGGCGCTATATAAATAAATGTTGATGATGATGATGAATAGGGCCCAAAGCACATTGCTGCAGAGAGTGAGGCAGTCATTTAGGAGACGCTCAGCTGCTGTTCTATGGAATCAGTCACATCAGTCCCTGTTCCATTGAAGCTTACAGTCTAAATTACCTACCACAGTGTAGGGTCCATTTTTGCGATTGTGATTGTTTTGAGAGCTATATGGTAAAATGGTATATTTTCAAATGCCTCGCTTGTTTTTTGGATTAAAGACTGGTCAATCAGTATCTTGATTGATGACTTTTTAATGCCCTTCTAATCTGACTAGGCAGTACATCTAAAGGGGAACTATTATCTTGGCTTCTCTTATTTGAATGTACCTCTTACATGGAGCTTACTAAGTAAGGTTTTTAGTTTTTCAGATGTTACTATGGCAATATAACGTAAACATCATTTCAGAGGCCGGTGAATTCCGCTTCTATACAACCCCTGATCTTGGCTGTGGTCAGTGAGAGAGAGAGGCTCCAGAAATGAGGCCAGGAACCAAGCAGAGTGATGATCTCTGTGTATGTTGTTGGTACAGGACTGAAGTGTTAAACTGCCTAAGGCATTGAGTAAACTACACACATTTCCCATCACTATACTCAGGAGAGTCAGACAAGTACATAAAAAAAAAATCTGTGCTCTTCCAGTGGAGAGGGCGTAGAGGGGAGCAGGCTAGACAAGTTTATTAGTGCCATTACTCCCACAGCGCCCGCTATATCCCAAGGTGAGCAGTGTCCCCCAACTCCTGTTCAGTGAAAGAGATTTTATGGGAAGTACAAAAATCCTATTTTTCCCTAGTTAATGGCATTTTAAATAAAATGTCCTCTCTTTCAATGTGCTACTAAAAGAAACTTCTATGTATCCTGAAAAAAAAACTATATATCATTCACTTGGTTAGATTAAAACGTTATTAAGCGTGAAACATTGATATCTTATAGGGGTTAAAGTGCCATTTTATGTCATGTTTGCATCTTGTATGGTTTAAATCTTTGTCACTCAGGCAGACTCATATGGCCTCTGGTTATAAGCAGCGTTATATATTATTCTGCAGTTCTGGTGACACAAGAGCAAAGCTCAAGTGCTTTAAATCAAAAATTTCTGTTGTTCAATGAGGTCTGCTCATAAGATATACTGTAATTTCTGAGTGCTAAGTATGAGGCATTTCTCTGAGTGTATGACCCTGATTGGACTCTCAGCCAAGCATCCTAAATCTGGCTGTATGTGAAATGAGTTTTAACCCCTGACTTTAAGGTTCTTTTTAAGTGTGTCTGATTTCAGACATAAGTCATCCATAGAACTTAAAAACATCAAACAGATGACAGTGCACATGCATTTAAATTGAACCTGTCTTGTTATGAAAAAAAACTTGATTTATTTAACTTAGTTTTGTATCTAAGTTGAACTTTGACCTCTGTAATGTAGGGTGTTTGTGATACTTAATGAGCAATGCCAATGACCTACAAATCACTTAGACGACTTTTATATAGTACATACTTGTGTATATAGACCACACATGGATGGTATCTTCGTCATCAGCTATTTATATAGCGCTACTAGTTCCGCAGCGCTGTACAGAGAACTCGCTCACATCAGTCCCTGCCCCATTGGAGCACTATTCCTGCAGTAGAAACCTAGCACAGACAAGAGATGACCATAGCATAGTGGTAACAACACAACAAAAGGGGGAAAGTACAGTGTCGATGCAAAAAAAGAAAACAAAGATGGAGACTATGTAGAGAACACAAAAGACATGAATATAGCGTAGTATAACTCAAGAAGATGGGAATAGTATGGTGGTGGTGATGCAAGAAATGGTGGAGGGTTAAGATGATCATAACACAGTGGCAACTCGTGAGATGAAGACACAGAATAAAGGTTGTGGCGTTTGAGACATGAGACGGAGGCCGCAGATTTGGGGATTGGGGTAATTCATGTTGCTCACACTGTTTCATAGACCTTTTCTACAAATCCATTATAGTCAACAGTTGTGATCATCTGAAAGCAACCAAATGTTAAAGCAAAGAACTGTAATATCTGGTAAATATGTAATGGTCAATCTCTCTATAGATCCAGTCAGCTGAGAAAGATCGGGAAATATCAGAGATTTCCTGCCATGTTGAAGTTCTGCTGAGTGAAAAGAACAAACTGGAGAATGACCTAAAGGTGAGAACGTGATGGATCTGGGAACAGCTTACAATACATCCAACGTTAATCATAGTATGAAATAGTTTGCTAACGTTTGTGTGACAAATAGTGCTATTGCTGGGGACTAAGTTTCATTTCTGCAGCTTTGTCTGTAAGGTGAGCAGTTGTAGAGCAACATATAGTATTGTGCAAGGGCAAAAAAAATGTGTCAGAGGATCAAAGAAAATGTCAATGACTAGACTTCTTCTACAAAATAGTTTTGTTTTGTGCGGTGTTATGATCATTGTACACACCTACTGTCTGCTGTCCGTGGCCGAGTCACAGTGCATCAGTGTAAGTATCCTAAACTTTGTTTTCTTTTACTCCACAAATGCTGCGTCATTTAGGCTCATTTTATGACTTAAATAAATGGAGAGTGATAGAAATGCGCATTTGTGGGCATACTCCATCAAAGTACATCGTGAAGACGCATGATGGGCCACATTAAAAGTATATGAGGAGACCCAAAGGCTACCAACTTTGAGCTGGTACAAATCCTTTTGTGGAGTGCAAATGGGTATGTGCCCTCAGCACAGCAAGGCACACCCCTAACAAGGTGCCCTTTCCTCACATTTATCTCACTCCACGCAACTCCTCATCTATTACTGTGGAAACTTCTGATCTTCCACTACCGCCACCATCTCACTCCACAAACCTCTGTACTTGTGGAAATGTACACGCACTTGTGCAAATCAAGATGCAAAGCTGATTCTGCTCTGCGTATTGACTATTCTTGCACTTCATAAATCACCTCCAGTAAAGGGTGAGAAAGAGATAAACATTTATATGGATACCTTAGGGAGACAGACATGTCACACAACTGCACATTAAACAGATGTTGTGTTTAAAGCACCAACATATTACACAGCATTGTACATTGTGTAGGTCATGATACGAGCAATGACATGAAACGGAAGGTAAAGTGAAGTTGGCCATCTTCTGGGCATGTGTGTTAATGAGTATGTGTGAACGTCCCATGTACTGTCAGGAGCATGCTCACTGTGCAAACTGTAGGAGTAAAGCTAACTCCTGATTGGCTCTGAACTAATTTAAGTAATACCAAAGATATTTATTGCAGGTAGTACCAGACAGGGAGGAAAGAGCACAGTTTTTTAGCTTATTTTTATACGGAATTGTGTCTGTGCTAATAATTATACATTTCAATTAGACTTTTATTTTGTCTGTACTGTTGTTGGAATTATTCAAAGTGACATTTTATGCTAATTGGACTTGGGTAACGAATTATTCTCACCATCACTTTCACCACACATGAGGTATACAGAATGGATCAGCATCTATAAATATTTGAAGTTGTATGGTTTTGCTTTTATCTTCTTTATAGGAACTAGAAATAAATCTGGAAAGACTATCCGAGAGGGCAGCCAGTGGTGACACTTTACCAAGCAGCGGCTCCCAGGGTTTGCAGTTTTTTAATTCTTATTGTGAACAACATCGGACAGCTCCCATAATCCCAGTTCAGCCTCCTGTACTGCAGTTTGGAAATCCTTACGCATTACAGGCAACAAGAGGTGAGTGAATCAGTCTTGTTCATTTACACTTATACTTAGACTGCTTATTGTTATAGACCCGATGCGGTCCACACATTTGTTGTAAATGTGTTCTGAATCATAGTAAACTGTGCTTATAGAGGTTCATGTGAGCCGGAGCAGGGGCAAAGAAAAGTTTTGAAGGGCCTCTATCTGGCATTGTCCCAATACACACTCTCATACTTGCAATGAAGATGTCTACTGAATGTTTATATCTGCTGCTCTGATTGTAATTGTAACTGTAACTGTCTCTGGACTAGTATAAATAAGACTAAATCTATGTTTAAAGGCATAACATGCATGTAACAATAACAAGGGGTTATCCACCTAAAACTAAAAATGAACTATACTGCCTGCTAGAGTACACACTTAAATAATATGACTTGTTCCCTTAGTGTACCGTGGCCCATTCAGTGTGGAATGAAGTGCAGCAAGTTGTCATTTGCTCATTTGGATTTCAGCTGTCCTCTCCCCCCAATTACAGAAGTTGTCCTGCACATGTCAGAGTCTGGATTGTGGGACAGTCTCGTATACTACTATAAGCAGTCTTTCTAAATAGACATAGTGTAGTATAGAACCTCTGTATTGATATAACTAATTCATAACCCGCATGGGCCCTGGAAGATGAGGTCGTCTGCCCAAAAGGATGCATCTTGAAGTCTCAGTGAATTTTACATCTTGCCTTTTGGACTTTTTAAAGGACTTTTTTCTTCTTTTTTTTTTTTTAGTAAATAGCAGTTCTTTGTTTTGTATGGTTGGAAACAAACATACACACATTTTAATGATAGGATAACGAGTCCAATATACAAAGTAAAACATAGTCACACAAATAATATAATTAAGACAATTATTGTAAGGAACAGGGGGACAAGGTAGGTGAGGAATTAAGGGTTTCTAAAGCACATTTTTAAACAAGTTGTTGCAATTTAATCTGTTCGGCCAAATGTACTTATTTGACAGTACAACATGGCATCAGTAGGTACTGCAATGTCTATATTGTTAGTGTGGTTGCTCTGGGTGACTAGTATGCGGTCTAGGACAGTCTGGCCCATTCACTTTCCCTGCTAACTCCATTGTGTTTTCCCTTTCGAAACATAATTCAAAGACTAAACAAGCATAAATAATTAGCCACCAAATTAAGTTGCAAACTATAAAAAGTAAAAAATTGCTGGCAAATCACTTAATTAAATGAATGAAAAGTACAGATCTGATGTTTCTATACAGAGGTCACTGTAGTGACCCAATAAGTCTAAGAGTGAAGAGGCACTAGCTCTCTGTGCAGCCAGTAATAACAATGCACTGTCTCACTTCAATTATATGTACACATATATACATACTCGTATTTCATGTGAACTACAAAACATAATTAGCTATTCATATGCATATAAAGAATAATCTTTATATAGAGCAATCAATAAAAAATCAATTGCATGAACAAAAAAAACCAAAAAATAGTTCCAATGTCCACATGAAGAATACTACAAATGTATATGATCAATTGTAAGAATCACTGTATAGTAATGACTCAGGCATTCTCCAGAAAATCTTATATCTAGCTCCATGTTATCCATACACACTTTGGATAACATGTAAACGTCCATATGATTTGCCCATATAAATGTATTGTGGGACAAAAAGCACAGATTTTAAAATATTTCAGTAGCCACAGTATACAATGTCAAACGTATTCCTTTGTGTTGTCAGTGTATGGTGACCTCAAACATGGATGACCTGTAAATGAAGTTTGACACCTTCACACACATACGTTTATTTCTTTATTCCTATTTAAAACACACTTTATTCACTTGTTCAGTCTGTAATTAAGGCATCCATTTGTTCTTACAATTAGATGGTGCAGATGGTGCTTTTAATCCAGATGAAGTCCAGGGGCCTCCAGTAAGGGCACCCGCATTGTCCCTGGAAGATAAGGTCGTCTGCAGTCAACCTGCCCGGAACCTTAGCCGGCCGGATGGGTTGGAGGATCCTGACGATAACAGTCAAGTGAGTCTACCTTGTCTGTTTTATCAGCGCTTAAGTTTTATTTATTCCTATTAGTTCCTTAATGCATATTTAGCAAAAAATAAGCTTTGCATTCCTTTTCCAGTAACATAACATAGAAGCTTCATGTTCCTTTTCCAGTAATGTCTGATATCATTACATAAATCTTACTGTCTGAGGAGTCTTTAATCTCAACAGAATGACTTGGATTTATGAATTGGCTTCAGGATTGTAGAGAAAGGAACACTAGGTAGCTAATTTAACAGGGATAGTAATGCTCATTCTGCTGCAAGTTAGGAGTATTAGGAGACAGTTGGCTTCTCTGTACAGATGTTTCTCATCCTTGTATCATCAGCTCTATATAAATCACCAGGCCAGGGAAAGGGTTGAAGGACGTGACATTGTGCTATCGCTATACTGTCCGTTTATTTATGGCGTTTTGAAAGAAAAGAGAGAATTTTTAAAGGCATTAAATGAATGTTTACCTCATTAGTGATTTTATCCCTTTATTGTCAATGTGGCTGCAGATCACTGACTTTTATTAGGTCTGGGCATCACTGTGGTTTGGTTTAGTTTCTTGAGCATTTTTGACACCTCCTAACAAATGCCACAGCTCCCAGAGACAATTGATAGTGTGACCTGGCTGTTGCGTACCCGGTACATCAAGTTTTTCTTTTTTAGTTCCCTAAATTAAATTGAAATGTCAGTGTGTTTTGTTAGATTTGCTCTTCTACATTTAGACGGGACGCTTTTTTGATCTTGGCAAAATACATCTGATGAGAAATACTTATCTGTTGAATATTCTGCTCTTTGCAGTACAGTGGTACCATGACCTGTTCCTCATTTAGTCTAGTTTGCTTCGTTTAATTGTCATTAACCTTTGCAGAAACTGATAAGTGCTTAGACAGGTATGATAATAGTCTTGGCACTCAGCACCCATAATGGAGAAAATAAGCATTTTCCCCTCCTGCTTTCAGGTTCCCTGTGTCTGTGATTGAGGATAATTAGGAAGCCTCTCATAACTTTTTTCCCTGTCATCTTTAAGGTCTAAAGTGTTTGCTCGCTGATGTCACCCACCTTTATCTCATACCTTGCATACTGTCTCATACGGCTTCTGGCAAAGACATTACACATGACAAGAGATTCTGTCCTGTTGTCAGCTGGGGCACCTTAATTAGCAGTGCGTTCTTTCTGACCTGCATGTTTTGCCCTCTTACGAACCCAAGAGAAACTGCTCTACATTTGTGTGCTTGTCATTGACACAGCTCTGGCTTTGTGTCACATTGGGAAAGACTTTTACAACAAAAAGGCTTTTTTTTTTCTTCTGTAATGGGACTTGCTGAGAAGGGCTGTAAATTGTATGCAGGATACAAGACAAAATCAGAAAAGACTTCACTTGTACAGTTAGAGGGGATATAGTACTGTGATATTGCAATATTCAAATACATCGAAGGTATAGTTCAGAAAGTGTTTCTTTTGAGGGTGCCTATTCATACAGACATATTTTCTGTGCTGAAGTACAGAGAGAGAGTGATAAACTAATGGAATAGCATGCCAGGAGTGGTAGGGAATTCATATAGTAAAAGTATATATAAAGAACGAAAACTATGTGGGACAAACAAAGCAGATAGTCAAAAAATGTATGTTATGGGAGACTATCTGCCCTCATTTCTTTTTAATGTGCACCTAATGCTTACACATAGCGGAGGCAACTATTTTGTGGGCTTGACCAATATCCATGAGACTGTATCCTTTCAATTCACTAGCAACTAGTTATGTTGGTGCAAAACGCCATTTTGTGGGCTGAACCAGGGATTAGGGAAAGGCATATGTGGCAGCCGTACTGTGCCGTGTCACGCTGTTTTCTATCTTCTTTTTTACTTTTTAACAGAACTGACTTTTTTACTTTTCTTTTGTGTGTGTCTAATGTAAATTTTAAGGGATGTTTGTATAAAAATAGTCATTAGGTGCTGAATAGATGACCGAGAGCATCCACATTGGATGTAGACACAACTCAAATTATGTCTAATATATTCCCTGTGCTACACACGATAAAGCACAGAAGAATATTGAAGTTAGTGTCCTTTTAAGACATGGCAATCTAATCTTTATTGTTATCGTGTTGCACCACTTTAACTTGTTTTTTGTTAACTGCTTAGTGGTATCTTTTATATAATTAGAGGTGCAGTATCCATACCGTTGCAGGTCTGAAAGGCTCTGAAAATAATAAGCGTGACAGACCCATACACCCAACACAAGAACAATCCAGATTTTTGTGTGACCGTCCCAGTTTTTGGTGACCGAAATAGGTGGGTCTTGCTGATTTGGGGCATGGTATCGGTAAAATGAGGTTTAGGTTGGGTAAATGTGGGGTGTGGACAACGTGTCCCAATCCTACTAAAGGAAAGTGGGTAAGGAAGGCCCATGTTTGGCCTGTACAAAGGCATAACATAAACCCATAGCACATCTGTATAAGGTGCTGGTACACAGAGTGTACGAATGCTTTTAAATCCTTCAAGGGGCAAAAGACATTGGGCTTCTGTTAATCTAAAATGGCTGATCACAGATAACAATAGCTTGCACTCCACTCGACGACAATATCTATAGCTCAGATTCTGACTAGGTACAGAGACATTTTCATATGTTTGTTGTCCATAGCCCTATTATACAAGGAAACTATTATTATAGTATCCTGAAAATAATATATATGAATTACATGGCCATTATTGCCATCTACTGAAAGCTTAAGGCTGTGTAAGTGGGGTTTCCATGCTGGTGGCAGCTTGTTTTCTTTGATAGGCATGATACTCATCCGTGAACTGTGAATATATTTATGCGTTCGCTGTCATGAAACAAAAGCACAGCTGATGATAGCTTCAACCTGACAGGGCAATGTAAGTAATGCACATGGGTGACATGCTTGGCTGCCTATAGCTCATGTACACATCACTCAGCGCTGTGACTGTCTTGTCAGCTTCTATGTAACGGTCTCTTATGTGTACACACATTTACAAGTAGAAGTGATAGAAGATTATTTTGCAGTGTGATTCATTTAATCTAAATCCAACAGGAGTCCTTTGGATAGCAGTCTATGGGACTATTAAAATAAATCCTTTCACCTGAGTTTTACATGTAAACACAATGTGCTTTGTATGCAGTTGAACATACCACCCATGTATCAGAACCTGTGGAATTAAGATCTGTGACACCCCTGTGATTTGTGAGTGCATTGTTGCTGCAGGGATGTGTAACTATATTTATAAATTGTACTGTAGAAAACAAGTTAATCCTGAGCCTGCGAGCAATACTTGTCCACACTGGAGGTTTGTGACAATGTTCTCACTATCAGGGCTAGGTCGCTTTGCAGGTTTTGCTGGCCATGCTGATTGTGTGCCAGGACTAGTGATGGTATGTTTCCAGAAAGTCATGTTTTTGTGCCTTCACATCTCTTGTCAGCGCACAGTTTTTGTGTGACAAGAATACCTGGGCAGCACGGTGGCTTAGTGGTTAGCACTTCTGCCTCACAGCACTGGGGTCATGAGTTCCATTGTCAACCATAGCCTTATCTGTGAGGAGTTTGTATGGTCTCCCTGTGTTTGCGTGGGTTTCCTCCGGGTGCTCCGTTTTCCTCCCACACTTCAAAAACTTTCTAGTAGGTTAATTGATTGCTATCAACAGTGACCCTTGTCTCTCTCGGTCTGCGTGTGTGTGTGTTAGGGAATTTAGACTGTAAGCTCTAATGGGCTAGGGACTGATGTGCGTGAGTTCTCTGTACAGCGCTGCGGAATTAGTGGCGCTATATGAATACATGATGATGATAAGAATTATTGAAGAAATTAGTCCTAAATGATGATAAAATTGTGCAGTGGGGATATAAGGGTTGATATAGATTTTCATGGAAAATGTATTCTTCCTCCACAATTTGCTTCTTTAAATTAACTCGTATTTTTTCATTGTTATGATTTTATTTTCATATTGGTATGCCACGAAAAAACGACTCCTTTGTTGTAATATGAGAGGCATTACCATATGTATTTAGATTTGCATACCTGAACGGTTACTGTACATTTTGCACTTTATTAGTAAATAGCCCATGTAGCTCTCTCCTTATTTTTGCTGTATGAATGAAGTGCTTCCTTCTAACATAAATACTGCCATTGTATTCTATATGAAATGTTTAGCTCCTATTACTGCAGATAAATTACAAAGTACATAATAGTTTGGGTGAAAAATGTAGTTATTGCTGCTTCTGTACAGTTGTCATTAGGGATCAGTGGTCTCTGTGACTTATGCCATTATAGACCGACTGATGTCAAGTGTGGATCAAATGTGCGTTTTAGAAGAGCCTTTCCACGTTGCGATGCAGTAAACCTCTCCTGCTGCAACTATAGTCTTCTGTCTTATTAGCTGTTCTCATAGTTAGAAAAAATGGCGTATTGATGAGAAAAAGCGATGGAAGTGATTCTAGATTGAGTGTGGGTAGCGTCTATTTTGGAGTGCACATCTCTGTCCATTGTATAAGAAATTCTATGCTTATGATTCTGCTTATACAGGTGTATTTACATGGTTTGATATATGGGTCATATAATACAACGTAATTCATTCTGTTTTGTTTCCCAGGATAATGACCTAATGAATTTTCAACTGGACCAGGATCCTCCTAGCTTCTTTGGACAAGAGCAATCCGTTTTCTGCTTTGATCCCAGGTAACCACACATCTTACTAATACACCCCCTCCCATATCACTCGTGTGTCTCCTGTGTGTATTACATTTCTCTCTTTATAGAAGTGTAACCCGTGAGGTTCAAGCCATGTAATACAAACAATGTATGATGCTTCATTTATTACAACATCATTTTACTACTCCTTACTTTTAATTTTATAATGGATAAATATTTTTATAAAATAAACATTTATATGTAACATGTGTAAAGTACTGACAGTTATTTCTTACTAACCATTCCTCAAAACTACGGTGTTCACAACAGATTCCCTCCAGGTACTAATTATTACTGGGTGCAGTACTGGTGATTACTGCCCACTGGCTTCCCAAACACAGGGCTGAGACCGAGATGAACTGTGGGCACTCCCCACCTTACAAGCTCCCTCCCACTAACTGTCAGATGAGGGTCCCTCACCCGACTACTGTACTAGGGTAGCTACCCACTTAGGCTGTCCAAAAGTGATAATTCCCGTTAAGTATCTTTAATATATGGTTTTTATAAGTGACCTGTCATCCCTGGTATATTCCACAAAAAAAATAAAAGGATTTTATTAACTTCCAAAATGTTAATGTGTTATCAGCTGCATATCCTTACTGTGTCCTCTGATTCACTTTCCAGCTACATAAAGCAGAAGAAGTGCCCCGTGTGCACATTGGTGTTTCCACCCAACTACAACCAGAGCCAGTTTGAGGAGCATGTAGAGAGCCACTGGAAGGTGTGCCCCATGTGCAATGAGCAGTTCCCTCTAGAGTGCGACCAGCAGGCGTTTGAGCAGCACGTTCAGACACATTTTGATGGCACTGTCCTCAATTTTGAAAACTAAGCCAGCTTTGCTTTGTGTTTGAAATGTAGCGGTGAGTAGATCACCTTAAAAACTAGAAGAAATCGCTTAAAGCAACAACTCCTATATAAAATCTGTACTGCAATGTAATTAGAGCTGAAATAAACTGGTAGGAGTCATTTGATCTCTTGTAACATTATGGTAGAGGAATTTCACCTGTATATGTCAAACTTCTTCTTCTGAGATAGCTGTGTAAATTGTATGTGGTAATTCAGCTGTTTAATGAACACAACCCAAGTCATTTACTGCATTCTTACTAACCAATTGATGGCGATTGGTGATAGATTGTTGCATGCCTTTTACTATTTGATTTTGTTTTAGCAATGATGGCTTTTGCTTGACATGACAGATGTTCTATTTAGTGGTCACATTTTCCATGTAGCACTGAAAGCTAGAAAGTAGAGCCCTCCCCTACACACAGTTGTAGCTGAAGCAGTAATCCAGTCTATCAATTTAATTAGAGGCTTACGGAGAAGAAGAAAACCAGAGGTACCATTTAGTGTAGAAGACTTTGAAAATGATTGTGGTAAATCATATCTGCTACTCACTGAGTTTGCAGATGGAATGACCATTGCACACATGTAGATAAGCATGTTGTTTCATACTCTGGCCTTTAGTTGGCATACTCATAAGCATGTTAAGGACTTAGAGGTAGATTTATTATTTGTAAAATGATATGATAAATCTACCGGTATATTCCTGAGGTTGTATAGGTCACCACTGGATCCTGTTTCTCAGAAGCGCTGTCTATCCGGGAGGGATCTCCAAAAGCTGGATAATCATGGTAGCATCAGACTTGAGTCATTTTCTTTCTAATTTGTGACCACTGTTGGATGACAGGCATCGCTAGTTTTTGTTCCAGAGATTTGTAAGCGCCATCAGTTATCTAGGAGCTAGTGTCTGAAGCGCAGGACACAAAGGGGCCATATATGGAACTGTTCACCGGACCCCACGCAGAAAATGCAATGTTGCTCATCATACGTTATGAACAGTATATGATTATCATAGTACATTTTAGAAAATGAAAGCAAACATCTGATGTGGTTTTTACTTCTCCCCCATGATGTCTCATGCCCCACTAGTGCTCAGTGCTTGGATTTGCGGAATTCTCTTGTACAGTCCACAAAATGGCTGCTGCCACTGTGTGTAGGTGTCTGGTCCACGTAACAGCTTGTGAAGTGCAGCACAGTCACCGAGCTTCTGATTGGTGCAGACCCTTTCAGACTTCAGTGCAATATGACTCTTCTCTAGGTGTAAACATATGCATTCACCTAATACAAGCTACTAAAATCTAATTTAATATATTATAAAACATGGTAAGTGGTTTGGGGAAAATCTATATTAAGGAGTGCTTTTTATGGAATACTAAACAGAAATCCACTGCTGTCTTTCATTACAGTAATTTATACATGTATTGAATCCATCTACCAATTGTATCAAACAGGTTTGTTTTTTCCATTTAACTTTCATTATAAATTATAAAAGTTGTAACTTGTTATGACCTCATTGGGTTTACACATTTTCACTTCCATCTTCTTTTAAATAAACTGAAATTCTCCTGTGTGTTTATATTGTCAATTAATGTGATGTCATTCCATAAACATAAAATTGTTAAGCTAATTCAACAGACATTTTAAAGGAAGCAATACATCTCTCTTGTTAGTTGCAAAACAGACTACATTTTATATACGTCAGGTTTATGTACAAGATTTCTTGTCTGCAAGTTTATAGAGAGAAATAGGAACTTACAATGGCTGATAATTGTGGCTGTTGCGTTCAGTGCCAAGTATGTTATGATGAGCCTGGGTATAAGGCATTTTTTGCAGTTTCTTTTAAAGCTGAAAGTAAGTGTTTCCACTGAACGGTGATGTTTTGACTCTACCTTATTGCAATTAAACACAGGCTGGTGTTGTATTGGACACATATGTGTAAAAACACCACTGAAAAGCAGCATGTAAAATTAGAGTATACCCATTTGCGAAGCCTGAAGCAGTGCCAGATGAGTACAGAGCTGCACCTGTAGAATCTGCCCCCGGTTTATGACAGGCGTAATATAGCAAGTATAATATTCCTTCTCATGTATGAATGAATGTAGACAAAAATTACATAATATATGCATGAGCAATAAAGCACTGTGAATCCCTATCACATGTGATTAGCTAATGCTGGCGATTGTCATCAGTATGTATTTGCGCTAGTTTTCAAGCATCCGCAAGGCTCAACTCTGCAGCCTATTAGGAAAAATTGTAAAGGTAAAAAAAAAAGCATGGAGCCCACTGTGGGACCGGCCTGGGGGGCAGATCCCTTCTTGCCCCCCAGCCCCAGACCCCAAAAAACTGCATGAAGGCACATCACGTCATTCACAGATTTCTGTGAGACCTCAGATTTAAATAACAAGTCGTCTTTCTTGTAAGTCATGATCTTTGGAATTGGTTGCAACAGAGTATGTACACGTGTCCTTAAATCCTTTATTGTGTGCAAGAGATGGGGGTGGGGGAGCTCACTGGAATCATAGATCACAAAATGGATGATGAACATAGGAAAGTAGAGTCCTTCTTTCCCCCATCCTTGTTCATTATCCATTTTATGAAATACATTCTGTGTTTTCCTTCATAGGAACCAGTACTATTAAGCATCCTTCTCCTCCCAGTCCCTTTATGTGCCTCCACTTGAGGCAATTTGCAAATGTCCAAACATGTTTGTGTCTGTACAAACCATAGCAGTGATGTCGGTGCTTCCTAGTATAGAGGCTAATGAAATGGCTGCCACCACTGTGTGAAGGTGCAGTAAGTGGGGTGTCTTAGTCAATGACTTATCAAAAAGTATGTGTATATATATATATATATATATATATATATATATATATATATATATATATATATATATATATATGTATATGTGTGTATATATATGTGTGTGTGTATATATATGTATATATATGTATATATATATATATATATATATGTGTGTGTGTGTGTGTGTGTGTGTATATATATATATATATATATATATATATATATATATATATATATATATACATATACACATTTACACATTTTTTATTAGTATTTTTCTCCTTTCTCTGTCTTCTTTTTGTATGAGTCTGTGGATCACCCTAAAATCCACACTGAAAACAAATAATGAGCCATTTGTTATTGTTCTAAGTCAGAGGCAGTTTATTTTCACTTTGATTTACATTTATAAGCAGCTTTGACAGGAGGTTTTTTTTATTCATTAAGTTGCCTTCACTTTGAAAACATTAAAACCCCTGTCACCTTCAAACTTAATGTACTCTGTCCCCAACAAAACATATGAAAATATAATTTAAACACACTTTTCACAAACACAGTACAATACATTCACTATACACAATGTAACAAAATAGTCCCATCCTTACCTGTTTAATAATACTGTCACACAGTAGGTAAATAGAAACTGGAATTTCAGTTTTATAGCTGAAAAGAATTTACATGCAACAATGATATTATTTTACAACTGTTTAGCGGTTGCTCTAACATCCTTCCTGGGATATAAAGAATGCTGCCAAAAAAGATACAGCTTTTTTTTTTTTCTCTACTTGCAAAGCTGCCACATTGCAGCAAATAGCCAAATAGGGCTCACAGATTCTTCCCTGTGTTTGGATCAGCCAACACAAGTGAAATGTACCACAGAATGTTCCTGTGTTATGAAAACCAATGTAGTGTCTTAGATTTCCAGCGAGTGCCACTGATTCATAAAACCAGCAGGTAAAGCACTTTAATCAGAAGCTACTTAGGTTCTCACAGCTTTGGTGTCGTGTACATATAACAAACCTTTAAACTGAAGTCAGAGATTTAAACTCAAGTTTTTTGTTACTCCTGTTTTTGTATGCACCTATCAGTTAGACATTGTAATAATTTGTTTACTAATGAGGAGTCTGAATACGTAGCATATAAACTGAATCACTCCCAACACCGGCTGCTCACTCGTGCATCTTAAATTAACTTGGCAAATGATGCTTTTATTGTCTTTCCAAATACACTGATGAGACCACCATTTTGGGAAGTTGTGAGGTGCATAATCTGGAGGGGTGTGTACTATCTCAGTAGTTCAGCTTAAAGGGCATTTTGTAATTATTATATAGCCCTGGGGGGAGAGGGATATTTTTTTTCAAACATTTTAACCACAGGAAAAAGGTATTTTCCCCTTGTATTGTACTTTTATTTAACCTATTTTTTGTTTAACTAAAATGCACAAATTACCCAGCAAACCTAGACCAGTATATAGGAAAATAATCGTTGTAGTATATATGCTATAGGATGCTGAAGATTCATGTATAGGTAAAGGTATTTGCGAAATGGTTAAATGTTTTATATGCTACATTGGCAGCAGCCATTTTATATTCTGCCTGCAGAATAAACTTTTGTGTGATGGAGGTTGAGGGGCTGTAAAATGCACTGGAAAATCTTAAAATACGTGTACATTAGTACTGACAAAGGTAATATGTTTTAATCTATGAATCTACTGGCTATGGTGAAAACGTGACATTTTATTACACTAGCAGCATCCATGTTGATTTCTGCCCGCAGAATAGCTGCATATATGAAAGGGTGTCCGAGTTCATCCTGAGGAGAACTGTACTCACGCCAAGGACACGTTTACCTAGGTCAGTCCCCAAGCTCTAGTATGATTTCTCCTCTCTACTTAGGAGCAGTTAGTTGACACTAATGCTATCATATAAGTAGGGGTAAGCAACAAAGGTCCTCTCACCCATAGTTAAACAGAAACATGCACCATGCTCTGCCTACCCGCGGCTGTGTGGTGCTGTTCAACAACAGCTAGAGTGAGGGCTTACCAATCCCAACATTAGTGGATGAGTTCACAAATCACCCCTGTGACCTATAGTGATCTAATTTGAAATTGGCCTATTTTGCTGCTGTGTTTACTGCAGTACTCTGTTCCGTGAGCACGGGATGATCCAGACGTACTAATGTACGGTGGGTGACTTTAAATTGTAACCACCTGCAGCACATACAACTTCACTTTCAACATAAGGGTTGCTGGTTCACCAAGGTGAACTGTAAGGCTAAACAGATAACTCCGTTTGGAATGAAACAAACATTACAAGGCAGTCAAAAGGAAAGTACAATTAAAAATCTAATTCGCTACAAACATCAAAGGAGAACCACTTTAAATTCCCATCCAACTGCTCTGCCTCCTTTTAATGTGTGGAGACTTAAAGGGTACAGCCTACTTGCACAGAATCCTGTGCAGAATTTACAATTATTGGCATTACGGAAAACATTAGCGTTGTTGGCAATAGAGAACTACAAAGTGCTTTTAATTCTCCATATTCGGATGGAGATTTGTCACAATTACATCAAACTCAAACAAAATACAAAGATAGAATTAACACTTGCGGCAGCATTGCATGTTTGTGTCGACACAAGAGGAACCTGGGTGTCTTCCATTAAAATCTAAAATCAAGTTAAATGAGAAGAACGGAAGTTGTGGGAATGCATGTATGTGAGAATGATGTGCATATTGTGTGTTGTGGTGGAGTACTTGTGATATTTGCCAAACACGTCATAAAATGGATGTTTGGCAAAGTTTGTTATAATCATTTAAAGATTAAAAACAAAACGCCATTCACGTTATCCAACCAGCTAGAAATCAAGGGAATCGAACACAAAAAGAAAAGATATAGGGGAATGTCCTGCACATGGATGCTGCATGATGCTGCATGAATTATGGGTAGGGGCATGCAAAACGCTTACAAAAAACTGTGATACTCACTTAGCTCCAGAGTCCTGTAAACCGTATTTCTTACTAATATTTTGACCCATGACCAATTAAAGAATTAGTCAATGGAGCTCAAGATGAAGGCAAATGTGTAATACAGGACAAATATGCAGAGGCCAGGAGAGGTGTGTGTGTGTGTGTGTGTGTGTATATATATATATACATACATATATACACATATACACATATATACATATATATATATATATATATATATATATATATATATATATATATATATATATACACACACACTACTTAGGTTTACCCTTGTGGCCTGGCTGGGTGTCTTTCCTAAACTTTACTGCAGAGACACCTCAGCTAATGGTGGTCTGTGATCTGAAATAGTTATGTATAAAGCAGTTCCAGCTGCTTTATTTTCCCCTAAAAAAAAAAAATATCCAACTGAAGGCATCATCCTCCACACAGTGTGGCTCTTAGTACCTATAACTAGTGGTTTCCTGTCCTCTTGTATTATATGATCACATGACCAACACTGAGAGGTAAACCTGGCCTTGAATGCCTGGTTTTAAGGGGTATAAAACAATGTGCACAATCTACACACTTGCTCCAGTGTCACCTATATGACAGTAATACAATCCAAGTACAGTTTCAGATCCAAACGAAGGAAATATATATCCCACATTGTAGAAGACACGTGGAAACATTATTCCTGGTAAAAATCCACCCCAGCTCCTGTGCTTTTCATTTTTGCCCCTATTGTGTACCTTAAAAATGGCACAATCCTGCTTAAACTTGGCCAATTTTGCTGTCAGAACTTTTCAATTTCAGAGAGCGCAAGTTTTTGGCATGGACAACCAATGGCTCTCCAGCTGTTGTAGAACCAGAAAGTCCAGAATGCCCTGTTGCCATTCTCTGGCGGCGCATCCCAGGACTGATTCTTTCACTTCTGTGCTTGGCCAAGTCACATGATCCAGCACTTGACATGAGTATGTTGTCACTTTGGGTGATGCAATGGATGAAAATGTATAACTTCACAGTGAATATGTATACACTGTATTTAACTATTTTTGTTGACAAAATGACTACATACATCATTTTTGGGGATGATATAGTTCCTCCTTATGACAGACATACACTTAAATGTTATTAGAATTCCTGTGTTGACAAAACCTGCAATGCTGCTTCATGTATAAAAACTGTATTACATTGCTCGTTCCAGGGTGTCTTAACTTTACAAACAATAAGTGGCATTGTGCGCCACAAAAGAAAGTTGTCTGCAAACCAAATCTTTACTATACCGTGGCAAGTGTACACCAGCCATCGTCTGTAACAGTAAAGAGAAGGTTTTTTTCTGTTCTTTGCTACAGATAAGAATTTTAGCACTTTAAATGGTAACAAAAATAGGACAAGCAAGATAACAGGAAAATTATAGCAAGCACAACCTTTATATGTATGTTATTTAAGTATGAAAATATTTTTACTATAATATGTTAAATATTCTTATTTATAGTTCCATTATCTATGCAACCGTGCAACCGATACCAAATATATTTTAACAAGTAAGGCAGGTTAACGAGTCTGAAAGTGGTGGTAATTTGGTATTAAATGCACATTTAAGTTCCTGCCATCAGAAAACAATGATTAATGTGGTAGAGAATTTCAGCTATCACATGACCCACGATTATCTGGAGATTCTCAGGTTCAGTATATATATATATATATATATATATATATATATATATATATATATATAAAATCAGTGCGCAGTAGACCGTAATTACATAAGAACCCGGCAAAAGAAAAAAGGTAAATACTTAAGGTAGCAATTTAATTTAAAGGTCTCCTCTTTGTATAATAAATAGATATTTATGATATTATTGTTGAAGTGTATTTGCAGAAAAGATTTGAATCTTTTCCCTACCAATGCTATGTGCTAGTGTAACTCCGTGGTGCGTAACCTTTTCTTTTTAGCTGGGATGAGTCTGTGCCATTGTCCTGGCAACCCAAGTGTCAGTAGTGTGCCAAGGTTCTGGGACCCTAAGAGAGGCAGTCACTAATAAAATGGATTGCATATCTTGTAATCAGATGGCACCAGAAAAGATCCGGAACCCCATTTGGGTGTTGACCCACAGGTTGTGCACCACTTGTCCAACTGGCAGTGTCAGTAATTATATCACTTGTGCTCTGAGAGGATGACCCTTAAAGTTTTAAATATGACTATGTGGCCCTTGATTCTTTATTTTTAAATAAAACAAAATGACTTTATACAGGAACCTATGTTTTTAAAAACAGGTCCGAGATGAAGTAGATAGAGGACACAAACACTGGGCTCTCTGGGGCTCAAATAAAAACAATTATATAAATGAACGGACATTTGAGCAGAATTGTTTCAAAATTCTTATTTTAAAAAAATTCAAAAAAATTAAACCGGTTTATATATAAAACACATTCCACATGTATCCTCTTATACTCGCCCTGGTTTTAACAACTGAATCATTTTTTTTAACCTATTAAAGGTTTGGTGCCTCGAATGATTAGACACATTATGTTGTGGAGATTATTTGCCATATTACCATTGGGCTTTATCTTAATTTACAAATAAACATGTCCTGGGTATAAATATGTTCCCTTAAATTACTATTTACATATGAAGGAGCACCGAACCTTTACTTCCTATGACAAAACTAGGCCAATATTTCTTAACCTCTATGCCCATCGATCACTTACGTCCTCCACAGTCACTTGGCAGCAAAATGTTTCTATAGGTTTCAGTGCCAGGATCTCTCTTCCCATTCACATAACACTGTCACATCTAACCAATACAACATGCATCCCAATTCGTGGGGAGAGAGAAACACTTGTTTCCCCTATAGAACGTATGTCTTTATAATTTTTTAGCACTGTATTAAAGTAATGAAAATGGGTCTGGTGACTAACATGTGCAAAGTACAAAAAGGGTCACTTTTAAAAGATACACAATTCCAAACAACTGGAATTCTTTCATTAAAGCATGCACTGAAACGTAGAGATCATAGGACTTTCGAGTGCTTCCCCTGAAATGCAACATAAAGAACAAAAATAAAAGTAGAAAATGAAACCAAAAAAGGTGGCTGTTCTGGAAATTAGCATCTGCTGGTGAGAGTTTCTTGGCACAGACGTCTTCAGCTTTTATTGCTGCATTTTCCTGATGATCTCGGCGGAGACGGGAGGGTGGAAATTGATTGTGTGGTGGCGGAGACCCTGAGCTGTCTTGTAACTCTTCCCACAGCGGCATTTGAAAGGTTTACGGACTCGTATTTGTGTTCTGTGACCGTTCTTGGCGTGGTACTTAATACCGTTTACATTCTGCAGATGAGAAGAAAACAATGCACATTTGTAAAAAAAATATATGCATGTGGTGGACATTGTTTGGTTAGCCTCCATACTGACCTGCAACAATCAGAATTTACCGTTTCACCTACATATACATTGTCACTATTGTTTTATGTCCTGTAGAAAGAATGTCCTGTTGGCATATTATTGCAGATGGATTTGGGACGGTTTAGTGTGCCTAAACCTTACTTGTCGGGCAACAATTACCTTCAGAGACTTGAATCACTGCTTTTAAGAGGGCTTGCTATTGCCATGAGCAGAGCAATCTTGTTTTAGGGCTGTGACATTTCTGTGTTATTCCTACCTTCCTACTCTCCCGGAATGTTGAGCAGGCACCTCCTGGATCCTGGGTGGAGGTGGGGATATAATGACGCGATTTGTGCCATTAACCCCCCTGGATAACACAGTGACTCATAACAAGGGCAGGCTTACAGTGAGCCAAATGAGATCAAATGTTGGTAAATATGGTGTGATGTCATAGAAATGTTATGTTCTTGTATGCCTCAGTTGTAGGAGGTAGGTCTGGGAATAGAAAATGCTGCAGTAAGCTTGGTAAATGTGATATATATTAAAACAAAGACTAAATAGAACAATTCCATGTTAAAGACGGGTTTATAAGTGCACCGTGATATACGTAACAATCTGGGTTTTATTTAAGTGCTGTCCAATTTATTTGCTATTTGCCTTAAAGACTCTTTCATTATTTTGTTTAGACCCCCAGTAACTTTTCGACTATGCTGCTCCCCATTTTGTTTTTTGGCGAAGATCTGTTAAAAAAAATCCATTGTCGTTTGTCCGACAAGATTATAGTTTCAGGGGCAAACGCAGGATTTGTAGAGGGGGGTTTCCACACCACGGCGCCAGTGGTGACCAGCATGCATGGGTGCGTGCCTATAATTTTAGAGAGTGCTTGGCTG